>NC_089506.1:137033815-137336846 GCF_036850995.1 Saccopteryx leptura
GCCAAGGAAAGTAAAGCTTCTTAGAGGAGTGATATGGTAATACTGTAGCCATATTTATGCCAGCTGCGACAGAGTCTGAGGAGAGCGTGAGTTTTAGTTAATGTGATTTGTTATGGCCCGTTTGCACGGCCCTTCGAGACCTACATTTCAGCCTGTTGGAGACTTAGGTGGGTAGTGCATGCCTGCTCTGGGAGACTGGAGGCGTGTGGCACACGCTTTCTGCAAGTTGTTGACCTGCCCCAGCCAGTCTGGAAAAGCAGCATCCAGGAACGACTGTGTTTACAAGCATTAGAGGGAGCCTCCCAGCCCCACCCTGAGCCCTAACCTTCTCCACGTGTTCTCCTGCATCAAGTCAGAAATTTACAAGGGTTGCCTTCAGTGGCCAAGTTAGATATGGCATAAAGCCTAGGCTGGTTGTTTAGAGCAGCCCCAACCCCCGGGCCACAAACCGGTACTGGTCCGTGGGCCATTTGTTACTGGTCCTCAGAGAAAGAATAAATAACTTACATTATTTCTGTTTTATTTATATTTAAGTCTGAACGATGTTTTATTTTTAAAAAATGACCAGATTCCCTCTGTTACATCCGTCTAAGACTCACTCTTGACACTTGTCTCAGTCACGTGATACATTTATCCATCCCACCCTAAAGGCCGGTCCGTGAAAATATTTTCTGACATTAAACCGGTCCGTGGCCCAAAAAAGGTTGGGGACCACTGGTTTAGAGTCTTTATGAAGTTGCTGTGATGTTTTCGTGAAAGATTTCATAGAAGGGTCTAAATCTATCATGAAGACATTGCTACTTAAAACAGTGAGGGACTAGTCAAGTAGTTTTTTTGGAGACAATATAAATTATTTTGTTGTGGAGGAAAACATGGTAATATCGATCAATAGCCCTATGCAAACCCCTACTGTTTTTAGTAATTCCTGAAATTTTTTTTCTGAGGAAATAATCTATAACCCATATAGTATGTGTATATTCACATAACGTATAATAGTATAAAACTGAAAATGATTTAAATGTTTAACAGTGGAATAATGGAACAAATAAATAAATAGTAGAATGAAAATTATTATGACTGATTAACCAGATGGAATATTAGATAGCTAAAAAGAAAGTTATAAGGATTATGCAAAATACAAGAAAGTATTTATGAAATAATGTTAAGAGATAAGAGAGAAATTGAATTAAATAGTGCATACATAGCTATGAAAGATAGGAATGTAAATAGGTATCAGAAAAATTGGGAAGAAATTGACCTGTAAGACAAAGGGAAACAAGAGCTCAAGGTTGACCTAGTCTGAAGTAATCATGAAAATGTATTGTATTTGCTGCCTGACAGGCCAGCGGAGAAAATAATAGTGAGCCCAGAGCTCAGCCTCTTAGTCTGCATCCATCTCCTGAGTTTGTGTGGAAAGACTGTGTTTCCCCGGACTGCCAGATTTCTTTTTTGGTTTTAGACCCTTTTGGGATCTAGATTTTCTTGTCTAGAAAATACAAAACTGGATCCAAACTATAAAAATAAGTTCTTAAAATTCCAGCAGAATACTGTGGAGAAATGAAAAAAAATTGATTTGTCAAGAAATAGGATTAGACTATGCAGTTTTTAACCTGACATATTAGGTTGCTCACATTTTAAATATCTTTAAAACTTCTATTTTTGCCCATATGTATCAATTTATTCCTCTCTCTAATATTTGTTTGCAAAACACCAGGATATAATTATTGTCTTTTTTAAAAAAAATCTATGATTACATTTTTATATAGAAAAGTATGATATCTTAATACTACAGCCTGTTAGTAGCCTGGCTTTTGTTACCTAGTTTCAGATTGTTAGTAGTAATCAAACAAGTGGGAGAAATACTTAATAGTAGCTCAATATTTTTTATATCTTATTTAGAAAATTAACTTTAACAGGGTGATATTGATCAATAAGAGTACATAGGTCTCAGGTGAACATTTCTATAGCATTTGAACTGTTGATTATGTTGTATACCCATCACCCAAAGTCAAATCATTTTCTGTCACCTTATATTTGTCCCTCTTTACGCCCTTCCCCCGTCTTCCTTCCCCATTCACTCAAGTCCCCTTATTCCTCCCCCACATTCCCTTCAATCTAGAAACCACTTCACTTTTATCTGTCCATAAGTCTCAGTTTTATATTCTACCTGTGTGTGAAATCCACCAGTTCTTAGCTTTTTTTGATTTACTTGTTTCACTCAGTATAATGTTATCAAGGTCCATCCATGTTGTTGTAAATGTCACTATGTCATTGTTTCTTATGGCTGAGTAGTATTCCATAGTATATATGTACCGCATCTTCTTTATCCAATCCTCTATTGAGGGACACTTTGGCTGTTTCTATGTCTTGGCCACTGTGAACAATGCTACGATGAACATAGGGCTGCATGTGTCTTTACGTACCAATGTTTTAGAGTTTGGGGATAGATACCCAGTAGAGGGATTGCTGGGTCATAAGGTAGTTCTATTCTTAGTTTTTTGAGGAACCACCTACTTTCTTCCATAATGGTTGTACTACTTTACATTCCCTGAACGAGGGTTTCTTTTTCTCCACAGCCTCTCCAACACTTGTTACTGTCTGTCTTGTTGAAAATAGCCAACCTAACGGGTGTGAAGTGGTATCTCATTGTAGTTTTGCTTTGCATTTCTCAAATAGCTAGTGAGGAGTAGCAGCTTTTCATATACCTGCTGGCCATTTGAATGTCCTTCTGGGAGAAGTGTCCTCTCCCCATTTTTAAATTGGATTGTTTGCTTGTTTGCTGCTGAGCTTTGTGAGTTCTTTATATAGTATATTTTGGATATTAGGCCCTTATCTGAGCTGTTGTTTGCAAATATCATCTCCCATTTAGTTGGCTGCCTATTTGTTTTGTTTTCAGTTTCTTTTGCTGTGCAAAAGCTTCTTAGTTGGCTATAATTCCATTCATTTATGTTTGCCTCTATTTCTCTGGCCTTTGGGATCAAATTCATAAATTGTTCTCTATGGCCAAGGTCCATGAGTTTAGTACCTATGTTTTCTTCTATATAATTTATAGTGTCAGGTCTTATATTTAGGTCTTTGATCCATTTTGAATTAATTTTTGTACAGGAGGACAAACTGTAGTCAGTTTTTATTCTTTTGCTTGTGGTTTTCCAATTATTCCAGCACCATTTATTGAAGAGGCTTTCTTTTCTCCATTGTGTGTTTTTGGCTCCTTTGTCGAAAATAATTTATCCATATGTATGTGGTTTTATTTCTGGGTTTCTCGATTCTGTTCTGTTGGTCTGTATGTCTGGTTTTTGCCAATGCCATGCTATTTTGATTTTCTTGGCTCTGTAGTATAATTTGAAGTTAGGTACTGTGATATCTCTGGCATCATTCTTTTTCCTCAGGATTAATTTGGCTATTCAGGGTCTTTTATGGTTCCATAAAAACCTGGTAATTTTTTGTTCTATTTCCTTAAAAAATGACGTTGGGATTTTGATGGAGATTGCATTAAATTTGTTTATTGCTTTGGGTAAAATGGCCATTTTAACTATGTTGATTCTTCTAATCAATGAACATGGAATATGTTTCCATCTCATTGTGTCTTTTTAAAATTTCTTTCAATAATGTTTTGTAGTTTTCAGTATATAGGTCCTTCACATCCTTTGTTAAGTTTAGTCCTAGGTACTTTTTTTGTTGTTGCAATTGTAAAAGGATTTGTTTTTTTGAGTTCATGCTTCAGAAGTTTAATTGTTGCCATACAGAAAAGCAGTAGATTTTTATATATTGATTTTGTATCTTGTGACTTTACTGTATTGGTTTATTGTTTCTAATAGTTTTCTGGTGGAGTCTTTGGGGTTTTCTATATACAGGATCATGTCAAAAGTGATACCTTTACTTCTTCTTTCCTCATATGAATGTCTTTTTATTTCTTTCTCTTACCTGATTGCTGTGGCTAAAACTTTCAGAGCTATGTTGAATAAGAATGGAGAGAGTGGACAGACTTGTCTCACTCCTGATTTTAGAGATAAAGCCTTCATTTTATTCACCATTTGGTATGATATTAGCTGATGGTTTGTCATATATGACCTTTATTATGTTGAGGTACTTTCCCTCTATTCTGATTTGATTGAGTGTTTTAAACATGAAAGCATGTTGTATCTTATCAAATGCCTTTTCTGCATCTATTGATAAGATCATATGGTTTTAGTTCTTTGTTTTGTTGAGGTAGTGTATTACATTGATTGATTTCCATATGTTGAACCGTCCTTGTGCTTCTGAAATGAATCCCACATAATTGTGATGCATTATTTTTTTAATGTGTTGTTGTATTTGATTTGCTAGTATTTTGTTTAGGATTTTAGCATCTATATTCATTAGAGATACTGGTCTGTAGTTTTATTTTATTGTGTTGTCCTTGCCAGGTTTTGGTACGAGGGTTATGTCAACCTCATAAAATGCCTTAGGGAGTATTACTTCTTCTTCTGTTTTTTGGAAGACTTTGAGAAGAATGGGTACCAAAACTTCTTTTGAAAATCCTTGAATTTTTGATTGCTGATTCACCACCCTGTTATAGTACCACATACCTAACTCCAAAGTGGTGGCACTGTTTTAGTGAGTATCTCAGAAAATAGACTGCTAAGCCAACATTGTCACCATTGTGTAATATGATGGAAGGAAAAAAAAATAATTAATGTTTGGAAAGCATAAGCTCCCAATTGTTTAAGACAAAAAAAGAATAAATGTTATTTTTGCAAGTTGTTTCATGCTGAAGTGCTGCACTGAGTCTTAGCAGGCTTGGTGCTGATAGAGAAATCCTCAGTTCTATTCTTGAATCTAGACATGAGTGGCTCCATCATTTCTGTGTGCCATGATCTTGGATAAACCACCTTTCTGAGCAAAACAGCAGGTGGAGCTGGATGAAGGTCCCTCTGTCTGGCCCTCCTAACACTCAAGGGTTTCACTGGGGAGACGGAGGAACAGAGTATCCTCTCCTGACAGCACCAGCCATTGGCTTGTTGGGGTTTTTTTAATGTGTGTTTCCACTGGAACAGAACATTTTAATGAAAACACTGATATGGAGCATAAGGCTTTTAAACAGAAACTTAGCATCTTTTTTTCTTCATTTAAATGGGTTTTAGTTTTCTTTCTGTGATGCTGTATAAAATTTTATCAATATACAAAATCATTCTGAGTCTCAGGTTTTCTCATGTTCTCTGGATGAGAGCTTTGATTAGATTTTACAAGTTCTTCATTAGTAATTGGCTTGCTTTTCTTTTTTTTTTTTTTTTTTTTTTGCTGTTGTCTCTAATAAGCTTATGTTCTATCAAAGAATTCCTTGAGGATGGTCTGAAAAGTGCTACTCTGTGTTATGTTACAGAATATTACAATTCAGTATTTTTTATAAAATGCTACCAACAAGTACTATTGAGGATTAAATGTTCATTTCTTCTTTTTGATGCTGGTGGCTGGGGTGGGTTGTTCAGTCTTATCATCATGCCTGACCTAGTTGTACAGCCAATCCTGTTTAATTAATAGATATTTACATAAGCTCTTTCTCCCCCACCCCCAGCAAGCTTTATGATGGTCTTATTGGTTATCTCCTTTCACCCTGTGAGGTATTGGCAGTGCTATTTCCATTTTGCATATCAAAATACAGAGAGATTAAGTTATGTAAAACATATTGATAACTGAATAAGTTTGGGAACTCAGAGTTCCAGCATATTAATGGTGTTGCTTAGAGCAACAACCTGTACAGACTCTATAAATATATTCAAACTTTGCTCTCTAATCCAGGAGTTAGAGTTGGGATCATCAGCAGCCCAGGGAGGGAGCCCTTTGTAGATTTATGTGGGTGTGAGAGAATTCATTTCTGGACTCCCTCTGGAGCCATGAAAAGAAAGTTTTGTTAGCAGAGAAGATGGTGTCTGAGAACAATTGCTGTGATGTCTGTAATTTTTAATAAAAATTCTAGGAAGCTTGATAGCTTCTGTGCAGCATATGAATTTAAGGAATTGTTTTGGTTTTTTCTTTCTTTTTTTCTTTCTTTGAATCCACCTTCCCCCAAACCATTATAATTTTATGATTAATTGGCCACAGAATGTCAACAGGTGCAGCCAGAGTAAAGTGCAGTTTCATCTGGCTTTCTTGCCCACCCCAGAAATGAGGAAGAACTTGCTAACTTTTACAGGTATTTGGGTGAGACTTTTATGTCTTGGTCACACTTTTTTTTTTCTTAAATATTTTCTCACTGTCTTTCTATCTGTATTCTCATTTACTTATTAGGGATAGAAATCTGTATTGGGGTATTTCTTCTTTCTCCTTTTTTTTTCCCTGTCTTTTTTTCAAAACTAGGGAGGATTGCTTGTACTATGTCTTAGAAAGATGTTGATTATATCAGGGAATACTTGGATCTTACAGGGATTGCCTCAATCATTTAACACCACCACCAGCAACAGAAACAAAAATAAACATTTTTTTCTTCTCTAAATTTACCAAACTTCTTGGTCTTACTTAAAAGACTGAATTTAACATGTCTTTCACCTAATTAAACTTAGAGTAGCCTCTTTCTGTCTTGAATTCTATTACTACACACCTCTCTTCTTCTGCCCAAGCCCTGCCCATGCTGTAAGGCAGTGGTTTTCAAAGTGTGTGCCAGGGCACACTGGTGTGCCCTAGAAGGTTTCCAGGTGTGCCCTATGGTATTCCAGAGAAATATGTGCCTGTTGGGGACCAAAAAACCAAGAGGGTTTTTTTTGTTTGTTTGTTTGTTTGTTTGTTTTTTCATTTTTCTGAAGCTGGAAACAGGGAGAGACAGTCAGACAGACTCCCGCATGCGCCCGACCGGGATCCACCCGGCACGCCCACCAGGGGCGACGCTCTGCCCACCAGGGGGCGATGCTCTGCCCATCCTGGGCGTCGCCATGTTGCGACCAGAGCCACTCTAGCGCCTGGGGCAGAGGCCAAGGAGCCATTCCCAGCGCCCGGGCCATCTTTTGCTCCAATGGAGCCTTGGCTGCGGGAGGGGAAGAGAGAGACAGAGAGGGAAAGCGCGGCGGAGGGGTGGAGAAGCAAATGGGCGCTTCTCCTGTGTGCCCTGGCCGGGAATCGAACCCGGGTCCTCCGCACGCTAGGCCGACGCTCTACTGCTGAGCCAACCGGCCAGGGCAAGAGGGTTTTTGGAGTTTAGATTTTTGGGGGACAGAGGTATAGGGAATTGGCTGTAAATTGACGGTCAGCCCAACCCCCCACCTCACTTGCCTGATTAGGTTGCAAAAGACTGTTAAGCTGTGGTGCTGGATTGTTTACACTACCCCCCATGTTCTCCGGAAAGACTGGAGGCAAGTTTCTTCTGTCCTTTGCTTGGTGTAAAGTTAAGATTTGCTAATAGCCTCACTTTGCTCTATAAATAAAGCAAAATGCAGTTTGGGGGCACACTTTGTTCTTGCCAACAGCAATTACAGGGTCCTCCAGACCCTGTATTTTCTTAATTCCGCATATTTTCTTAATTCTGCACTGTTCCCACTTGGGACCTGGAATTACTAGCTGTGCTGGTTCGCGGCATGTGCCCAGTTATAAAAATAAGGATAGTTACTCTATTATACCATTTCATTATGGAAATACCACTCTTTTTGTTAAAACATCATTATTAAATTTATTATTAATACATCATTATATTGTTTTTAGATAAATACACCTAAATAAAATGGATAGATTCTCAAAAAGAAGTGTGACATTGAAGAATGCAATTCTGGAAGTGAGCAAAAGTTACGTGTAAATAAAATAGGACTTGGAGGCTGACAGGCAGAATTTAATTTAGAATATTTACTATCACTTAACACTGAACAATACGACTGGATTAGAAACCCTTTCATGGAAGCTTTAAGTGATTTTGGTTTAACATTAACAGGAGAAGAACTGGCAGCTATATTCTCTGATCATGGATTGATGATTAAACAAGGAATTGTCTCTTGAAGCCTTTTGGATTTCTATAAAAAAAGAATATATGGCAATATCTAAAAAAGCTTTGAACATTTTACTATAATTTTCAACATCCTATTTATGTGAGTTAGGATTTTCTACCCTCAACACAATTAAGAGTAAAGAGAGAGGAATCCTTCAATGTATTGATGAGGAAATGAAAGTTTGCCTTTCAAATATATGTCCAAACATTGAAGAAATTGCTAGGACACATCAGGCTCATGTTTCTCATAAAAACAAGAATGAAAAAACTTAACATATTTGTGCCAGGGCCTGCTGAATTTACTAAATCTTTAGTATCTATATATATAAAAAGATAACTTTTTTGTCGTTTTTTTTTTAACCCCTTTTCTACGAATAAAAGCATAACTAAAAAAATGTAACATAGCCCTGGCCGGTTGGCTCAGCGGTAGAGCGTCGGCCTAGCGTGCGGAGGACCCGGGTTCGATTCCCGGCCAGGGCACACAGGAGAAGCGCCCATTTGCTTCTCCACCCCTCCGCCGCGCTTTCCTCTCTGTCTCTCTCTTCCCCTCCCGCAGCTGAGGCTCCATTGGAGCAAAGATGGCCCGGGCGCTGGGGATGGCTCTGTGGCCTCTGCCCCAGGCGCTAGAGTGGCTCTGGTCGCAACATGGCGATGCCCAGGATGGGCAGAGCATCGCCCCCTGGTGGGCAGAGCGTCGCCCCTGGTGGGCGTGCCGGGTGGATCCCGGTCGGGCGCATGCAGGAGTCTGTCTGACTGTCTCTCCCTGTTTCCAGCTTCAGAAAAAATGAAAAAAAAAAAAAAAAAAAAAAAAAAAAAAGTAACATAAAAATGTTTTTAATGTCAGAATAAATTTAATTTTGTCGTATTTATTTTGTTTAATTACCATAAAAGCACGCTTGGACTTTATATTTTTTCTTTAATATTTGACTTAATTATTATAACATATCTCTCAGAAATCTGTATATAGTGCGCCTACAATTATTTGTAGGATTTTAAATGTTCTTCAAAAAGTTTGAGAACCACTGCTGTAAGGTCTGGACCAGACTAAGTTCCATGTCCTCAGGAAGTCTTCGCTGTCCCTTCCTCCTGCCAGTCAGAAGTAACCTTTCTTTTCTCTGAATTTTCGTATTTTTAGATTAGTGCCTTCTGGGGAATCTAGGGTATGTTACTGTGATTTCTGTAGCCCTTGAACAGAAGCCCTGATAGAGCATGGGGAGAGATTAAGAGACGAGGGTCCCTTTCAGCTCATGAAAACATACAACCTGTGTATAGTCTGGTGTTTCTGACTGCAGGGTACTCAACACAGCACTTACAGAAGTTGCACAATTACAAGTATTAGATATGCAGGGTGAAAATAGCAGTTGAGTTCCCGGCATCAGGACCACACTCTGAGTATTATTCTATGAGTGGTTTTTTTCCATCCATGGGGTCTCAGGACAAGGCTACCTCTGCATCGTGACTTTCCTGTAGTTTACTGCTGAGGTCCTCTCTGGCCTCAGGCACTTGCTAGCCTTCCTCAGAGCACCCTCCATCTTATGAAGGGAAGTAACACATTCTTTCCTATGCAATCTTCTCTCCAGTGTGAAGCCTCCCCATCCCTTCTCTCTGAATGATGGAAAAATCCCTCCCACAGTGGGCGTCTCTCTCGGCAGCTTTTCTTATTCCTGATCACAAGTCCTGATACTCACCCAACCCCCTCTATCAGGCCAAACAAAATTTCTATTCTCCCTAGGAATCTGTTTTTTCATTCTCTTTAGAAATCATAAGGGAAATGACGTTAGTGATGACAAACTTACTCAACCTTTGAAACTCTCTCCTTTAAAGATGTGGACCAGAACTTTCTGTGTTGGGGATGCAACTAGACTAAACCCCCAGGTGTTGAGGTAATGGGATGTTGTTTTTATAGCTTTTTAGTCCCCTAAACTAAAATGTAAATGCCATGACAGCAGTTTTACCTCTGTCTTGAGTATGCTTCTTTCAACAATGCTTAGAACAGTGCCTGGCACATGGAACTGGCTCCATAAATATTTGTCAAATAAATGAAAGGGCAGATGGATGGATAGGTGGATGAATGAATGAGTAAAAAGCACATAAAGGAGTAAGCTAAGTAGAAAGACATGAGTATATTATATATTTTAGTAGTAAATGACTTACTTTTGAGTCTGAATAACACACCTTTGGGGGACACTGTGGTGTAGCAGAGGGTAGGCTAACTCAGAGAATTAAAATATGCATCTTTGTGCCTCAGTTTTTTTAATGATAATAAAAGATATTATTTTTATGTGAAAACCAATAGATTTTAGAATAAACTGAATAATTGACATAAGTTTTTATGTATTCCTAGCATGCTTTCAAAACCTCTCCTTTGCTCTTAGATATAATTTGGAAGAAATATTTATGAAAACAGACACTGAAGTTTCTATCTTATCTGGGGACTCCTATAAATGTACAGAGGGTCTTGTGTTGTGACAAAGAGGATGCTTCTGTTCCTCTCCTTTCCCCACAGTAGCATAGGGGACCACTGGTGATTTCTGCACAAATATCCCCCTTTATGGAACAGGCTGCATATGCCAATAACAATTTACTTTGGCACAGGAGGATGTCTTTGTCTATGCAGTAATTACACAAATATTTATCGAGTGCCTCCTAAATGAAGGACACTGTCCTGGATGCTGAGACTAACATAGTAGTCAGGATACTTCCCCTGTCCTCAGGGAATTACAGTATGGTAGAGGAAGACTCCTGTAAATAGTCAATTACCTATACAGAACAGTGTGGAATTCAGCAGTAGATTTAAGCATGAGGTGCAGTGGGAGTACAGAGAGGGCACCTGATACAAGGTTGGGGTAAAAGAAAACAGATCTAGTGTCCACTTCACAACATACATACTTAGTACAATATTATTGACTCTATTCCCTATGCTGAACTTTACATCCCCGTGACTTTTTGTAACTGCCAAATTGGTACTGGACATATTGGAGGATCGGTTTTGTAAATTATGTAAATATCTAACTAGTATTCTATACACCAGAAATTAATATTAAATGTCAACTATAATTGAAAAACAAACAAATAAAAAATTTAAAAAGAAAGCTGAAATTTATAAGAGAAGAATGGACATTAGTTAGTGAGGGAAGGCGGGAGGGTTTTCCATCCAGAGATAATCACATGTACAAAGTCCTGCTAGTAAGAACAAGCAGTGTGGTTGGAGAACAGCAAATAGTTTAATGGTAAACAGTGCATAAATATAAGTAAATACCTAGTATTCTATTTCTGAATAAGATATTTTAAACATAAAAGTAATAAATTAAAAAAGAGAAAAGGTATCAATTTAATTATCTAATATTATATTCCACATCCAAATCATCATGAACAAATATAAAGACAAATAAAAATGTGGAAATAAAAAATATTTTTAATATCTCAACAACTTTTTTGAGATCGGGGTTATCTGTTTGCTCTATTACTAATGTTTGACCCAATGCTGGCTCACAGTGATGGTTAAATGAATGAAAAGAATCAGTATCCTCAAAAGGTAGTAACAAGCTAATATAAATTAATAAGAAAACCCCTGTTAAAAAAAATAGTCAAGTAAATAAGAACAGAAATTTCACCTCCAAGTTATCATGGCCTTTTTTTTTTCCTGACACATCACATCAAATTTCTTAGCAAATCTTGTTCGTTCTGCTTGCATAATAAATCCCAAACCTGACCATTCTCCCATTACCAAACTACTTTCAGTTAGTACAAGGCACCATCATATCTTGTCTGGGGTACTGCAGTACCTCCTACTGTTCTTCCTGCTTCTCTCTTTGCATTATACAATATTCTGAGTATTATTTTAAAAGTAGATCAGAATATGTCACTTCATAGTTCAGAATATTCTAAAGTCTCTCCATCACATTATTCCCTTCATTTCACCAGACTTCACTGGTCTTCTTGACATTCTTTCAACACGCTAAGCACTTTCCCTCACTAGGGTAATTAGGGTCTAGGCACTTGTCATTCCCAAGCCCAAAAGACTCATTTCCAAAAGAGATATATAGCATGTTCTTTACTTGTTTAGCTAGCTCTCTGTTCAAATGTTACCTGGCAAAGAAGCCTTTCATCACCAACTTACCTAAAATAGTGCTCACCATCATTCTCTATACAGTTGTTCATCGCTATATTGCAGTTCACTTTTCGTGGTCTAACTGTATCGCGGATTTTTTTTGTTTGTTTGTTTTTGTTTTTGTATTTTTCTGAAGCTGGAAACGGGGAGAGACAGACAGACTCCCGCATGCGCCCAACCGGGATCCACCCGGCACGCCCACCAGGGGCGATGCTCTGCCCACCAGGGGGCGATGCTCTGCCCCTCCGGGGCGTCGCTCTGCCGAGACCAGAGCCACTGTAGCGCCTGGGGCAGAGGCCAAGGAGCCATCCCCAGCGCCCGGGCCATCTTTGCTCCAATGGAGCCTTGGCTGCGGGAGGGGAAGAGAGAGACAGAGAGGAAGGGGGGGGGGGGTGGAGAAGCAAATGGGCGCTTCTCCTATGTGCCCTGGCCGGGAATCGAACCTGGGTCCCCCGCACGCCAGGCCGACGCTCTACCGCTGAGCCAACTGGCCAGGGCCTGTATCGCGGATTTTTAAATTGTATATATTTAATTTTGTATCGTGGATTTTTTACTATATCATGAGATTTTGCTGTATATAGGTATTTTTATATATTTATTGTTTTAATTATTTTTGCAGTAAAGTAAGCATTTTCTAGCCTAAGAAATTGAAAACAATATAAAAATATATAAAGAATATTAATTAAAAGAATATTAAATCTAAATAAAATATGTAGCCTACAGCAGATGAGTAGACAAAAACTTGCATGTGTGGAAAATGCAGCTTACTTCCGCCTCTGCTTGAGCTAGTTTGCCCACGTGCGATTGTACAGAGCACACTATTGGCTGATGGGTAGGAGGTGACCAACCAGAGCACTCTGTCTTGTATATATAAATAATAAAATAAATATAAGTTCATTATTTCACAGATTTTTGCCTATCGTGGGGAGTTCTGGAATCTAACCCCCACCATAGACGAGGGACCACTGTATATTTAAAATTTCCTTCTTTCTTCCCCATTTGACCCTCTCAGCCTTACTCTGTATAGAACATATTTAAGAAGAACATATTACTTGCAGACTAAACACAAGTCTACCCATATGTGAGTGTGAAGTTGGAATGCTTCTTCTCCCCTCCTCACCTCTAGGCACCAGACAGAAGCATATATATGTAAGCTACTCTGAAGGGATGCTCTTTTAATCCTTGGCCTCAAAGAATTACTTTATTTGTAGTCCTACTAGTCATTCACAGTAAAAAGTACAGCATTCATAACAAGACATTAAGCATGAAGGCCAGCAGAAATATCAAATTGAAATAATCAGATCTTCAAACTCATATATTAAAATTCTGGGGGTCCATGACCAGTTGGCTCAGTGGTAGTATATTGGTTCAGTGTGTGAATACCCCAGGTTCAATTCCCAGTCAGGGCATACAGAAGAAGCAACCATCTGCTTCTTTCTTTCTCTCTCCTTCTCTTATTTTCTCTCTCTCTCTCTCTCTTTTCTCCTCTGACAGCCATGGCTCAATTGGAGCAAGTTGGTCCCAGATGCTGAGGATGGCTTTGTGGCCTCCACCTCAGGAGCTAAGAATAGCTCAGTTGTTGAGCAATGGAGCAGTGCCCCAGATTGGCAGAGCATTACCCCTTGGGGGACTTGCCAGGTGGATCCCAGTTGGGGCACTAGTGGGAGTCTGTCTCTGCCTCCCCTCCTTTCACTTAAAAAAATTTTTTTGGATGCAAAAATATGAAAGAAATGTGTAAAATATATTTTTAAATGGGATAAAATATGAAAGTATGATATGGGAAGAAATAATTATAAAAATGATTAGACAAATTTAAGAAATAAGCAAATAGAACGTTTAGAAAGGAGAGTATATAATCAGAAGGCCCACAAAGAAAATAGATAAAGTTAAAGAAAATATTGATGTAGAATGTGAATAAGTTATATACATTGTAGCAAAAATTGCAAAAAAGATGGTCAATATAACAGGTTAAGAGATACAAAAGAGAGAGTAAGGACAAACACATGTCTAGTAGAAGTTCAAGAAGAAGAAACTGAAGAACACTAATATTTGGATTCAGAAAGTTCAATGAATCCAAAATAGGAAAATCATAGGAAATCCACACCTAGACACATTACAGGGAAACACCAAAGGGAAAAAGATCTTAAAGGAAATGGCATTTGGACTGATATTTGACTCACACACAGTAAAAATGTCAAACATGAGAAAATGGAATAATATAGTCAAAGTGCTGAGACAACATAATAGTAACCTAAAATTGTATATTTACAATACCTGTTTTTCAAAAATGAGGACAAGATAAAGCATTCATAATATGGGACCATTTACTATCAACAGATCTTTAATAAATGGATGTTCTTAAGGATATATTTCAACAACAAAGAAAATTATTTTATAATAAATATCTGATATATAGGAGAAAATGGTAAGCAAAAATAATAGAGTGTGAGTAAATCTCAACAAACATTGAGTTACAAAACAGTGATAATATCTAATTTATGAGATTAAAAAACTAACGATACAGCTGAAATACTAAACAACAAATGTACAGAAATCAGGAGTGGGTGATCAGAGTTAAAAATCTGAAGGTCCTTGTATAGGAAAAAAGCAAAAATATTGAATAACTGTGGATTTTATTGAGTTAAACATCTACTTAAAAATTGTGGAATAACCACTAAAAGTTTAGAAATATAACATACTTTTCCAAAAGAAAAAGCAATCAGAAAAAAATAAATGTTTTTGAGCCTACACTCAATCAATACAAAAGAAAGCAACTGAAGAGGATAAAAAGGAAACCACAAGAAAAAACATTAACAGTAGAGTGAATAAAAAGCCTAAAATAAGATGAAAGAAATGAAGTCAAATTTTATCAGTAATCACAAAGCCTTTAAATGAACTAAACTCTTCATTTAAGAAACAGATTGTAAAGGTGGATTTTTTTTTAAAAAAATTCATCTATGTTCTTTTTACATGAAATACCTCAAACATAAGGCCACAGAAAGATTGAAAGGTAAATCATTTTTTAAAATGCTTAGGGTAAATAGAAAACTGGTGTGGCTATATTAATATCAGATAAAAGCCCTTTTTTGGCAGAAATTATAATCAGAGATTAAGTGTGATCACTTCACATTAAAGCTTTATTCTCTAGGAAGATATACTTTTATGTATTTAAATAACAGTTTCAGGATATATAAAGCAAAAATTGACAAACAATAAGCAGAAGTGGACAAATCAACTCTTATAGGGGATGTTTGAACTTCTCTTAGAGACTGGTAAATCAAGCAGATGAGGATATAGAAGATGTGGACAGCACAATTACCTTACTTGAGCTAATGACACATGGACAGCACTGTAACCAACAACTGAATATTATATATTTTTATGCATATTCTTTTAAGCCCCTTGGAATATTAAAAGAATAAGGACAAAACAAATCCAAACAAAATATATGGAAGGGAATAATAAATATAAGTATAGAAATCGGTAAAACAGAAGACAAAGATATTTATAGAAGATCAACAAAACAACACATATGCCTGACCAGGCAGTAGCACATTAGATAGAGTGTCGACTTGGCGTGCTGAGGACCCAGATTCAAAACCCCAAGGTAACTGGCTCGAGCAAGGGATCATCCAGCTTGAGCTCAGGGTCACTGGCTTGAGTGTGGGATCATAGACATGACCTCATGGTCGCTGGCTTGAGCCCAAAGGTCTCTGGCTTGAACCCCAGAATTTCTAGCTTGAGCCCAAGGTCACTGGCTTGAGCAAGGGGTCACTGGCTTGGCCTGAGCCCCGGTCAAGGCACATAGGAGAAAGCAATCGATGAACAACTAAAGTGCCACAACTATGAGTTGATGCTTCTCATCTTTCCCTTCCTGCATGTCTGTCCCTATCTCTCTCACTTTAAAAGAAAAAAAGCACAATATGGCAGGGAGTAGCACATGCTAGGCACTCAATAAGTATATATTCAGTGAATAAAAAGCAACAGAAAACTGCAAATGTATGTGTATAACAAGTCTGAAAGGAAATTTACCTAATAGTAATTATATCTGAATGGGGCAGTTTTAGCTTGTCCTGCTTTTATTTTTGTTCTTTTCTGTGTTTGCTGAACTCTCTGTATGAATTTCTCTTATAATTTTATGAAAATACATTATTTTTAAATAAAAAATAGATTTTTGAAAAGGTGTACTAGGGAGGAGCTAGAGAACACCCTGGACACCGACTCTGGTCAGTGGGTGAGGAGGCGCCGTGTACGAGTGTGGGCTTTGCAGCTGCTCTGCCCGCACCGCGTGCATAACTTTCAGCATAATCTCTTGGATCCTGTTTTCCAAACTGGCAATAATAAAGCCTTCCTCAAAGAGTTATTTGGCTAGGTGACCTCATACGCAGCACTTAGTACAGTGCCTCATACGGTAGATGCTCAATACCCATTTCCCTCTCCCTGCTCACGGGGGCAGGGTGAGGGAGAGACAGCTCTTCATTTCTAAGGAATGTGCTCAGAGTAGAAAGCAGATTTGATCTGTCTAGAATATGAGACTGGATGAAAGCTTAGTACATGAAAATATATTAGTCCCCTTCCAGAGAGCCAAAATATTAAGAAATGAACCAAGTAACTCATTTGTTAGATGTACGAATGAAGGTGCAGTATTATCGTTTCCTTGTGATAGTTATTTCTAATAGTCCTGAAACCAGTTCCCAATATTCAGATCAGACTTACTTTATGAGACATTTAACCATTGCTAAATTACAGTTCCTAAGAGACTGTGCCTATATATAGCAACTTTTCTGGAATTACAGAGATAGAAATCTGACCCATCATTTCTATTTTGACGAAAAACCATTCAGCAGAACTTTGTTCAGTAGAAGTGTATATTGAGTTGTAAGCCTAATGCAGTTCATTGGCTGTATTTCCACACTGACATTTTTCTCAGTGCAGATTTGCATTAGTTCATTAGTAATGACAGCATTTGCACATAAATTTACCTTCTGAATTGATCTAAGAAATGTCACTAAAAAGATCCTGACAGTTTTGAGGTTCTTCCATATCTGAAAATGGTATGTTAAACAAATAAGGTGTAGGATTTTAGATTTTTTTTTTAACTCCAGCGCATAATTCCTAAACCAACTACAGATATCTTTCATCTCTGATTCTGGCTGTTTGTGTGAGAAAGTAAAAAATAAAGATAATCTTGCCTGATGGTATGAGCCTTAACAAAGCTCCATTGCAGAAAAATGACTTTTGGAGAATGTTATCCAGATTGATTGTCTACACTGATCAAATGCTTCAAATTATTTTTAAATTCTGTATCTTACTTTAAATGCAAATTGTTTGGCTTGCAGGATCAGCTGGTTGAAAATGACTGAAAAATTAGTATTGGCTCGGGTTGCAAAGCTAATTCTGTCACTGCTACAGCAGTGTTATCCATAAACTTGAGCACATTTTAAAATTACAGATCCTTTGTCTTTAGTTAGGGTTAAATCATTATCAAATTATAAGACTTAATATTTGATAAGTGGATGAATGAGGGAATATATGAGTTCTAATAACACGAGGAAAACTTTTTATTTTTCTATATAGCCATTATTATATTCTTCATAATTCAAGGCCTGTATTCAGTAGTCTTATACATTTGGAAACAGGATTTATTTTGAGTATCTTAAAATTAGTTTTCTACCTGCATTTGAAGACTGGCTAGTTTAATGATTTGGTTAATTTGCCACAACTAAGGGAAGCTGATACACTTGAGAAAGAAAGCATTGAGTGTTAACTGTATACAGTTTAACCAGGTCATTAATTATGAATACTTTTGACATACTGCCACAAGAGGGATCATGATTAACAACATACTTAAAGTATTTATTTAAGGACAAGAAGGGCCCTTTGGGTTCCAATTCTTATAAAAACAACAGCTTTACAAACATTCTAACAATAGGAACACAAGTTTATACTGACTTAAATTAGCTAAAATATAGCAACTTTGTTTAATATATTTCCATTACTCCTTCCTTTGCTATGGGTTATAAACCCAACATGACAGTATTCTCCTTCTTTGGCTTTCTGTAAACTATCATGTATCTACCTGTGGCTCTTTTGTGTTTCTACTTAGGGCTTGTTGTGCTTCATGAATATTAGACTAAATATTTTTAAATCAAATTCTAGAGATTTTCAGCTAGTATTTTTTCAAATATTTTGCCTGCCCCTTTCTCTCTCTCTCCTATTCTCCCAGACTCCTGTTATGTATATTCTGGTATGCTTAGTATTGTTCCTTAGGTCTCTGGGCTCTGTTCATTCTTCTTCTGTTCTTTTCTTTCCTTCAGATTGAATAATTTATATTAACACATCTTTAAATTCATTCATTCTTTCTACTGCCATATCATATCTACTACTGAACCCATCTAGTGAATTTTTTATTTTTGTGTGGTACTTTCCAACTCTATAGTTTTCATCATTGAGTGAGATTACCTTTTTGCAGGGTCATTGTCATAGTCTTTAAACAGTTTTGTGGGGGGGGGGGGGTTGTTTGTTTTTTTGTTTGTTTTTTTTTTTTTACTTTTCCAAACAAGTTATAATAGCTGCTTTGAATGCTTCGTAAATCCAATATCTGGGCCCACTCAGAGTCAGGTGTTTTTTGTTATAGTTGTTGTTTTGTATTGTTAATGCATTAGTTTCAGGAGTACACTTAGTAGTTAGATAATCCACATACTTTCCAGTGCCCACGGGCACCGTGTAGTTACCACAGTATTACTGCCTGTATTTCCTATGCTTTACTTACTTGCCCATGACCATTTTGTAACTACCAATTCTATATATTAATGACCTTTTTTCCTTAGTATTCTTCACACTATTCTGTTTGTTTACATGTCTCAAATTTCTTTGAAAGCTAGACATTTTAGGATAATATATTGTAGCAATTCTGGATTCCAACATTTTCCCCTGAGGGATGTCTTTTAGTTGTTGTGCTATTGATTTTGTTTGCTTGTTTCATAACTTTCTTATGATTTATCTGCAGAAGTTGCTTCTCTGTGTGGTCATTGATGTCTTTGTTATTTTGTTTTTCATTCTTATTTCCATATTTGATCCCTTCCTTGAGGTCACCCAGCTTAAGTCTGCGTAGCTTGCTGGTTAGTCAGTAATTGAACAGAAGTTGTGCTCAGTACCTAGAGCTTGTAAATCTTCCATCCTTTGCCGATGAATGTGTGTGAGGGGTTTGGGAACACACTCAGTTATTGTTCAAGTTCATGTCAGCTTTTACTCTCCATCAGGCCATCTCTATCTCCCCTGCACATGTGTGTAGTTCCGAAAGTCTGGGACACCTGAGGAACTACCTAGCCCTTCTACAACTGTCTCCTCTTCAGAATCTCCCCATTAAATTTTTGGATAGTTTGCTGCTTGTCTCAAATGGGATTGCAACATCTGGCTAGCAGAACTGTGGTTTTTAACTTGTCGTTTAGTACTGATTTTGCTGTTTTTATTGCCAGCGCCACAGGGAAGTGATTTTCACTGTCTGTGGAGATCAGGTCAGCCCCACTGGCCGCATAGCCACTGTCCTCCGGCGGGCCAGCTCCTCCGGATTAAGACTGCCCTGTGATGGAGCCAGTAGGGGTGGGGAGGGATATGAAGGTATTTCTAGGCCAGCAGACTGCAGACTCTATGTTTCTAACTTGAAGTGCTAGCAGCTTTTCATGAATTAAAATACTTTTTAAATTTTTATTTGCCTTTGGTTGATTTTCTCAGTCTGGAATTTTTTTTTGGCAGTTTTTCAATTTTATACTTCTTATTAAGGGAGAAGCTGTGCTGACCTCTGCATTCTACTATAGTTGGAAGTCTACTCCTGTTCTTATCTATTTATAGAACTATTCGTAAAAGATTATACAAATATACCTTACTATAATTCCTACTGTAAGTGGATCAACATAACATAGCTAGCTTAGCTTTTTATTTTTTTTATTTTTATTTTTGCTTAGCTTTTTAAAACCAAAAGCATCTTTCCAAAAATATATAATTTAAAATCCAGTTTAAACTTTTAATTTTTAAAGAGTTTTTCATGTTAATATATTCTGTCTAATTACACAGATATAAATTTACAGTAAATGATTTTAAAAAGTATAAGTTCTTTTTTTCCAGATGACTAAATATGCATTAAAGAAATGTCCAAACTGTTCCTAAAGGTGCTTTTTTTTTAATTTTTTTTTTTATTTTTTTACAGAGACAGAGAGTGAGTCAGAGAGAGGGATAGAAAGGGACAGACAGACAGGAATGGAGAGAGATGAGAAGCATCAATCATTAGTTTTTCATTGCACGTTGCAACACCTTAGTTGTTCATTGATTGCTTTCTCATATGTGCCTTGACCGCGGGCCTTCAGCAGACCGAGTAACCCCTTGCTGGAGCCAGCGACCTTGGGTTCAAGCTGGTGACCTCGGGGTCTCGAACCTGGGTCTTCCGCATCCCAGTCCAACGCTCTATCCACTGCGCCACCGCCTGGTCAGGCTCCTAAAGGTGCTTTTAAAGTATGAAAGTCTCTATTATTTAAAAAGCTATTTCACATGAGCATTACCATGTATTTTATTGTATTAGAACATAACCTTAAATGCTAATATGATAGTTTTTAGGTTGTGTGAGGAAAAATGAATATTAAAATGTATATTACTGAAGTATTTTTGAAATACCTGAGATTTCATTTTAATTTAAATTATTTTTCATTAATTTTTTCCTGGATATCAATATATTGACAGTTCTCGTCATAAATGTTCACTTAGATTTACTTATTTATTTATTTTGCTAAGACATCTCTTGTCTTCAGTTATAATCAGTTGTCAAGTGTTCCTAACATTTAGACATAGGTCAGTAATATTTTTACCATCCTGCATAACTCTATAGAAGCTTCTTGTTTTTAGATATTGAAATTGGGCTATATTATAGGCTTTCATACATTTTATGCTGGATGTCTGTGTGCCAGTTGTCTTGTCTGTTAGATATCAATCAGTTAAATAATAATAGCCAACTATGTGCTTATTATGTCAGGCATTATTTTTAACACTTTTCTGATATTTTCTCATTGAAGGATAATAATTAATATATGAATTAGATACTATTAGTCCCACTTATCAGATGAGGAACTAGAGACATAAAATGATGAAGGAGTTTGCCCAAAAGTTCACAACTCTTATGCACTGGAGCAGAACTTGACTCCAAACAGTCATAACGACAGAGCCCATGTCTGCTCTTATCCACTTGCTGTATGGACTGAGCAAAAGATGACTTGTAGAAGAGAAGTACAAATCTTCACTGAGCAGCATCACATGAGTAGAGTTACAGGGCCTACTTCTGCTTAGGAAATGATCTCCTGAAATATCAGTGTGCATATGTCTCTTGGATGTATGTTATATTCTGATATGGTTCCTCTTTTTTTTGTTGTTGTTGTTTTTTGGGTTTTTTTTCTGAAGCTGGAAACGGGGAGGCAGTCAGACAGACTCCCGCATGCTCCCGACCGGGATCCACCCGGCATACCCACCAGGGGGCGATGCTCCGCCCGTCCGGGGCGTCGCTCTGTGGCGACCAGAGCCACTCTAGCGCCTGGGGCAGAGGCCACAGAGCCATCCTCAGCGCCCGGGCCATCTTTGCTCCAATGGAGCCTCGGCTGCGGAGGAGAAGAGAGAGACAGAGAGGAAGGAGAGGGGGAGGGTTGGAGAAGCAGATGGGCGCTTCTCCTGTGTGCCCTGGCCGGGAATCGAACCTGGGACTTCCGCACGCCAGGTCGACGCTCTACCACTGAACCAACCGGCCAGGACCTGATATGGTTCCTCTTTTGAGGTTTTATAAAGAGGTAAGTTCTTTACTCTACGATGAAGCCACTCCTTATGACAGCCACCAAGTCATTAAGAAAACCTGAGTATGATGTGCTAAGATTCTCAGACACAGGCTTGGGTGATGGTTGTGAGTGCTTCCATTCAGCATGCAGGCCAGGAGGAAAGGCACAGGCATGGGCTCTTCCTAGTGTCCCCCTTGGGCCTGGGACTCCTAGTATTGTGACACCTGCTGCTGTGTGTGTTTATTTTCCTTTCAGTATTCCCAGGCTTTTCACTGTTTTGTTTGAAGAGTCCTTCTGCCTCAGCCGTGGGCTTGGACTTGAGTTTTTAATAAGCTGGAGTTTCCCCACGAGCCTGAAAGTGGCTGTGGTAATTGTCAGGGGTTGCCAAGGGGAGAGGAGTCTCAAGGATGAGTGGAGGAGCTGAGGTTGAGCTGACTGCCCATTCGGGCCATTTCTATCTGATGCCATCTTGGCAGGTCTAGTTTCCATTTGATTAAAGAAGTTAATATATCTTCTCATCAGTAAGTTTTGGTTACAGCTCTTCATTGCTTTCTATTGGTTACTACATAGTAATTCAAAAAGAATTTAGAGTAAATTTGGCTTTTTAAGTCTCAACCCTCCAGCAGTAATTATTTTAGTCCAGAATAATCCTGAAGTTAGTTTGCATTTTCTATGCATATTTCCTGTGCTCATTCCCATTTACACTTCTGCCCTCGCCACTTGCCCCAGGCCTCTGCACTGTTGTTTTATTCTTGTCATTCTGATCTCTGTTTCAAGATCTCTCCTTCAGTAAAGTCTTCCCTTTCACCAAATCTATGCCTTGGCACAATCCCTGCAGAATCATGTCACTCCATTTTCTTTCTTTCGCAGCACTTATTAGTATCTGGATTATCTTGTTTATTGATTTGTTCTTTGTGTCTATTGTCTGTCTTCTGCAATGGAAGTAAGTTCCATGAGATCAAGGACTTTATCTTCGAGATACAGTGATCTGTATAACTATATCCAGAACTGTTCTTGGCAGATACATAACAGATGATCAATAGAGAGGTGTTTAATGAATAAACATGAATTTAAGGCAGGTAAGGGAAGCCAGAATGAGTTGGACAGGAGGACTTGCCAGAGAGAGGCCTAACACATCTGGGCTGTGACTGGGGGGTCTGGTTAGGGATGTGCTGGAGAGAGGGAGCTTAGGCTCCACTGTGAGAATCAGTCTACCGCAAAGACATCTGCACATGGCTCTCAGGGAGACATAATACCAGTCCACACCTAGTGGATAACTTAACCCTCCCAACACGTATATAGCTCGAAATCCCTGTACCCAGTGTCTCCGATAGAAGAGGAACTGTCCCTCCCATTTCTGTGAGTGGGTGTGTGCACACATAGGCAGGCAGGAATGCTTGGGGCTGGTGAGGCGGGGAAGCAGAAATGAGCACAATAACCCTCCTTATGGAGAGTCCTGAGTTCAGCTTCACCTGGATGGGCTGCGAGGAGGAGGACCAGGAGCAGGCAGGCTGCCCCCATCCTAAGCTAGCCCACAGGCTTGTTTTATTTGGCCTGCAATATGTTTTTTAAAAATTGTGCCAACATTTAAATTTAGGAGGTTTTACATAAAAATCTGGATTTCTAGGTTATTTTGACAAATGAGAAGGTCTGGCATACTGAACCTGCATTCTCACATGTCACACTGACTAGAGCAGGGTAGCATGCCCAGGCTCGGCTGGGCACACTCTCCTGTCCCCCACAGGCCCTGCCGGTGGGCTTAGCTGGCCTGGCAACTTCAGGTCACCTGCATGGTCTTTGTAGATATCTATCTTAGTTTCTTTGGGCTGCTATAACAACACACCACAGACTGGATAGTTTGTAAACACAGAAACTTAGTTCTCATTGTTCTGGAGGCTGGGCCTCTGAGTGAGATCAGAGCGCAGCCTGTTTTCTCGGCATGTCTTCATGTGGTGGAAAGGGGCACGTCTACTCTTTGGAGCCTCTTTTTTAAAAAAATTTATTAATTATTAAAGGATAGTTGATATATAATATACTGCCCACAAAAATTAAGGGATATTTCAAAATAAATATGAAGCAATATAAAAAAGAATTTGATTTTTTTTATTAAACAAGAACATCAGAAAAGCAAACGATAAGTCAAAGAAAGGTGTTCAATTATGCAAATGAGATGCAAAACCAACTCTTATTTCATTGGTGAAAATGCTCTGTATAAAAGGCTGAAAGTACTGCAATATCTGCATGTTCCCTGATCCCCTCATTTTTGTAAGCAGTGTATTATATTAGTTTCAGGTGTACAACATAGTGATTTGACATTTATATACATTATGATGTGATCACCACAGTCTGTCACCATACAGCTATTATATTATTGACTACTTTCCCTATGCTGTACATTTCATCCCGTGACTTATTTTGTAACTGAAAGTTTGTACCTCCTATTCGTCTTCACCCTTATTATCCATCCCCCTCCCCTCTAGCAACGATTAGTTTGTTCTCTGTGTCTGGGACTCTGTTTCTGTTTTTTGTTGCTGGTGGTTCATTTTGTTTTTTTAGATTCCACATATAAATGAAATTACACTTCTATATTTATTACTCCTATATTTATTACAGCATTATTTACATAGCCAAGTTATATAAGCAACCTTGGTGTCCATTGGTAGATGAATAGATAAAGAAGAGGTGGCATATACATTGGAAATATTGCTTGGCCATAAAAAAGAATGGAATATTGCCATTTGTGACAATATGGATGGACCTAGAGAGTATTATGCTAACTGAAATAAGTCAGACAGAGAAAGACAAATACTGAATGGAGCCTCTTTTTTAAGGTCCTTAATCTCATTCCTGAGGGCGCCACTCTCCTGACTAATCACCTCCCAAAGGCCCCTCCTACTAATACCATCACATCATGCTTTAGGATGTCAACATATGAATTTGGGGGGACACAAACATGTATAGCACAGCAGTATTTGAAGTTGCAGTCTCTGGCATAATGTTTAATCCATAATGTAAATGCGCAATAAATTTATTATCACTCACTGTTTTTGTGTTGGTAGAATTTGTGCATAGGTCATTCACTACATAGAAACCTTCGAAGGCTCCTCATTGCTTGCCAAATGATGTCCACATCCCTAACCTGGCAGCAGTCTGAGCTATATCTTGTATATAGTTGTTCTCTTATAAAGGCAGTGGAGTTCCACTGTATGAACTTTTTACAGAAACATCCCTATAAACTTGGGAGAGACAGAAGGAAACAGATAAACAGAGAAACTCAGAAATAGAGTTAAATAATACAACTTAAATAATGCAAGCCATTCTCCCTCCCTTCTCTGCGAGCCTGTTCTGCCCACTGAACTTGTGCCCATTAGCAATGAATGCACTGAAGCCTGAAACAATCAACATGTTTACAAAATTTATGTGAATGATTTTGGTCCCATTGCCACTAACAAAGAGATGAATGAAATACATTGCTGAGGTGGTCAAGCTAACTGGGCTTCACAGATGTTCTTGGAGAAAGACTGAAGAATAAGTAAAGACCAGAGGGAAACACTAGCTGACAAGGAGTTAGAGGGAACTGGTAAAAATTTATCTACAATTTCTCTTGAATAAACAAAGTCATGTGCCCTCCTCTAATTGACTGGGCTACTTTAGCAATGTGTAACTCCATCTCACACCAACTTCTCATATTTTAATTATAAATTATGTTTCAAAACTGAAATCTATTTGTATCTTAATTTGATTACTTGGGATTTAAAAGCAAACCTTTATGTTAAAGGAGTAAACCAGATTATGTACTTTGACGCTTTTCAAACTAACTCACACTGTCTGTCTGGACCGACCCGATCCTCACAGGAGCACCCCGTACTTGGGCAACCCTTTTTTGTACTTCATCCCTGCAAGACGACTGAATTCATGACTCCCGTGCTAAAGAATTCTCGGAAAATCAATAGGTAAGAACACCATCAAGATACATTGGCTTTAGCTCTTACTTTAAAAGTGTAAATCTCTTTATATGACTCTGAAAGCTAAGCTAAAAAAGAAATATTCTTTGTAATAATAATAATGGCTAACATTTATTGATTTTTACTGTGTGCTAGGCGCGATTCTATTTTAGATATATTAATGCATTGGGTTTTTATAATGCCCCTATGAGCTGAGTTCTATTATTTTACCCAGTTTACAGAGGAGGAAGCTAAAGCCAAGAAGGGTTAAATGATTCAGCCAAGGTCACAACGCTAGTTAAGTGGTGGAACTGGGACTTCAGAATTGATAAACCAGGCATTTTGCCTTAGAGCTGGCTCTTCATCACTGCATTCTACTACCTTAGCAAATGCTATAAATTTTAATGTAAAATTGGAATCATCAAGGGGAGTCTAGAGTCCCACTGCCTTCAACCACCTTAGTGAGGGACCCTCACAGTGTTTTTGGAGCTTGAGTCCTTGACAAGCAATGGGACTGGCATTTGGAAACGCTGGGATTTCAAGAGTTGGGCACATATCTTTGAAGAAAGCCTTGTTTCTTTTTATTGTTGATAACTGATTTTCTAGTATTCATCCAAACTACAATGGAAACATTAGAATTGCCTGTATTTTCACTTGTTTCCCAGAAATGTCAACTACATCATGTCTTGGCTGAGCCTTGTTGGGCCAGTTGTTGGGCTGAATCTACCTCTGAGCTATGCCAGAGCAGCACCTCAGGATGAATGAGTGTCTGCGGACCAGGTAAAAAGGAAAGGCTGGACTGAATACTTTGCTGTTACAAAGATCCGGTGTCTCTGTTGCACTTCCGTACATTGTCCGCGCTGGCCCCACCATATATTAATTTAGCTTTCATGTTTAATAGGCCAATCACTTATTTGTTTCTTAAAATTTTCCAACCAACCTGCACCCAATTATTTAGGAAGCATTTTACTTTGCTATAAGTGACACTCATGCAACAAAGGACAGAGTGGTTTCATTTTAGAATTGATATTCATGAAATAAGTCTTTACTGCTCAGTTAACCTTCTTTTATTTTCTTCGTTTTTATTTTGTTCTTGTTCTTCAGATTCATCTATTAAGTGAAAGCTTAGAAATTACAGCAAGAAGAACGCTGGAAGTTTATGTGGCTGACCCTGGTCTTAATAGGACCAATGCCTGGAGTTTTCAGCTCACCAAGATTTTGACATGAATTTTTTTTCCCCTTGGAAGCAATTGTCTGCAGCAGCTGATATACCACATATGTAGAAGAACCAGAAACTGAATCTAACTTGATAATAGAAACATCATTAGGGCATTTTCAAGCTATCCCTTCCTGTCTCTGAGCCTCGTTTTCTTCATCTTTAGTATGAGAATAACAAGATATGTCAACAGAGTTGCTGTGAGCACCACGTGAGGTCATTAATACATGAAAAAATATTATAAAGTATTATACCTGTATTCATGAAATGCTCTCCTTTCTTACACTTTATTGTTATTTATCCAGTCTGCCAGTAAATTGACTTGCCAGTAAGGTCTTAAGATGGACCTAATCTGGACAGTTTTTAGGTAGGAGTTGCTGTTTTGTCTTTCATTTTAACTTGCTAGGTTCTGAAAATAAGCAAAAAATGCAGTCAGCTCTTTAGAGCATCTAGTTTAGTGTCTGTTAGTGTGAGATGCACTCTAGAATCACCTGGGGCTCTTTTACCAGTACACAGGCTGGCCACCAGCTTCCGAAACAGCTTCTCTGGGCGATTTTGATGCACAGGCTCCGGGGGGAATTCTGGTCTGGATGTGCTTTTAGTGTGGCATTTATTTGCAGTTTTGGTCTCCAACAGGTCTTTTCAGATTCTATATATCTCTCCAACAAGTTGGACTGACTTCCTAATGGGGATCTGGGTATCGCCCCAAGACTTCCTGATAGCGAGGCAGTCCAAGAGACGTTTGTTCACAAGGTGGCCCCAGGGTAAGTGGTTAGAGTGAGGGGCTGATCTGCTGGTGAATGAAAGAGAACTGTCACAGCTTTTCCAGTCTGCTGGTAAGGGCTGAACTCTCCCAGACGGAGTGGAAGTAGAGAAAGGGTTAATCCCGACTGCTAGAAATGCTAAAGTAAATTTTTAAATGCTGAGCTGCAAATATTCATGCTGGGATGAGAGTCTGCTTACATGCTTGCTGGGCATTTTGGTATTTACCACTTAACAACTTTCCAATTTCTCTAAGGGATTTCCCCCCACTCTTTCTAATGTAAAAACAGATTTCTCAGCAGGTCATTTCTGGGGTTAAATATATATATATATATATATATATATATATTTCAGCTGGATTATGTACTGGTCTGGAAATATTAGTTATCTTTTGCTAACAGATTCTGAGATGATAGTAGCCTATCAGTTTGGGGCCAGTGTGTATTTTCTTTTATAAGTTAAAAAAATTTTTTTCTGTAATTGATGGGACCTGAAAATTCATGCATGGTGGAAGAAGTTCTGATTCACTCCTGTGGGTTATAGAGACCCCTTCCCTTTGTGGGTCCCTTTCCTCAGGCAGCTCTATTTCTTTTCAGATTGTTTTTCACTTTAAAAAAAAAAACTTTTATTTTTGGTGGACAAAAATTTTTGTTTTTAAAAATGCAGTTATATAACTGTCATCCCAGCTAACATTGGAAAGAAATTTGTTTGTCAAAGTAACAGTTCTTTCTCTGGAATATGAGGACATTTTCCTCTGGGTTTCCTCTCTAGCTGATAGAGTCCGGTCAGTCAGAAGTAAGGCTGGTTAAATCTGCAAGCAGGCAGTCTCCTAAACTCTGCTTTTCCTGTGACCTTGGAAACATTGCTTCAGCCCTTCAGTCCTCTGCTTCCTCATTTGCAAAATGAGAATGTGAATTCGAGTAGTTGAAGTAATCACATTTGCATTTTAGAAAGAACCTGTAATTTTAAAATGACTACTGCATATAACTAACCACGCACCCACTATCAGTTTTTCCACCAGCAGGTACTAGCTCGTTGGCTTTAGAAGGGACAGGAGTGCAGAGGCTGGGAGGATGCCAAGAGCGGTTTTCAGTTGTGCCCGGAGCCTTCCAAAACACACATGCTCCTGTCCCCAGAGGCCTGAATCCTGACTCACTGTTTACCTGGGCGAGTCACTGTGCTCTCTGAGCCTCTGTTTCTTACTGTATTAAATAGAAGGAAGTGTATTGGATGAAGTGAAATCAATTTACTTTATAACTCGTATTTTTTAATGAAATAGAATATCTGGGAGAAACACTCCCTGTGACCTCCCTTTACCCTCACACCACTGCCACACTTCTGACGCCAGATGTTTGGGTTTTCCACACATCAGACAATTCTGTGACACCAGCTAGTTGTCCTACCGTATAATTCAGTTCTGTCAGTCCCTGATGCTGTCTACCTGGAGTTTGCATCAGGTCTTATAGGTCAAGAGTTCAATCCCATGAGACACCCCCATTTAAGACTCCAGTCTCAAGTCTCAGGTTGTCATCTGTACTTTTAACCAACCAGACTTAAATTGGAGTTCCCAATACCCCCTCCTTCGGTACAATAATTTGCTAGAATGGCTCATAGTTCTCAAGGAAACACGTTTACTGGTTTATTATATAATAAAGAACATGACAAACAGGAAGATGAAGACATATATAGGGCAACATCCTGAAGAGTCCCCAGTGCAGGAGCTCTGCCCCATGGAGTCCTGGCACGCAGATGCGTTCACCATCCTGGAAGCCCCCTGACCCTGTGCTTTGGGGATTTTATGGAGGCGTCCTCGCATTGGCATAACTGGTCACTTACTCCATTTCTGTTGCCTCTTCTCTTCCCTAGTGATGGGGAATGGGGTTGAAAGTTCCAAGCTTCTAATAAGAGCTTGGTTTTTCTGGTGATGACCAGCCCCCATCCTGAAGCCATCCAGGAGCCCACCAACAGTTGCCTCATTAGAATAAATGACATTCCTATCACCGAAGAAATTCGAAGGATTTAGGAGCTCTGTGTCAGGAACTAGAGTCAAAGACGAGATAGAACAAAACATGCCCCTAGTGTTCTTATCACTTAGGAAATTACAGGGTTTAAGGAGCTCTGCGCCAGGAGCTGGGGCAGAGACCAATACATACATTTTCTATTATTTCACAAAACCATAGAATAAAGTGTATTGCACATGTAAGAATATTATTTGTTTTGTGAAGCTTTGGTTTTAACTACATCAAATATGTATCTCTACCTGTGGATATGTGTGTGTTTACTAGGTTGTGATGAAATTGTATTTCTAACTTCAGAGAACAAACTGACTTGAAAACTAGTAGATAAATAAACTCCCTTCTAATTCTAAGACTCTTCTTTCTTCCTTATATTGCTGACCAGTAGGTTGCTGAAAGTTGTTCTAGAAAGATATAAGAAGTATTGAACTGTTATTATGCACATAGCACTGGAGTACTTTAATATGTACATCGGTCCCTGCAGCTACCCCTCTGGATTTTTATAGGACTTTATTATAAAAGTGCTTTCACATTTCTATTCTTGAATTTGGTAGTCTTCTTTCAAGTGGTAATTTAAAGCCCCTGCTTTTGTTCAACCTTTATGTTGTCAATAGCGACACCTAGTGGTAATACAGCCCTGTTTGAGGTATCCTGTAGCATTAGAGCTGAAAGTGATATTAGAGATCACCAAGTCCCATTATTTTTAAACAACTGGAAACTCACATGTATTCATTTATACCTTCATTCACTAACTTTACATGAGGATAAGCAAATATTATGGCCTTTTGACTTCTTGGATTGTTTTGAAGCTTTTCAAATACTCAGAAATCACTGTTAACTATGTTATAACCACGAGGGAGAAATCTAATAAAGCACGCCATGATAGGTTAAGGGAAAATCAGAGTCCAGTATATATGGCCTTTGGAGCATTGTTATTTACACTTGTATGCCAGATCTTCAGGGTGTAGCATGGGGCCTGGTACTTGGTAGTATTCAGTACATCACTGGGGAGTATTTGTGTATGTAGATGATCACTGAGCCCAGGGGAAGCCTGCCATGGTCTCCTTTCAGCAGGAGCTGGGACTGGACTGGCTTTCCTCTTTGGGGAACTACCACCTACTCCATCTTTGAGAAGATTTCTTTCCCCTGACACCAGCAGCAGAATGGGATGTGGTCTCCTTAGCCCCTTCCTTCAATAGATTGAGAGAGAGGGAGGTGCCCAGGCCTTTTCTCCTTATTAATTGGGAACTGGTTAAATAAAATGTGGTTTTGTACATTAAAGGGAATAATTTCAATCCTATATATCAAAATAGTCAGTTCTCATAGATTGAGTTAAAACAGAGAAAGACTAGATTGCTAACATGCACTCAGCACTATTTTATATCAAAAATACACAAATACCACACATTTTCTATAGTGCATTTTAATATATATATAAAAATAGCTAAGCAGCGGCACAGTGAACAGAGCATTGAACTGGGACACGGAGGACCCAGGTTCGAAACCCTGAGAAACCCTGAGGTCGCTGGCTTGAGCGCAGAGTCATCCGACTTGAACACGGGCTCACCAGCTTGAGCCTGGGTCGCAGTCTTGAGCGTGGGACCGTAGACATGACTTCATGGTCGCTGGCTTGAAGCCCAACATCGCTGGCTTGAGCCCAAGGTCTCTGACTTGAGCAAGGGGTCACTCAGTCTGCTGTAGCCACCCGGTCAAGGCACATATGAGGAGCAATCAGTGAACGAAGGAGCCGCAACTAAGAATTGATGCTTCTCATCTCTCTCCCTTTTTGTCTGTCTGTCCCTATCTGTCCCTCTCTCTGACTCTCTCTGTCCCTGTCAAAAAAATAAAATAAAATAGTCTGGAAGGACACATGCCAAACTGTGAGAAAGATTAGTTACCTAAGAGGGCAGAGAGGGAACTTGGACTGGCAGTGACCGAAGACGACTGGCTCTTTCTGTAACGCTCCACTTGTCCATCCAGAGACTGAAATCCAAAGTTCATTTTAAAAAAGGATTTTAGTCCTCACAATTTGGAAACCACAGAGACATTTGAAGGAGAAAATTTTAAAATTGCTTAAGTATATATCACCCAGGGAAAAGTGTAGTTAAAATATTGATAAATTGCCTGGTATTAGATTAAACATTTAATTAAGACCATCCTGTATTTGGTTTTACATTCTGATTTTTCCCACTTCACATTAAATTTGGAAATTTTACCATATCATTTAGTGTTCTTTGAAAACACAACTTAAAATGACTAGTATTTCTTCTGTATCAGAATGTACCAAGTAACTTTACTATTGTTTGGATTTCAGGTGATTTCTAATGCTTCTCTGTTCATTGAACAGCCACTCATTGGGCGCTTCCTGTGTTGTCGTGGCCTGTGGTAGGGGTTTAGGGGTCAGTAGAGCAGAAAAAGCCCCTCTGTCAAAGAGCTTTCAGAATGTAATACAGGGAGAACCCTGTGCAGAAACAGTGGCTGCTTTCTGTATCTTTTAAGTTATACTGTCATTAAGGGAATGAACAGATCAGGAGACAGGAGTGTCAACTTTGGATGTTGCTAGGTTGTGCACCAGTAAGGCTATCCCAATTTACATTTCCAGCAGCAGTCTTTTTTACCATTTTAAAAAAATCTTTGAAAAAGGATTTGCTTTAAATTTAGCATTTACTATTGAATGACACATTTTCCCTCTCTTGTCTTGCTAACATATGCATGCATTCCCAGCTTCGCTTCCTCCAGACCTGTTCTGTTTCCCAGTGGCGCTGGAGCCACTCGCGGGCTCACATCTGTTTTGCTGCAGTTGGAGCTGACTGTCCATGTACTGGATCTGGTCCAACCAGAAGCATGGAGTTAAATAATTAGGATGTATATGTAATTTGAAAGAACTGTTATAGAAAATTTCATACGTACTTTACAGTACAATAAATCCTCACATACTTCAAATCAGAATCAGCAGGTACCACAATTATTGCCATGTTTGCTTCATTTAACCTCCCTTTTACTTTATATTTGTTCACACATGTGTAAATTGCAGCTATTATGTCATTTGTTTTTACAGGTGCAGTCTGAATATATTTTATTTGATGTATTTTATCCTTTTACTCCATTCTTTGATGTTAAAAAATCTTTGGGTTTTTGTCCTCTGCTTTTACTCCTGAGGGTGGAACTTTACGTCCTCTTTCTGATTCTGCCTTGACCCCTGACCTGGGGGAACTTTTGTCTCACATGGTCCACTGTTCCACAATTAGTCAGCCAGCACGACCACAGCAGAGTGTGAAATGTGCATTTTGCAGGCTCCGCAGACTGGTTCGTCCACTCACAGGTCCTTGCACATTGGGGACATTTCATAAACAATGTCAAACCACAGGCAACTTCTCTAGACTGTTCTCAGCTGTGATCAAAATAGAAAATTATGTAATATGTGACCAAATCTACTCACTGGTATACAGATTTAAACAGTAGGTGGTGTCTTGAAAAGGAACCCCTTTGAAAATCTAAAAAAATGTATAGAACCCATTTTCAGAAAAATGTGTGTATATATGTGTGTGTATGCATACACAAATATAGCTAATACACAAACACACCCACAGTCCCCAACTTTCGACACTTTGATTTAGGACTTTTTGATTTTACAACAGTGTGAAAGACATGCGTTCAGGAGAAAATGTACCTCAAATTTAGAATTTTGATCTTTTCCCGGGCTTGCAATATGCAGCTGCAGCAAAGCGCAGCTCAGCTCCCAGTTACACGATCAAGAGGGTAAACAGCTGATTCCTGTCTGCTGTGTTGCCAGCATTTTTTGGATACTGCATTTTATTTTTGCATCCCATCATGTCTACAAAATGTCCATCTATTTCTCCTGCTTCTGGGGAGAAGAAGAAGGCAATTACTTTTGAGATTAAACTCAAGATAATTGCCCAACTGCAGGCTAATTATAAGTGTTTTGAGCATGTTTAAGGTAGGCTAAGCTAAGCTATAGTCTTTGGGTAAAGTTATGTATATTAAATGCATTTTCTTATTTTCAATTTATCAGGACATGATCCATCATAAATCGAGGAACGTGTGTGTGTGTGTGTGTGTGTGTGTGTGTGTGTGTATCTCATAAAATTCTGCAGTTCCTGGACCCTACAAAATCTATAGTACAAGTCCTAGATCAAGAATCAAAAATTGGCCCTGGCCGGTTGGCTCAGCGGTAGAGCGTCAGCCTGGCGTGCGGGGGACCCGGGTTCGATTCCCAGCCAGGGCACATAGGAGAAGCGCCCATTTGCTTCTCCACCCCCACCCCCTCCTTCCTCTCTGTCTCTCTCTTCCCCTCCCGCAGCTGAGGCTCCATTGGAGCAAAGATGGCCCGGGCGCTGGGGATGGCTCCTTGGCCTCTGCCCCAGGCGCTACAGTGGCTCTAGTCTCGGCAGAGCGACGCCCCGGAGGGGCAGAGCATCGCCCCCTGGTGGGCAGAGCATCGCCCCTGGTGGGCGTGCCGGGTGGATCCCGGTCGGGCGCATGCGGGAGTCTGTCTGACTGTCTCTCTCCGTTTCCAGCTTCAGAAAAAAAAAAAAAAAAGAATCAAGAATCCTGGTCAATAAATTCCATTCACAATGTCTCTCTTCTATTACACACACATATACCATGAGCAGGAGAAAGAGGGGTATAGTGACAGGAGAAAAAATCTATCTGATTATAAACATAAGAGAATGTGTAAAATACAGAATGAAAGTGGTCTAACTTGCAAACAGACACCAAACAGAACATTGGAAGCTGTCAGACTATATAGAAAAAAATCTTATTATAAGGTGGATAAATAAATTCACAAAGATGTTGGGGGGAAAAGAAATGAGAAAACTATTTCATATCATTGTTCTAAAGCAGATGTTAATGGACAAAACATGTTTCAAGAAGTAACATTTCTCTTAACTGTTCTCAGCTCTTATTAAAGTGAAAAGTTATGTGGCTTACTTTGCCCACTATTGTACCCGTTTAGACATTAGCTGGTTGCTAAAAGAAGCAGAAAAACATTATAATATATTCATTAGCATTTATGCTTATTTGAAGATGTGGATATGCTCAGTATGTCCTATACTTTTAACAAAGCCACGTAATGTGACTCCTTGTTTTATTTTTTCTACATTAATTTTATTTTTTTCTATTTCTAATTAACTAGAGTGACAGATTTTAGAAAGCTAGACTTAAAAAAACACACAAAAATGCCCAACATTGTGAGTAGACTAGAGTACAGAATTTATGTCAACAATAACTTTACCATAAATAATCAAGCAGATCACCGGGTAGGGAGCTGTGGAGACAGCTGTTCCTCTGTGACTGGAGATCTGAAGCGGGGACCTGGGGCCGTGACTTCCCCTCTGCTGCGGGAGAGCTCCTGGACCTCCCAGTTGCTGTGTGAGTGCTGCAGGTCGTCAGAGAAGCAGTGTGTCAGAGGAAAGCGTTTCGATGAGGGCTCACCATGCCTGAAGTTCTGAGGGCTGTGTGTGAGGGCCCCTCCTTGTTGCAGATGCACACCACATATTAAAAGCTTAGGCGCCACTCTGAATGAGAGGGTGGCTGTGTGTGTGAATGTTTGGAAATATTGGTCATCTGTTACTCATGAGTCCCTTCAAATGTGTCACTTTAAAAATGGTTTTCCCCATGAGACAATTTATGCTTAATAACAATCAATTGTCATATGTTTTAATGCCTTGCTCTAAAACTCCTGTGATGACATTATGGTAAAAATAAGGTTTAATATCTATTTCTCTTTCCCTTTCTCTTTCTCTTCACTAACAAACATAGCAGCACTTTACCAAATAGTATGGACAGGAATTGTACTAGAAACTAAGAATACTTGGTACAATCTGCCGAGACAATCTCTTAACTACAATGTCATAAAAAATGTGAGTTCCTACTTGAATGATCCACTTAAACAAATTTTATAGCTTAAAATAAAGATCATACAAGTAGCTTTTTAGTGAAATTTTATTGTAACATGGTAATTTATGATACTGGTCTCTTTTTCTGGCTTTGCACAAGGTCAATAAAGAAATGTCAAGGCACTAATATAATAATAATAAAATAATAAAAATAATGAAAAAATAAATGTTAGGTACTTTGACAATCTTGAAATAGACTCCAGGAATTTTGTCCACAGCATGACCATATGACAAAATCTTGCCACCAGACATTTTCCTAAAATGAAACACAAGAAATTATTATATTCAAAGATACACATTCATATTTGTATAGCTGTCAAATTTTAAAGCTGTCAGCTCTATCAAAAAATAAAAGGAAAAATCCCCATATATTTGAAGCATTATGTATTTCCCTAATAGTTTTAAATTGTTTTCAGAGCACCACTAACAGAAGTGTTTCAATATTTCCATATAAATACTCGGAAACCTTATTAATCATATTATACTACCCTCTTCCCTTCAAAAGGCACAAAACAAAAATTTACTAAATACCGAGCATCATTTATCCCTTAACTGGCTAAGCAGCTGCCTGTTGTTGTTTTGCAATGGGGTATGTAGATCTCCTACAGAAAGTTTCATTTAGAGGACAGACTCTTGTTCTGATTCCAGCTGTGTCAATTACTTGGGGGAAATTATTTTTAAAATACTTAAGAACTACCATTTTTGACTTCTGATTTATAAAATGAGTACGCTGATTCTCCCTCTTCCCTGTCCCCCAACCATCCCATAGTGGGGACAGGAGGGACCGACTACGTAGGGACCCCAGATTTCTCTTTACCCTAAAGATTGTTTCCCAGAAGATTGGGAGTCTCTGTAATCTAACAAATGTTTTAGGGAATCCTGATGTGCTCAGGATTTGGGAACCCTTGGATTAAGTAATCTCCAGATTCTTTCGGCTCTAACACTTTCTGATTCATTTGGGCTTTGCTAGGCAACTATAAAAGTAACAAAACTTTTAAATTTTTAAATAATTTAAGACACACAAGAAATGGCCAAAATATTATATATAACCTCACCCAGCTTTCCCAGATAACATTCTTGACAACCAGAGAATATTTTCAAACTAGGAAATTAACATTGGTACACTACTGTAGTATATTAACTAAACTACAGACCTTACTTGAATTTTGCCAGCTTTTATATGCATTTTAAAAAAATATAGCGCTATGAAGTTCCATCACAAGTATTGACTTGTGTCAACGCCACCACTAGCTGGACTCAGAACTCTTGTCACCACAAAGGAAGTCCCTCATGTACCCTTTCAGTCTGACTCTACCCATATCCTTAATTCTTGGCAACCAGTGAACTCATCTCTCTTGCTGTATTTTTGTCATTTCAAGCTTTTCTATAAATGAAATAATACAGAATGTGTGTAATCTTTTCAGATTGACTTTTTGTCCTCAGAATACCAGAGCTTCATGTAAAGTTGTTGCATGTATCAAGTTTCTTTTATGACTGAGTAGTATTTCATTTATGAAGTACCACATTTTATATATTTGCCTTCTGAAGGACATTTCGGTTGTTTCTATTTCTTGGCTATCTCAAATAAAGTTGCCAGGAACACTAATACACAGGGTTTTGTGTGGACAGATACTTCATTTCCTGTCGGAAACCACCCAGGAGAGCAGTTACTGCAGCAGATCATACTTTACTTCAGAAGTAACTGCCGTTCTTTTCAAGTGACTATGGCATTTTATATTCCCACAATGTCTGAGATCCCATTGCTCCAGTTTCCCAGTATTTGGTATTATCATTACTTTTGATTCTAGCTATTCTGATAGGTGTATAGTTACATTTCTATAGTCTTAATTTGCATTTTTCTAATGGCTTATGATGCTATTTTCATGTGCTTGTCATCTTTGGTGAAGTGTCTCTTCATTAGCCTGTTTGTAATAGGATTAAATTTGTTTTCCTTTGAAAGTCCTTTATATACTTTGAATAGTTCTTTGTTGGATATGTGACATGCAAATATTTCTCCAAATCTGTGATTTGTATTTTCATTCTCTTACCAAGATCTTTCACAGAGCAAGTTTTAAATTTTGATTGTCAACTTTTTAAAAAAATTTTAATTTTTTTTATTTATTCATTTTAGAGAAGAGAGAGAGAGAGGGAGAGAAGGGCAGAGGAGCAGGAAGCATCAACTCCCATATGTGCCTTGACTGAGCAAGCCCAGGGTTTTGAACTGGCGACCTCATGGTTCCAGGTCAATGCTTGATTCACTGCGCCACCTCAGGTCAGGCTTAAATTTTGTGTGTGTGTGTTTTTGGTGTAATGTCTAAAAACTTTGCACCTAACCCAGGTCAGGAACCTATGGCTCGTGAGCCAGATGTGGCTCTTTTGATGGCTGCATCTGGCTCGCAGACAAATCTTTAATAGAAAAAATAATAACATTAAAAATATAAAACATTCTCATGTATTACAATCCATTCATTTCCTACCGTTCATGTTCATGGTTGCAGGTGGCTGGAGCCAATCACAGCTGTCCTCCAGGACACCACCAAATTTTTACTGGATAATGCATAATGTACACAGGTTGTTGTATGGCTCTCACAGAATTACATTTTAAAATATGTGGCGTTCATGGCTCTCTCAGCCAAAAAGGTTCCTGACCCCTGACCTAACCCTAAGTCATGAAGCGGTTGTTTTCTCCTACAAGTTCTATAGCTTTACATTTTACAGACATATGGTACATTTGTTAGTTTTTCTATAAGCTTTGAGACTTTGAGGTCCATTTTTTGTTAAACAGAAGTCCCCACTATTGAAAAAACTACCTTCCTCCATTGAATTGCTTTTGTATCTTGGTCAAAAATCAGTTGGTCTTCTTGTATGTTACTTATGCAATCCTCTATTTTATTGATCTTTCCACCCCTTCTCTAGTACCACACCCTCTTGATTATTGTAGCTACAAATTTGTCTCAAACTGGGTTGTGATTCCTCCATCTTTAGTCTTCATTTAAGTATTCCTTTGCATTTCCATATGTATTTTAAAATTAGCTGTTGTATTTCTATGGAAAACAGCTGCTGGCATTTTGCTGGCATGTTGCATACAAGGTGCCTACCTCATTTTTCTCAGCTTACAGCCAGCTGTGCCCAGTTGGGCATAGCACAGCATCAGGCATACTTCACGCTGGACCCAAACGTCACCAGGCAGTGGTCAGGTTGGGGCTGCGGTACAAGGACAACACGGTCTGAAGGGAAGGGACCGAGATTAGTTTCAAGCACTATGGTCCGTAGTGCCTGGGGTGGAACTGTGGGCCAGTATGTCTGTCATAGGACTTAACCGTACGACAAGCATCCTGGGTGGACCCAGGGGACAAGTAGGAGCCGTCACTGCAGGGCGCCTTGCTTCCTTGTAGGCATGGTTCTTCACCCATCTTGACAGATCTGACTGAGGTCTCAACCCTGCAGGGAACTGCACAGGCTGCGTACGTTGTCCCCCCTCCCCCAGGACCTCCTCCCTTCAGCAGCCCCTTAACAGTGTGTAGACCCACTTGACCCAGGCCTTCCCTCGTCTTTTCTGGTCCTGGCCCTGTGAACAAGGCCTGTAGATTTCCAGGGTTGGGTCAGGTTTGTCAACCCAAAAGGACCTGGTCTGTCTTTAGCAATGTATACTCTATGCAACTACACACACTTAAATACTGGGATGGAAACCAAGTCTTTACTGTATTTAATTGTTTACAGTAACATGGTGTTGCCTGGCCCAATAGCTCCATTGCTAGAGACTTGTCCCCTTACAGCAGGGCTGCAGGTTCAATCCCCGCTCAGGGCACATACAAGAGACAACGAATAAATGCATAAATAAGTGGAACAAATCCATGTTTCTCTTGCTCTAAAGTCAGTTAAGATGTAAATAACATGATGTTCAAAAATTTAACCATGTTATACCAAATATTTCAGTTAAAAAAAAGGAAACTAGCGCCTCTCTTCCCTTTTGTGGAAAAAACAATCGCACAATCATTTGTGATAAAAGTATGAACAGCAGTTGCCATGCTAGCGACCTCCTGTGTCTGGATGAGGAATGCAGGTGTGAGCAGAGGTGAGACTGTCTCCTGTAAGAACTCATTCCGATCTTATGGGAAATAGAAGTCTAAGAACATTTTCCAAAAACCCTAAAGCTAACACTAGCTTTTGCTGGAGCAAAGGAGCCCATCTTTACTACTGCTACCAATAGCAGTTTCTCAAACCAGACTTAAGGCTAATAAAGCCTCATTTCAAACATAAGTTATCGTTCTTTTTCTAGGGAAAATCTGAAACTATTTGTGAACAGTGAACCCCCATATACCCAACACCCACCTTCAACAATTATCAAAACACAACTCATCTTGACCATTACTACATAATCACTTCCCTTATATTGTTCCTTGAAGTCAAAGATTAAAAATCTATCAGTTACTGACAAACTCAAGACACAGAGCACTTCATCCTGTACACCTGGTCTTCCCTTGAACAAGCTCTTGCTCTATGCCTTATTAGCTAATTAGCTAGGCATACATGCTTCCATTAAATCCGATGCCTAAATTTTGCTCTCCTAATCAGAAACACAGATACTGATCTATAGATATTTGAAAAACACCAGAGCAGGGAGTAACTTCGGGGTAGAATTTATCATAGTGGGTCACAAGATGTATCCAAGGTTTCCCAAAGTGATTCCCACTAGTTCAGTGAATTTTTTTAAAAAGCCCTCTATAAGAGCAGGGAAAACTTTGTTATGAATCCCATTTACTCTAGAGAAACCGTGAATTAACTGTTTTTTCAATTTCCTAAAATTGGTAAGTCATATAATACATCTCCATGGTAGGGAAAATAAGACACGAACACACGTTAGGCATATGAAAATTTATTACTTGTTTTCATCTTCAAAATTTATGATCTTGGTCTTTCCTTCTTGCCTTTGTATAAAGCCAAAAGAGAGACATTGGCTACTTTGACAACCTTAAAGCGAACTCCAGGAATGTCACCAACAGCATGACCTTTGCGACCAAATCCAGCAACCAGAACTTCATCATTTTCCTGGAATAAAATCAAAAGTATATTCTGGTGTTGGTGGCAATCACTAAAAATGCTTCCCATATTCAAAAAAACTGGGGGAAATTACCCCAGGAAAAAGAGCTACAACGAACCAAAACCCTTACCTCAATAAAGTTCAAACAACCATCATTGGGCACAAAGGCTGTGATTTTCTTGCCATTCTTGATCAGCTGGACTCGGACACACTTCCTGATAGCAGAATTTGGTTGTTTGGCTTCAACCCCTCTGAAACAAACAGCACAAGAGTGAGTGGTATTCTGAAAAAGAGTATGTTCTTTAAACATAGAACTTACTAGATATTCTGGGTTTAAATCCTGACTGCCACTAAGTTTGACTGAACTATTGGAATTAGCATTCTGTAAAGTAAAAAATTTGAGTACAAAAAATTCATGTGGCTCAACCTTAGATATAAACCTCAGACAGGAAACTTCTCTTTACCTTAGTTTTCTCAAGTAGAAAAATGTGACTGGTTCCAAACTTAACAATTTCATGGGTATCAATTGCTTAGAACGGTTCCCACACATACTGAGATTTATCTCTTATTTCATTATTACTTTCTCCCTTCCAAACCTACCCCAAGTCCTTCCAAGCTGATGTTGAAATGAAACATCTTGACTTCCTGAACTCGAAGCCCTCATGTTCAACTTTCAAACAAATATACTGACTTATTCAGATGTGCTTGTCTGAGTTACCACAGTAAATTAACGGGAAGGACGCAGTGAACTTCACTTACACTTTCTCCAGCACAATTCCTTTGGCATGGGAAGCGCCTCCGAAAGGATTGGCCTTCAGGGCTGTGCCCAAATGGGCTTTCTTGTACTGCTTATCGTGCCATTTCTGATCTCGCCGGTGGCTCCGGAGCTTCCTGGCAGTACGAAGGCCGCGACACTTGCCTAAAAACCAAAATCACCTTCGGTCCCGCGCAAAAGCCCCCGGCTTGTCTTACACTAACCTGACCTGACCTGCACGCGGAAGGTGCTTGCACCACATCTCAGTACACGGCCCCACCCTCCAAGTCTCCCTTGAAGCAACTAACAGGTGGGCACACGGGCTCCGATGAGTGCATTCTGCCAAGAGTCAGGCTGCAGGCGCACGCTCAGCAGCGGCGTCGGCCGCCCTGCGCCCCGCGGGAACGCGACTCCTCTGCGGCCTGGGCCGCGTGGACCGGCTCGGCTCTGCCATGTGCCTGCGGGAGCCGCTCCGGCTCCTTCCTCCTCCGCTCTCCCACGGCGTCCTCCTCTCCGCTCTGCTCCCACCCGCCCGCTCGCTACTGAGCCCCCCGACTTACAGGTCCGATCCCCTCAACCCGGCGGCAACTACTCACCCATACCGGCGACGCCACGGGCCTGAGCGGAAGAGAGAAACAGCACAGGAAGGAGCCGCGAGCCTGCAGCAAGCCCCGCCCAGTCAAGGCCCCTTGCGGCTGCCCGCGGAGCGCCTAGCACGAGGCTGGCACTTCTCAGTTGAAAAAGACAATTTTCCACCACTCTCCAGAATATGCGCCTTATTTAATTTGTATTAAATTCAAATATATCTAGTTTGCATCGTTTTTTATTTCTTTTTATGTAAATGCCGGAGACAAAAAGAAAATCGACTACTAATCCCAGAATTCTTTGCGCCAGAACGCTCCCGGCGCGGCGCCCGCGCTCTAGGCACAAGCACAGGGGCGGGGCTTAGTGACTAGGTGGGCGGAGCGCGAGGGCGGTGGTCTCGTCTGCGTGGCTGAGTGAGGGCCTTAGCCCGCTAGTTGGGAAAAGGAGGCCTGTGCCCCTTAACGCCTACTGATAAGCAGCATGGTAAATTGAAAACTTTTTAGGGAAGCAATGTGACATAGTAAGAGACCAAAGCTTTGGAGGGACACAAAGCCTTAAACCCCCAAAGCGCTGTTTACTGGTTGTACGACCTTGGGCAATCCATTTAATTAACTCCTAAACTTCAATTTGTTTTGTAGGCTCAAAGAGTTTTCTGGGTTTGGATTCATTTTACAACTACATTTTGAATTGTCATCTCTGTGCCAGGCACTGTTTTAGGCACTGGAGATACAATAGCTAAAGAGAATGAAGATTTCTCCTCTTACAAAGTTATGTACTGGGTGTGAGAAGGCAGAAACTATGCATAAATATATTGTAAAATAAAGATAATTTTACATTCTGAGTACTACAGAGAATAAAGTTGGTTAGGAGATGCTAACCTGGGGATGAGATTGGCTGCCGTAGATAGGGTGCTTTAAGAGAGCGTCTCCACGGACATTACATTTGAGCTGAGACCCTAAAGAGAGGGAGCGGTTCAGACATGTATATGAGGGAGAGCCTTCCAGGAAGAGGGATTCTCAATAAGCAGAATGAACTGGCGTTTTTCAAGACCCGGAGGGGGGGCACAGTGAAGGAACAGTGTGGTACTAATGGGATCTAGGAGGTACCAGGGGGGTGGGACCTGCAGACCATGGTGAAGGTAGTTTACTTTCATATGATTGAATACCACCGGAAAGTTTTGAGCAGGGGAGTAACAAGATACAGTAGTATTTATATTTTTATAGTCTTACTCTGGGTGTTGTAAGTAGAAAAACTGTAAAAGATGAATCTGAGGCCAATTGAGAAGGTGTTGAAGTAATCCACTCGAAAGATGATGCCTTAAACTCTCGTGGGAGGTGTTGAAAAAGGTGGTTGGATTAGATATGTTTAATGGTATAGCCAACAGGATTTGATAAGGACTGTAGAATGTGAGAGGGGAGTTAATTAGGATTTTCAACCTGCACAACGGGTGATTTGTATTATTAGTGGGGAATCCTGGAGGAGCAGATTTAGAAGGGGAAATTAAGAATTCTGTTATGAATGTATCAAGTTTGAGATTCCTATTAGACATTCAGGTAAGGTTATGAAGTGGGCAGGTGGATATATGCGTATGGAGTTAAAGAGAGTCATCAGTGAGTAGATAGCATTGAAAGCCAGAGTTCTGAGTGAGATCACTCAGGGCAGTGTTTTCAACTGCCTGTCCGTGACCAGTCTGCCAGAAATTTTGTGCCGGACTGCAGAAGAGTTAATCACCTTGATGTTGTATGAATATTATTAAGGTGACCAACTTTTTTACAATGAAAAGGAGGACAAAAATAAATTGAAAACAATATTGTAAATAAAAGAAACATTTTATTTATTGCAAAAATAATACACTATAATATGATAAATGCATAATAAAAACATTTGTAATATCTTATATTGTAATTATGCTTACATGCCTATTAATTTTTAATAATAATTGTAAGAAAAAGTACACATTTAGATATCTAAATGAGTACTTTTCCATTGAATGACTATTTTTTGTTAATATATCATCTTGTAATAATTAATTGGAAATATCTGGACAAGAATTATCCTTCATATTGAATTTTACGTGAATTGTGCTTACCTATGATTGAATATTCACTGAGAAAGAAATAATCGTGAGTCTACAATGTCGTATGTGCCATGTTGTGTTTCAGTAAGAAGTACACAAAGCCATTTGCACACTCGGTATATCGCGCTCTCTCAAGGTCTCCCGTGCGGAGCACATGCGTCTCATAATCGCATCTCACCGCACTGTACTGATCCTTGACGAGTCATCCTGTCAAATACAAATATGTCACATCACACACAATGGATCGACTCTGCATCGATAGAATACAGACATTTACAGATTACTCTTCCAATATCAAAAAGGATATGTAGGAGGACACTTTTCGAGGGAGGACAGAACTTACAAAAAAAGGACTGTCCTCCCTAAATGAGGATGATTGGTCACCTTAAAGATCCACTGATCTTAGTTGAATTTGCTTATGCTCAGGGTGATTTCTGCCTTAATGGTCCCCCAAATCATTCTCCTATTTTCATCAGTCCCCAAGTGTAAAAAGGTTAAAAACCACTGACTTAGGGGATGGTTGTATAATAGGTAGAGCAGAGAAAGATTGGATGCCAGAGGCCTTAGTCCTGGGTGTACCAAAACGGTGATACAGTAGAGAAGCAGTGAAGCAAAATAGACTGAGAAGGAGTAGCCAGTGTGAACAAGGTGGAAGTGAACAAATATGGAAGAGGGTAAGATGAGGAGTGAGAGTTGTCTTTTGGGTTTGGCAATGTGGAAGTTTTGGGGGACTGTCAACTGTGGACCCCATAGAGTGGTGAAGATATAAGCTTGATTGGATTGAGTCAGTAGATATTAAAGAGAAGGAAGTGTAGACAGCAACTATAGACAATTTTTGCAAGGATTTTTCTATAACTTGTGGAGGGAAGGTGGTATATCTGGAGAGAAATGTGGAGACAGGATGGCTTTGTCTAAGATAGCAGATTATGACATTTTTGTATGCTTATAGGATTGTTCCAGGAGAGAAGAAGAAATGGATAATTCATTAGAGAAAGAGGGTAATTGCATGATCAAGTCCTTGAGTAGACTAGAGGGGAGCTCAAGTAGAGTAATTGAGTTCAGGAATAATAACAGTTTATCTGTAGTTAAAGGGAAGGCAGAGATGGGGTATAACTGCAAGTAAATTGAAGGATTTGTTGATGGGAAGATGTGGAACTACTTTTTTGAGCAAAGTCATCAATGAAGAAAAAGGGTGGGGAAAAGTTTAAGGAGAGAGCATAGGATGTGAAATCATCTAGGATAACAATGAGAGCATTAAATAGTATAAATACTTTGTGGCGTTATTTTAGGTGCCTAGTATTTACTAACTCATTTAATTTTCATAGCACTAAAAAGTAAATGCTTTTAGTACCTCCATTTGCTGAGGTATAGTGACAGTCCCTTACGGCTGCTATAACAAATTACCAAAGCCTGGGTGGCTTATAAACAACAGAAATTTATTTCTTACAGTTTTGGAGGCTGGGAAATCCAAGATCAAGGTGCTGGCAGACTCACTGTGTGGTGAGATCTTTTCTGGTTTGTGGATGATCCTCATTTTGCTATAACCTCAAATGGCAGCAGGGCCAAGGAATCTCTCTGGGGTCTTTCTTACTTATTTATTTTTGTTTTGTTTGTTTTTTCCACATTGTATAGAGATATAATTGACACATTGGTTTCTCTTTTTAAGAGCACCAATCCCATTTATGACTGCTCATGACCCAAACACCTCCCAGTGGCCTTACTTGCTAATACCATTGTATCAGGGATTAGGTTTTAACATGGGTTTTACCTAAAACTGTGGGAAGATAGAGTGACAAAAGAATGTAGGATTGCCTGAGCAGGCAGTGATGCATAGAGCATTGGACTGGGACATAGAGCAGTGGTCCCCAACCCCCGGGCCGCGGACCGGTACCGGTCCGTGGGCCATTTGGTACCGGTCCGCAGAGAAAGAATAAATAACTTACATTATTTCTGTTTTATTTATATTTAAGTCTGAATGATGGTTTATTTTTAAAAAATGACCAGATTCCCTCTGTTACATCTGTCTAAGACTCACTCTTGATGCTTGTCTCAGTCACGTGATACATTTATCCGTCCCACCCTAAAGGCCGGTCCATGAAAATATTTTCTGACATTAAACCGGTCCGTGGCCCAAAAAAGGTTGGGGACCACTTCTCTAACTAACTGAGCTATCTGGCCAAGACCCAAAAGGATTTAAATAAATTTTGGAGCTTTGAGTTTTCTACTTCTTGATAAAGAAAAAAAGCAAGGTATTTTCTTTGACCTTTGGCCCTACATTTTCTAAGAGGCTCCTACCACCATTCCCAGTGAAGGCTGCCATGGGGAAGGCTAGTGAGCCAGTGGGAAAATCAAGGAAGAAGTTAGAGAGGTGAACAGGGCCAGTTCATGTCTAATCTGTAGGGTAGGATAAGGAGTTTGGATTTTATTCTGAATGTGAGGAGAAGCCATTGGAGGGCTTCAAGTAAGAAAGTGATAAAATATAATCTACATTAAAAAAAAATCACTGCACTTACTATAGAAGGGCATTATAGAAGGGCCGGAGAGGACTCCTGTTTTCCAAAGAGGGGGCTGTTGCAGTAGCACAGGCTGAGATCACAGGTGGTAGTATTGGAAACAGTTGTCAAAAGATTCGGGGAATAATTTGGAGTTAGACTATCATGAAAGAGTAACATCGTTGATATGACCATCATCACCACCGGCTCCGACAGGCTGACTGCTCTTCAGGTCCCTACCATACGACTTCACATGCATAATTTCTTTTAATCCTCAGAACAACTCCTATGTGGTAGATGCCATTATTAACCCATTTTATAAAGAGGAAATTGAGACTGAAAGAAGTTAACTTGCTTTACCAGAACATGTTTGTTGATATTCTGATTAGTTATAAGGGAGAATTTGATTAAGGAATTTAGAAAAAAATGTTAATGTGTGTTAAGTAAAATTGATGGAAAATAATTTGTGAGCACAACACAAGAAAAAGTAAGGGGTTCAGTTGTTAAGATTAAAATATTCTTACTATAGCTTGCAAACTAGAGTTCTATGAAAACCAATAGACATTTGGCCACAAAAGAATCCTCTTTGGTAAGTTCTTGAAATATTGGAGGAGTGAGGGCAGGAAGAACAAGTTTCCTTTTCCCTAGTATTTTCTTCCAAGTAGAAGGAGTTAAATTAGGGTAACTCCTTATTTCTCTGCCAGCTGACTCAGTCCATGCCAGGCGAGGAGGGGTGACATCTGAGGTAAATGTAGAAAAAATAATCTAGGTGTGTTCATTCAGCTCTTCCTTTTCCCTGGTGGGGAACCGGCGTGCCCACCGGGCTCCCTGTTTCTTCTGGTGCTGGCTTCTCTTCCCCATGGAAACCCCATGCTTCCAGGGTAGTCTGCCACATTTGTCTTCCAGGGAGCAGGCTCAGGTACAATCCACTTGGCTCCTACGCTAAGCTTTGCCCTCATCGGGGCTTTTCAGAGTAATAAAGGTGGTGTTACTTGTCTTACCCCTAGTTTTATATCTGATGTTTTAGCACTCAGGTGAGGCAGTACCGAACCATTATTTGATTTCTCTCAGAGCCTCCACCCACACCTAAGAAGAATTAATTTGTTAAATTAGATCAGTTGAATGGGGAGACTTAGGTTAAAGGTGATGCCAATTCTCTGCATTATAAAGAGGAGATGTAAGCTTTTTAAGAGAAGGTTTTAACAATGTTGACAATTGATATTAGAACATTTAGAATAGTTAGAAATAATTCCTAGTGCTTTAGCTTTTAAAATTGAGGCAGGCCCTGACTGGTTGGCTCAGCGGTAGAGCATCGGCCTGGCGCGTGGAAGTCCTGGGTTAGATTCCCGGTCAGGGCACACAGGAGAAGTGCCCATCTGCTCCACCCTTCCCATTCTCCTTTCTCTCTACGTCTCTCGTCCCTTCCCACAGCTGAGGCTCCCTTGGAGAGAAGTTGGCTTGGGAGCTGAGGACAGCTCTGTATTGTTCATCACCATATATTCAATGCCTAGCACATTTGTTAGATAAAAGAAAGGAGTTTGGGAATCCCTGCTGGAGACCAACCTTCAGAACAATTCAAAAGCCACAACTGGATCAGTCTCAGCACGCACACCAAACATGGTCCTTCCTAACACACTTATTCGTCTTCTTCACTTCAGATGTCTTCGGCTGTTTAAAGATCAAATACTTTCTCAAAGAACGAGTTGCTGCATTAGAAGCATCAAGAGAATAGGGCTCAGGCACATGACAATAAGAGCAATAGCTAGCACAACCTCCCATGACGAGCGAGCGCTCTGAAACGGACGACACTCACAGGGGTGTGCAGGCTTTAACATGCTTCTTTTGATGTACTTGATATTTACCTTAAGGGAATGCACAAATCTAAGATTCCAGACGATTTTGTGAATGAAAAGAATAGGAAAGAAAAAAAATTGAAATAGAAGAAATATTTTAGAATGTACTAAAAATACAGAAACTGTGGAAGTCACATAGAGCTGGGCTCCATCTCTTACTAAGTGTGTGATCTTAGATATTTTCCTTGAATTAAATGAGACTTAGTTTATTAATCTAAAATGAAAATGAAAAACACCCAGCTCTCAAAATCGCTGTGTGGATTAGTGGAGCAATATCTTTAAAATACTAGCACACTGCCTAACTCAACACTCAGAAGAATTGTATCTAACAAAAGTCTACTTCCTACAAAAGAATTACTACTTCCCACAAAAAAATTAGAATACCATCCTCACCCCAGGAGTGATTTAAACTGAGAACACAGGCTGAGAAGATTCCTCCATTCATTTATCAAATGATACAGAACACCTCAACTAAGGGTATGACCATGAATAAGACTGAACATCTTACCACCATGGAAGCCCTGGAAATGTATTTTATTCTTTGATCCCTATAATGACAGGTCAAAGAAATAATATATTTCAGACTTACAGCACAGTTTTCTTGCCTTTAAAATTGGCATAAATTGTATTTCTATAATTAATATCACTTTGCATTCTTTGGTTGTCGGAAACAAAACCTCCCTCTGAGTAATTTGAGCAAATGACAATGTGTTACAAAGACATGATGTGGCTCAGAGAATCAAAGGCCTAAAAACACAGCCTCAGGAAGGGCGGGACCAGAACCATTCCTGAGTTTTCTGCCTCATCAGAGCTGTCACAAGAATGAATCTGCTTCAGCCATTTTCTCTTAGTTTAATCTTTACTCTGCATCTTCTCTTTTAGACATCAAGCAGCAAGCAGAGAGTCTAACCAGTTTTAGGACACACACCTACCCCTCAGCTAGGAAAGGTTAAATCACCTTAAATTACTCTTCCAACAAGATTGTTCACAATAGCAAAGAGGCCATTCACCAAGAAGAAACTAGGATAGTGCTACTAAAAGAAAAAGTATGGGTGATATTACCTAAAATACAGCAATAATGATAGCATTAATAAATAACACTAATAATGATGATGATAACAGATGCTAGCTTTTAATGAGTGTTTTCTATGTATTAGGTACTATGTTTAAGGGACAGTTCCCTTCTGTGGCCCTGCGAAGTCACTCCCAGCTTCCAGAGGCCAGTTGCATCCCTTGGCTGACATTTCCTTCCTCCAGCCTCAAGGCCAGCAATGCGGGTTGAGTCCTCCCTTCCCACGCCATCTCTGACCCCTCCTCTTGCCCCTTTTCCACTTTCAAGAACACCTGTTACCTTGTCCACCCTGGCTGACACAGGGCTGCCTCTGTTTTACCTCTGTGACCTGTCGTACCTCTGTGACCTATTGTCACATGATACCCACAGGGTAGCGTTGGGGCCTCTGCAGGGTGACTCTCCAACAGGTTTGGGAAGAGCTCCCCAAGATCTTGAAATATTTAAGCTCAGACTTAGCATTTAGACAGAGCTGCGCACATTCAGAACTGGGGAAGTCGCCACCAAAGACAACAAGAGCCCCAGGGCAGGGAGAGCAGGGCTGACTGGAGTGTGGGGAGGGTGAGTTCACAGTGCTCTCGAAACAAGGATTTTAAGCATAAGGATGACATGATCTGATTTCTATACATATATATTGAGAGACAAGAAGGGAGAGGAGTGAGAGGAAGAGAGGTGAGAAGCGTCAACTTGTAGTTGCTTCACTTTAGTTGTTTATTGATTGCTTCTCATACATGCCTCGACAGGGTCAGGGGAGAGATTAAGCCGAGTAGTGACCCCTTGTTCACCAGGAACCTTGAGATCATGTCGATGACCTCGCACTCAGCGTCCCCTCTCTCAAACTGGTGAGCCCCCATTCGAGCCAGGGATCCTGTGCTCACGTCAGAGACCTCGCGGGTGTCGAACCTGGGCCCCTATTGTCCTAGAGCAGCACTCTATGCACCGGTCAGGTGATCTGGTTAATAATTTTTAAAGATCACTCTGTGACTTGACACAAGAAATGATATTTGAGATGTGGCTTGAGAGCACAGGTAGGATTTAGACGGATGAAGACAGTGAGAAATGTTCCTCAGCTACAGAGAGGGGCCACCCAGCCTGGAGGCAGAGAAATGAAGATGGGGAATCGGTGGTTAGTTAGCATGGGAACAGGGAAGGAAAGAAGACCCTCTATGTACGGGAGAGGCACGGGTGGTAGCGGACCCTGTGGGGGGTCAAGGTAAAAGGGACAGGGGACCCTCCATGGAGGGGACAGGGCAGGGGGAGAGGGGACCCTCCATGGAGGGGACAGGGCAGGGGGACAGGGGATGGTGCATGGAGGGGACAGGGCAGGGGGACAGGGGATGCTGCGTGGAGGGGACAGGGCAGGGGGACAGGGGATGCTGCGTGGAGGGGACAGGGCAGGGGGACAGGGGATGTTGCGTGGAGGGGACAGGGCAGGGGGACAGGGGATGGTGCGTGGAGGGGCAGGGCAGGGGGACAGGGGATGGTGCGTGGAGGGGACAGGGCAGGGGGACAGGGGATGGTGCGTGGAGGGGACAGGGCAGGGGGACAGGGGATGGTGCGTGGAGGGGACAGGGCAGGGGGACAGGGGATGCTGCGTGGAGGGGACAGGGCAGGGGGACAGGGGATGCTGCGTGGAGGGGACAGGGCAGGGGGACAGGGGATGCTGCGTGGAGGGGACAGGGCAGGGGGACAGGGGATGGTGCGTGGAGGGGACAGGGCAGGGGGACAGGGGATGGTGCGTGGAGGGGACAGGGCAGGGGGACAGGGGATGGTGCGTGGAGGGGACAGGGCAGGGGGACAGGGGATGCTGCATGGAGGGGACATGGCAGGGGGACAGGGGATGCTGCGTGGAGGGGACAGGGCAGGGGGACAGGGGACTCTTCATGGAGGGGACAGTGTTCCTGTCCCCCTGCCCTGTTTCATTTATGGAGGATTTTGTCCCCCTTCCCTGTCTTCTTAAGGTCCCCTTTTCCCTCTTCCCCGTCCCCTCCATAGAGGGTTCCCTATCTCCCCGGCCATGTCCCGTTCATAGGGATCTTCTTTACCCTTCCCTGTTCCCACACTAACTAACCCCTGAGAGGGGTGTGCCCTCTCTCTGTAGCTGAGGAACATTTCTCACTGTCTCATCCATCTAAATCCTACCTGTGCCCTCAGGACACCCTCAAGGCAGAAGAAAAGATGAAATGCTGTCTTTTGCAGCAACATGGATGGACCTTGAGAATATTGTACTAAGCAAAATAAGTCAGTAAGGAAAAGCTGAGACCCATGTGATTGCACTTGTGTGGGATATAAAACTGAAACTCATAAACAAAGACAACAGAATGATGGTTGTCAGAGGGAAGCGAGCTGGAAAACGTTAGAGACCCAAATTTGTGGCGATAGAATATTTGGATTTGATTTGGGGTGTTGGGGCCAAAATGCAACATACATGTTATCTCTCATAGAAATCTACATTGAAACCTGTATAATCTTATTAACCAATGTCACCCCAATAAATTTAATAAGAAAGACATGTCTCAAATATCATTTCAAATATCAAATCACAGAGTGAGCTTTAAAACATAAATCCCAACCCTGGCCGGTTAGGTCAGTGGATAGAGTGTCAGCTTGTATGCGGACATCCCAGGTTCCATCCCTGGTCAGGGCACAAATGAGAAGCGACCATCTGCTTCTCTTCCCCTCGCGCTTCTCCTTCTCCCTCTCATCTTTCAGCCACTGGCTCAATTGTTTTGAGCATTGGCCCCGGACAAGGGTTGCCAGGTGGGTCCTGGTTGCCGTGGTGCATGTGAGCATCTGTCTCACTATATCCCCTCCTCTCATTTAAAAATAATACGACACACACACACACACACACACACACACACACACACACACACACACATCACCATGTAAAGACACAGCAGGAGGGCAATTTGCTACAAGTAAGAAGCAGACCCTCACCAGACATTGGATCTGCTGGTGCCTTGATCTTGAACTATTCCACATCCAGAATTGTGAGAAATAAATATTTGTTCTTTAAGAAAAAATAATAGATATGTCTACAAAAATATAGATACATATACTCATGCCTAAAAGCCTTAATGGCTGATAGCGTTGTCAACACACTCAAGGACTTTTTTCCACCATCCCCTGCACCCCAGCCAGTGGGGCTCACCCTGCCCCAGGGGCAGAAGGCTGGGAGGGTGCTCTTCAGGCAGCCAGTAAGCATACATCTGGTCGGAGGGAGGCATCTTCTAAGATCAGCCACCCAGGTGGCGACTACACTTTTCAGGACACGGTAATGAGATCACAGCTGTGACCCCCACCATATTCTCATTCCCCCGATGTGGCCCGGGAACCCTTGCATCACTCACAGTAGGATAGTTCCTTGGGCTCTGAAAACCCATAGACATTTTCTGGAGCACTTGAGCTCACACGCTGATCCCAGACTACAGATCCCAGACACCTTAAGTCCAGAAATGTGGCATTATTTAACTTTTTAAGTCCACTCTTACAAAGAAAGTCAGGCTGGGTCTTTTGTACACTGCTGGAGGGAGCGTAAAAGTCTACAGCTGCTGTAATAAGCAGTGTGGAGGTTCCTCTGAATAAAAGAGACATCTACCATGTGATCCAGCAACCCCCGTTCTAGGTGTTTATTCAAAGAACTGAAGGCAGGGTCTTGAGGAGTATGTGCACACTCATGTTCACAGCAGGTTATTCAAAATAGCTAAAACATGGGAGCACCTCAAGCGTTCCACTGATGGATGAATGGATAAACACAATGTGGTTTGTCCATACAGTGGAATGTTATTCCTCCTTATAAGGAAAGACATTGTGAGAGCTCCAAGATGGTGGGAAAAGGTGGATATTACATTCACTGCTCCCAGGACCAAACTAGAAGTACAACTAAATATAGACCAATCAGCCCGAATAACCAGCTGAAGATGTTTTATAACCAAGGATTTACAGGAAAGTCACATAGAGACTGGTAGAAAGAGCTGATGTGAAAAAGGATGGCCCCATTTCCATTGCTGGCCACTGAAATCCCAGGGGACTATCTCGTTGGCAAAATTTCCCCTGAGAAGTGTAGAGTCCCAACCCCAAGCTGGGCTCCCCAGCCCAAAGCATCAGAGCCGGGAGGGGGCAGCCACATAACATTTGGTTATGAAAAGCGGCGGGGATTCTGTCTGCCAGTGAGAGACAGCAGTCTGCTCTCTGGCATAGGTGCCTTCTTAAAGAGCCGATGCACAAAATCTCATTCACAACTACTCACAGCGGGCGTTGGGGAAGGCAGAGTAGATCAGACAGAATCATATGAGAAGAAATTGGGGTTTGTGGTTCTGGGGAGAGAGCTGAAGGGACAGCTGCCAGGATCCCTGTGCTGACTCATTGTCCCATTCCACAGACCTCATCCTTTGTAGTAGAGCATTCCCCACTGTACAGTGTCAGCCTGGGAGAAAGAATACCTCACCCTCTGGATTCCCTTTTACATTACCTTGTGGAGCTGGTTCTCTGATGAAGAGTCAGCTACCTGGGTCGAGCTGTAAAGGTCTGGGCAGACTTAGGGGATATCAGTGACTGAGTTGTGTGCCTTTGAGACAGACGCTATTCCCACCACTATCCAGTGAACCTGACTGGCACCACCTTTCAGGGGAGAAATGCTAGTGAATATGTAATAATTTCAGTATTACAAGAAATGTTAAAGGGTCTTCTTTAAGAAGAAGAAGGAAAACCAAAACAAAACAGAGGAATACAGTATAGTTAAGAGAATAAAATGGCAACAATATGTATCTATCAATAATCACTTTAAATGTAAATGGTTTAAATGCTCCAATCAAAAGATACAGGGTAGCTGAGTAGATAAGAGAGCAAAACCTATATATGCTGTCTATAAGAAACTCAACTCACAACAAAACAAATAATTCCCACAGATTAATCGTAAAAAGATGGGAAAAGATATTTTATGCAAGTGGAAATAGAAAAAAAGTTGTATTAGCAATACTTAGATCAGACAAAATAGATTTTAAAACAAAGGCTAAAATAAGAGACAAAAGAATGACACTACATAATGATAAAGAGAAAAATCCAACATGCAGATGTAATTCTTGTAAAAATGTATAGACTCAACATAGGAAGACCTAAATATATAAAGCAATTCTTGATGGACATAAATGGAAAAGTTAATTGTAATACACTCATAGTAGGGGATTTTAACATCCCATGGACATCAATGGATAATTCTTCCAGACAGAAAATCAACCACAAAAGAGGGGCCTTAAATGGCACACCAGATCAGATGGACTTAATATCTTCAGAGCATTTTAAACAAAGCAGCATAATATAAATTCTTTTCAAGTACTCATGGAATATTTTCTAAGATAGACTACATGTTAGGATAAAAATAAGTCTCAATAAATGTAAGAAAATTGAAATAATATCCAGTATCTTTTCTGACCAAGATGGCATGAAACTAGAAATCAATTACCAAAAAAAAAAAAAAAAAAAAAAAAAAAAGAAAAACACACAAAGTCATGGAAGCTAAATAACATGATACTAAACAATGAATGGATCAACAGTGAGATCAGGGAAGAAATCAAAAGATACCTTGAAACAAATGAAAATGAAAATAAAACAATCCAAAATCTATGGGACACACTGAAAGCAGTCCTAAGAGGGAATCTCATAGCATTACAGGCATACCTCAAGAAAGAAGAAAAATCTCAAGTAAACAGTCTAACTTTGCATTTAAAACAACTAGCAAAAAAAAAAGATAAAGCTCAGAGTGAATAGAAAAAAAAATAATAAAGATCAGAACAGAAATAAATGAAATAGATTCTAAAAAAATACAAAAGATCAATGAAAGCAAGACAAGAGATTGACAGGCTTTTGAATAGACTCATGAAGAAAAAAAAATAAGAGGACTCACATAAATTAAATTAGAAATGAAAGAGGAAATGTGACAACTGATATTATAGAAATGCCAAAAATTGTAAAAAATATTACAGACATACATCAACAAAATGGACAATTGGTAAGAAATGGTTAAATTCCTAGAGACATATAATCTTCCAAAACTCAATCAGGAAGAAGCAGAGAATCTGAATAGACCAATTTTAACTAATGAAATTGAAGTAGCAACAACAATAAGAAGTCCCAAAAAACAAATCATGGACCAGATTGCTACAGAAGTGAATTTTACCAAACATTCAAAGAACTAACACCTATCCTTCTCAAACTATTCCAGAATATTTAAGAGTAGGAAAGATTCCCAAGCTCATTTTATTTATTTATTTTTATTTATTTTATTTTTTTTTCATTTTTCTGAAGCTTGGAAACAGGGAGAGACAGTCAGACAGACTCCATCATGCGCCCGACCGGGATCCACCTGGCACGCCCACCAGTGGGCGATGCTCTGCCCATCCTGGGCATCGCCATGTTGCGACCAGAGCCACTCTAGCACCTGAGGCAGAGGCCACAGAGCCATCCCCAGTGCCCGGGCCATCTTTGCTCCAATGGAGCCTTGGCTGCGGGAGGGGAAGAGAGAGACAGAGAGGAAAGCGCGGTGGAGGGGTGGAGAAGCAAATGGGCGCTTCTCCTGTGTGCCCTGGCTGGGAATCGAACCCGGGTCCTCCGCACGCTAGGCCGACGCTCTACCGCTGAGCCAACCGGCCAGGGCCCCAAGCTCGTTTTAATAGACCAGCATTATCCTAATTCTAAAACCAGATAAAAGACACTACAAAGAAAGAAAATCATAGGCCAGTAATCCCTGATGAACATAGATTCTAAAATCCTCAACAAATATTACCAAACCAGGTCCAGCAATACACTGAAATGATCATACACCATGATCAAGTAGGATTTATCCTGGGTACAAAATCATCAAATTGATAAACGTGATACACCACATAAACCAAATGAAAGATAAAAACCACATGACATATGAATAGATGCAAAAAAAAATGATAAAATCCAGCACCCGTTTATGATAAACACTCTCAGCCAACTGAGAGTAGAGGGAACATTCCTCAACATAAAAAGAAGCCTATAACAAACCCATAGGCAATATCAATCTCAATGGGCAAAAACTAAAAACATTTTCCTAAGATCAGGAACAAGACATGGATATCTTCTTTCACCACTCTTATTCAACAATGTAATGGAAGTCCTAACCACAGCAATCAGACAAGAAGAAGAAAGAAAAGGCACCCAGATTTGAAAGAAAGAACTAAAACTGTCATTATTTGCAGATGACATACTACCGTATATAGCAGGGGTCGGGAACCTTTTTGGCTGAGAGAGCCATGAACGCCACATATTTTAAAATTTAATTCCGTGAGAGCCATACAATGACCCGTGTACATTACGCATTATCCAATAAAAATTAGGTGCTGTCCCGGAAGACAGCTGTGATTGGCTCCAGCCACTCGCAACCATGAACATGAGCGGTAGGAAAAGAATGGATTGTAATACATGAGAATGTTTATATATATATTTATTTATATATATATATATATATATATATATATATATATATATATATATTTATTTATTTTTTCGTATTTTTTTGAAGCTGGAAACGGGGAGAGACAGTCAGACAGACTCCCGCATGCACCTGACCGGGATCCATCCGGCATGCCCACCAGGGGGCGAAGCTCTGCCCACTAGGGGGCGGTGCTCTGCCCCTCCTGGGCGTCGCTCTGTTGCAACCAGAGCCACTCCAGAGCCTGGGCCAGAGGCCGAGGAACCATCCCCAGTGCCCGGGCCATCTTTGCTCCAATGGAGCCTTGGCTGCAGGAGGGGAAGAGAGAGACAGAGAGGAAGGAGAGGGGGAGAGGAAGAGAGGAAGAGAGAGCCAGTGTGCCCTGGCTGGGAATCGAACCTGGGACCCCTTGCACGCCAGGCCGATGCTCTACCACTGAGCCAACCAGCCAGGGCGAGAATGTTTTATATTTTTAACGTTATTATTTTTTTTATTAAAGATTTGTCTGCGAACCAGATGCAGCCATCAAAAGAGCCACATCTGGCTCGTGAGACATAGGTTTCCGACCCCTGGTATATAGAAAACCCTAAAGATTCCACCAAAAATCTACTAGAACTGATAAATAAATTCAGTAAGTTAGGATACAAAATAAATATCCAGAAATCACTTGTATTTTATATACCAGTAATCAACTATAGGAAAGAAAACTAAGAGAACATCCCCATTTACAATTGCATCAAAAAACAATCAAATACCTAGGAATAATTTACTCAAGGATATAAAAGGCCTTCTCCCGCCTCGGCTGGGTCTCCGTGGCCATCACAGGAAGAGTGCCCATGAGTGTCCCTATTCAAGGATATCCGAGGATCAGAAGGAAGGCAGCAGCAACTGTAGGAGTCTGTGCTTTTTAATTATCAGCAGATCACAACAACAGCAATGTTACTTACGCTTTTCAAAGGTGAGGGATAATTAATAATTCTTCTCTGTGCACTTTGGAGAATGGTGCTCAAAATTAGGTCAATAGTAATACTTTGTCTGCCTATGCTCTCTCCTTCCAGAGATGGCTCCTGCTTATCTTTCAGCATGGCTGCTGGAAGGGAAAGGTAATGCTGGTGGGGGAAATTGACACATTTGGCAAGGGGTTAACTGAAGATGGGGGACAGAAAGTGACGCATTAAAACACTCACTTTCTCAGTGGTCAAGCCAGGAGATTCTAATTGCCCATCAGACTGTCTGTTTGAGTAATACCATCAAATTGCCACAATAGACTTTTCAAGTGTCTGAACCCAGTGATACCTACTTGTTCTTTGCCTCCCATGATGTGGTCCAGGGAGCCACTATGGGTTATCCTCTCCACACAGTGCCTCTGTGACCGCAGGCTTCATATGTGGCTCCACCAAGTGTCCAAGAGGCCTGCTGACCCTCACACTCAGCTGGCAATGAGCACATACCAACCGCGTGCAGGATGGACGAATGGGCGATATGAGGAAGGCCTGGGAGGAGTAGGTCACCGGCCAGAACTGAACCACACAGGGAGAGAGGCTCCAGAATGCAAAACAGCACCAGCCGTGCGTCTCTGAACCCAGGTCAGCACGCCCACCTGCTTCTGCCGTATCCGTGCTGCCAACTCCATCCACCTTCTCCAGGAAGAATATCCAGAGAGAAGAACAGAAGGACCTCCCGCCGACCAACACGGCACTTCAAAGGACTATGAGAAAAGAAAACACTGTCCGTGTGTTCTAAAGAGTGTACTTGCTGTCCAGATTCACTTCCATCCTTTCTTCTTAAAAAAAGAGAACACATCATTCTGAAGGCACCAAAATGGAGCAGGCCCAGGGCTGGCCATCCCTCACCAATGACAACCACAAACTCAGGACAGAACAGAAAAGGCTGGTAAGTGTGGACCCTGGAAAGGAAGCTGCCGTGGGCAGATTGGGTGGGAAGTCAGAACTTGAGGAATGACCAGCACGGTGGTGAGCTGATCGGTTTTCCCTCCTGGGTCTCAGCTTTGTCCTAAAGGAGGTGAGTCTCAGCACTGTGCCATGGCCAGGATGGGAATGCCACAGAAAGGACTGGACAAGGGGACTGACGGGCACCCCTCCCTCTTCTCTCCTGGCCCTGCTTTTCACTGAAACTCAACCACGGCCTGGGCAGAAGCTCCAAAATTGCCCAGGAAAAACCCATCTGTGGTGAGAACCTGGGAAAATTGGCCTCTGTGCTCCATAATTTGGGAGAATCCTGTTTATTTGTCTCTTTTTTTCTCTTGTCACTTTGCCCTGCAAACCACCCAGTTATGTGAAACTTTCACACAGCACAGGAAGAGAGAGGATTCTAAGACTCTGAGAGAAACCAGAACTTCCAGCCAGAGGACGGGAGAAGGTGGCAGAGACTTTAGGAGAAGACACGCGGATGGTGAGCTGGGCCTGCAGGGAGCACATACCCCCCTCAGGCCAGCATGGAGCTCACCCCCGAGGCCAGCAACGGAGCACACCCCCAGCATGGAGCACACCCCCAGCATGGAACACACCCCTGAGGCCAGCACGGAGCGCACCCCCAGCATGGAGCACACCCCCAGCATGGAGCACACCCCCAGCATGGAACACACCCCCGAGGCCAGCACGGAGCGCACCCCCAGCACGGAGCACACCCCCAGCACGGAGCACACCCCCGAGGCCAGCACGGAGCACACCCCCGAGGCCAGCACGGAGCACACCCCCAGCTGGGAGCGCACCCCCAGCACGGAGCTCACCCCCAGCACGGAGCTCACCCCCGAGGCCAGCACGGAGCACACCCCCAGCTGGGAGCACACCCCCAGCATGGAGCACACCCCCAGCATGGAGCACACCCTCAGCACGGAGAGCACCCCCAGCACGGAGCACACCCCCAGCACGGAGCTCACCCCCAGCACGGAGCACACCCCCGAGGCCAGCACGGAGCACACCCCCAGCACGGAGCACACCCCCAGCTGGGAGCACACCCTCAGCACGGAGCACACCCCCAGCACGGAGCTCACCCCCAGCTGGGAGCACACCCCCAGCATGGAGCACACCCCCAGCATGGAGCTCACCCCCAGCACGGAGAGCACCCCCAGCACGGAGCACACCCCCAGCACGGAGCTCACCCCCAGCACGGAGCACACCCCTGAGGCCAGCACGGAGCACACCCCCAGCACGGAGCACACCCCCAGCTGGGAGCACACCCTCAGCACGGAGCACACCCCCAGCACGGAGCTCACCCCCAGCTGGGAGCACACCCCCAGCATGGAGCACACCCCCAGCATGGAGCACACCCCCGAGGCCAGCACGGAGCTCACCCCCAGCTGGGAGCGCACCCCCAGCACGGAGCGCACCCCCAGCACGGAGCACACCCCCGAGGCCAGCACAGAGCACACCCCCAGCACGGAGTTCACCCCCAGCTCGGAGCACACCCCCAGCACGGAGCTCACCCCCAGCTCGGAGCACACCCCCAGCACGGAGCACACCCCCGAGGCCAGCACGGAGCACACCCCCAGCACAGAGCTCACCCCCAGCTCGGAGCACACCCCCAGCACGGAGCACACCCCCGAGGCCAGCACAGAGCGCACCCCCAGCACGGAGCACACCCCCGAGGCCAGCACAGAGCGCACCCCCCAGGCCAGCCCGGGCTGTGCCATGTGGGTGCTGCGATCACCCCCACCGGCGCTGAGACAGACCTGCAGTCAGACCTTCATGTTCTCACAGACTGAACAGGGGTCTCTCCATCTCTGCGGTTCAGGGGTGGGAAGGCAGGCTACAGTCCCAAACAGTAAGGGCAGCACATCCGTCGCTAACTTCATCGGAAGTCTGAAGGGGGAAAATAGTTGAGTTTGAATGAGCGCAGCGGTCAGGTGGAAGATGGCCCGAGATCCAGAGCCCCCTCCTGCGGACCCACCACGCCCTAGACTTTAGTTCTGAGAATAAGTTTATTTTTGAAAATACATCCATTTTTCTTTAGCATTTTCAGTTTTGTCCCTATGTTTCCTATGTTAAAGAATAAACTCCCTGTCTGAAAGGTAAATGTGAGGGAGGGAAGAGCAGCTCTCAGCCCTGGTGTGGCTGGGGGGCAGGTGCTAATTCAGTCGGAGTTCAGTGAGTGCACAGGCCCAAGCGGACCTCAGTGTCCAGGGAAACCAGGGCGGTTTATGCCCTTGACTGATTGCGCTTGGTGGGCTGACCTGTACGTGCTGACACCCCTCAAATCCTCTTGAGTCAGATGGTCAGTGTGGAAATACTAGGACCGAATCCACACCCTTGTGATACAATCAAGGCATGGCACCCTGCTTTAAAGTCACATGGGCTTCATTTGTCCAACCAACAAGCTGACAATTGAAGGAAGAGTTTCTGTGCCAGTAATCTGTGCAGGGCAGGATGGGTATAGGTAACAGGCCGCTGCAGGAACTGCCCCGAGTCCCCCAAAGTCTCACTTTCTCAGACCTGTGGCACACAGTTTAGCACTGAATCAGACTCATGACTAAGACATGGGAACAGTGGTGAGTTGATTGGGTTTTCCCTCCTTGATCTCAGCTTTGTCCCAAAGGTTGTGCATCTTGGGCCTGCTCCTTGGGGGAGGTGACTATGAGCCAGCGTGTGGGACTGCTGGGGACCTTTCCCACTTCTCCTCTCCTGGTCCTGTGCATACAGGTGGTTCCTTTTCTGCCCTTATTCCCAGCCACCCTACCCTGTATTGTGACTTGTACTACAGGATGCCTCACATGCATCCTGTATAAAGCCATTCTAAAGGCTTCTAGATTAAATTGCTTTAGTTTCCCATTAAAGAGCAAAGAATGCTGCTACTTGGTATTAAGAATTACTGAGACTGGGATGTTAGTTCTTTTCCTTCTACACCAACAATCATTCTTAGCTTATTAAAAAAAATTGGGCTAGTAGCGTTTAAAAAACACTCAAATTTTTCTAATATTTCTGGCTTTACTTATTTGAGAAAGATCCCTAATTATTAGTACCTGGCATATAAAATGAAATAGATTGTTACAGCCTTTGTAAACTAAGATTTTAAAAAACAAGATACAAATTCCTATAACCAGGTTGTTTGAGCAAATATTCTTCATTAGTAATTGAAGAGTATGTTATAACAAAGTGGTAAGAAACTGTTTAACTACAATTGTAAAAATCTTAATAAGTGCATAATTTAAAAAAGGAAGTCCTTTTAAGACTCTCATTTTTATTTTAATCCAACCCATTAGCCTAAATGCTAAAAATTTTCCCATACTAGAATTCCAAAGTAGTAGTTTCTAGTGATCAAGATTTTTTTAAAGGTCTACTCCAAAAGAAGAAATTATTAGGAGCTATCTTACATTCATAGTAAAATTTTTAAAAATACTGTCTGATAACATTTCCACTACATAAAAAATGTTTATTGTCACCTAACCAGTGGTGGAGCAGTGGATAGAGCATTGACCTGGGACGCTGAATTCCCAGTTTTGAAAACCCCGAGGTTGCCAGACTGAGTGTGGGTTCATCTGGCTTGAGAGAGTTTGAGTACAAGGTCGGCTGGTTTGAGTGTGGGATCGTAGACATGATCCCATGATTGCTGGCTTGAAGTCCAAGGTTGTTGGCCTGAACCCAAGTTCAATGGCTTGAGTAAGGGGTCACTGGCTAGGCTGGAGACCCCTGGTCAAGGCATGTATGAGAAGAAATCAATGAACAACTGAGGTGTCACAATTACGAATTGAGGCTTCTTATCTCCCTTTCTTTCTGTCTCTGTCTCTGTCTCACTTTAAAAAAGGAAAAAAAAGTGTTTATTGTTTAACTAAATTACTATCTGTAAAACTTTTTATGACATGAAATAAAATACTGAAAAAAAATCCTGTGATTAACTTTTAATATTTTAACTCTCTTACCTTCTAGTTACATTACTTTGGTAAAGAGAGTATTTATTCCAAGATAGAAGTGATCTGATGCTACCTAATCTTATTGAACTATTACCAAAATTCTATGAGGTAAAAATATTTTAAAGAATAATAAATTAAGTGCAGATATGTTAAGTAACATACCCTGGGTCATGCCCCTAGAAAATTGAAACATGATCTGATAGCAAAATTGTTCTTAACCGCTATTCTATTTGCTTCTGTTATTAACTTTGGGCATAAATAACCAAGTGCTCAAAATCCCAAATTTTAACATTAAAAAGAAAACCCTAAAAACTCCTATACTGTGATAAGTATATTTCTTGTTGGCCATGGTAATGACAATCTAGTTATAGAAAGCAGGCACCATAATCACAGAGCTAATAAATGAAACCCAGAATAGGCCCTGGCTAGATAGCTGAGTTGGTTAGAGTGCTGTCTCCATATGCCAAGGTTGTGGAAACTATCTCCAGTTGGGGCACATACAAGAATCAACCAATGAATGCATAAGTGTCTAAAACAACAAATCAATGTTTCTCATTTTCTCTCTCCTTCTCTCTTTCTCTTTCTTTTTCTTTTTGTTTCTCTCTAAAAATCAATCAATAAAAAAAAAATTAAAAGAGAAACCCAGAATAATATTTTTCAAAAGGCAGAATGATAACTTATTGACTACAAATATTTCCCTCATCTTTCTGTAGCTTAGAAACTATTAACCTTGGCAGTGAACAAGTGACTTACTGCAAATTGGATTCTACACACCAGCATGAGCAAGTTTTCAATCAAATATCAGTGGATTAGTAAATCTCAATGAGAAACTGAGATTATACAAATACCATCTGTCCTATGTTAGTTTTACCTTTAAAACGAGTTCTCTGCCGCTGAATTGATAGAAGTTGAGAGTGCCTCTATCTATCTGCAAATTTGGAATGAACTAACATATTGTTGTACTTTAAAAGAGCATTTAAATGAATGCATGGCCTCTCAGTGCTAATAAATAAGAGGCAACGTACAGTACTAGGGAGCCAACTGCATCTCCCTAAGTGCCCATCCATCAAGGCTGTGCCTACTTGTCCTGTCAGTCAAGCACAGACCTGACCCTGGATGCAGAATGTTGTGTGGGGCAGAGCATGGGCCCAGGGTGGGTGCCTGAGTGTGAGTCCGTGCACTGCCAGGGGTTTCCCTCTTCAATGGCTGTTTCCTCATCCATGCTTGGCTATTTCCAAGACTTGTTTGAGGATGAAGTAAATAAGCCTGTAAATTGCTCAGAACCAGGTTGTCTTAGATTCGGTTCCCCATAGGTGGAGACTGAAGTGGGGATTCTGTGAACATGATTTTCTGAGAGAGCAAGAGAAAGGTGGGGAAGAAAGCTGAGCAAGTCTGTGGTCTCAGCTGAAGATGAGCTTCAGCCTGACCTCGGGGGAAGCTCCGCAGCAGGAATTGTACTGCAGCGTTGGCTCCATCTTGAGGCAGGGGGTTGGGCTTTTGTATTTTGTAGTGAGTTTGTCATTGGCCATTTCTTAGAGGGTTAGGAAAAGAGAAGAACAGAAAGGCTAGCTGGGAATCCCATGCGGAAGAGAGTAGCTGTGAGCATTACAGTCAACACTCGTAGCATACAGTAGGTAGGGGATTTGAGCCAGGCACCAACAGCACCTACTACATGTGCCTGTGGTGAGGCACATCCCAAATGCCTGGTAAACATTAGCTCTTTATTTTACCTGAGCGATTATTCATCAAGCCTAGGACTCTAGATGGGCCCTGGAAGTATTTAGGGCCCAGCTGGAAAGATAAATGTATTTTGGACTAAAAATGCATGGGAAAGAAGGAGAAATTGGCTTTGTTATCCTTCTTCTCATATCCCCTTGTCTTTTAATATTCTCCTTTTATCCAATTCAGGCACTTGCTTTTGCTTACGAGCCTTCCTCTGGCAACACTTAATGTCAAGACCTAGATTTCATAATTCTTTTTATTCTTCTCAACACCTAACGCAGATAGATGTGATAATCTCAAAGGGTCAATCAATAAGCCAAATCAGTGGTTTCAGCCTCATTAGTTAGGATGAAATCAATAAAATGCATCCTAACAACCTGTATTTTAAAAAATAGAAATAGAACAGAATAGAGAAAAAACATCAGACTGCCTCACAGTAGTAAGGTTAAAGGAAGGTACATATATACTTTCTATATATATAGTATATCTGTATGTATATATAATATGTATTTTATATGTGTGTGTGTATACATATGTTAATGCATACTCACATTTACTCTGAAAAGAGGGAGTAGAAAAAAAATTTTTTTCTTCTGGTTTCAGAGTTAATGCTTCTTAAAATGAATCCTCACTAAAAACATTCTGGTGACTGATCAAACTAAACCTGGCTGTGTTAGTTTGTTATGTATAATTCCCCTCAGATAGCACATAATCCCAAATAGGTCACAATATAATTAGACAATGAAGTACAGCCTGACCGGGTGGTGGCGCAGTGGATAGAGCATCGGACTGGGATGCGGAAAACCCAGGCTCAAGACCCCGAGGTCGCCCCCTTGAGCGAGGGCTCATCTGGTTTGAGCAAAAAGCTCACCAGCTTGAGCCCAAGCTCGCTGGCTCGAGCAAGGGGTTACTTGGTCTGCTGAAGGCCTGCGGTCAAGGCACGTATGAGAAAGCAATCAATGAACAATTAAAGTGTTACAACAAAAACCTAATGATTGATGCTTCTCGTCTCTCTGTTCCTGTCTGTCTGTCTGTCCGTCTATCCCTCTCTCTGACTCTCTCTCTGTAAAAAAAAAAAAAAAGAATGAAAATGAAGTATGATATCTGAGGTAACTATTTCAAGTAAATTTGCAGAACAAAAGGGTAAATATTTTGATTAGTTGTATCTTCTAGCATTCCTCATATAAATAAATGTGCTTTGGTAATAAGGTTTTTACCAGTTCAGAGCTGTGTGCTAAGAATATAATAAATAAAAAACATAGGCTACTTAGGAGTTGACAATTTCACAAGGTCACGAACACAAGGAGACAATTTAATAAAGTGTGGTAAATGCTACAATAGAAGCCTGTGTGTGCTAGGAGGATAGAACATGAATATGAAATCTACTCTGTACAAAGTTTGCCTTAGGGGCACCGAGGGCCTGCCTTCAGAAACTCATAATCTCCTTTAAGAGCTCAAATTATGCAAAAAGATAAAAATAAAACAAATTTTTTATTTTTTTGAAGGTAGGGAGGAGAATAGGATTTTCCTTATTTAGTTTTTTTTTCTTTTCCAAGTAAGAGGTTGATAGAGAGACAGACTTCCTCATGCGCCTGACCGGGATCCACCCAGCAACCCCTGTCTAGGGCCAATGCTCTGCCCATCTGGGGCCATGCTCACAACTGAGATATTTTTAGCGTTTGTGGTGGGGGTTCCACAGATTCATTCTCAGCGCCTGGGGTGATGCACTTGAACCAGTTAAGACACAGCTATAGGAGGGGAAGAAAGAAAAAGAGAAGGAGAGGGGAGGGGTAGAGAAACAGATGGTCACTTCTCTTGTGTGCCCTGACTGGGAATCGAACCCGGGACTTCTACATGCCAGGCCGATGCTCTACCACTGAGCCAACTGGCCAGGGCCTATTTTGTTTTTTAACTCTAGAAAGACAACTGAACAGTGTGAATCCAGGAGCCTAGTTTCATTTGGGAAAAGAAGCGTAGGCATGGATTAATGAAGTAAGGCCAGAGAAATGTAATTAAGCACACATACTGGTTTTTAGCATACAGTAGGCATTTAATAACTACTGAGTGAATGAACACTAGCAAATATCTGATCATTGGTGAGTGGGTTTCTCTTCTGCTCCTTTCCAGTAAGCAGCAAAAGTGATAGTTAATAAGGATCATATTAGTTTTTTTGTTGTTTGTTTGTTTTATCTAAGCTCTAAGACAAATAAGCAATAATGCACTGAAGCTGTTGAGACACTGAAAACCACTTCCTGTAACCAGCAGATGGTAATGAAATAAAAAATATGATGCCCGTGCCTGACCTGTGGTGGCGCAATAGATAAAGCGCCAACCTGGAATGCTGAGGTCGCTGGTCCTAAACCCTGGGTTTGCCTGGTCAAAGTACCTATGACAAGAAACTACTACCAGTTGTTGCTTTCCCTCTCTCTCTCTCTCCCTCTCTCTCTCTCCTTCTCTCTCTCTCCTTTCTCTCTCCTTCTCTCTCTCTCTCTCTCTCTCTCCTCTCTATAAATAAGAAAAGAATACCTGTCTTTGTGTGTTTGTACTGCTCTAACAAAAACACCACAGACTGGGTGACTTAAATGGTTATTTCTCTCTGTTGTGGGAAGTCCAAAATCAAGACGCCAGCAGAGTCATTGTCTGGAGAAAGCCCATTCCCTGGTTCATAGATGACCATCTTCTCAATGGGTTCTCATGTGATGGCAGGGGTAAGTGAGTTCTCTGGAGTCTCTTTATAAAGGTGCTAACCCCATTCATGAGGGTTCATGACCTAATCAGTTCACAAAGGCCCCACCTCCAGATACCAGCACACTGGCAGTTAGGTTTCAACACATGAATTCTAAGAGGAACACATTTAGTCTATAGCATTCTGTCCCTCGCCTCCAAAATCTATGTCCTCACATGCAAACATATTCATTCTATCCCAACAGTTCCAAAATGTTTAACTTGTTCCAGCATCAATTTTAAAGTCTAAGGCCAAAGTCTCATTATATATCATCTATATCAGACTCAAGAGGGAGAATCAAGATGCGATTCATCCTGAGGCAAATTCCCCTCCAGCTGTAAACCTGTGAAACCAAACATGTTTTGTGCTTCCAAAATACAATGGTGGGACTGGCATAGGAGAGACATTCCTACTCCAAAAGAGAAAGGAGAAGGAGATTGACAGGTCCCAGATAAGTCCAAAACCTAATGTGGCAAATGACGTTAAAACTTAAGGTTCTAGAATGATCCCCTGTGGCAACCCTGGCCGGTTGGCTCAGTAGTAGAGCATTGGCCTGGGATATGTGTGAATATCCCGGGTTTGATTCCAGGCCAGGCACACAGGAGAGGCACCTATCTGCATCTTGATACTTCCCCTTCTCATTTCTCGCTATCTCTCTCTTCCTCTCCGGCAGCCAAGTCTCCATTGGAGCAGAGTTGGCCCTGAGTGCTGAAGATGGTTCATGGCCTCCGCCTTGGGCACAAGAATGGTTTCGGTTGCAATGGAGCAATGCCCCAGATGGACAGAGCATCTCCCCCTGCTGGGTTTGCAGGGTGGATGCCAGTTGGGTGCATGTGGGAGTCTGTCTCTCTACCTCTCTGCTTTTCACTTCAGAAAAATATAAAAAAAAAAATGAGACATTAGTTGCTATGGAAATGTGACAAGCTAAGAGAACAGCTTGAAGCGAGGAAGAAGAAGCAGTAAGGGTAAGACCAATGATTACATGATCTGTGTAACTGCTAGTGATGAATGTTGAGTGCTTCATTTTACATGATTAAGATATTAAACATAAGTTTTCTTGTATTTAAAATGGATGAGATCCCCTACCCTCTCATTCTAGCTACTTTTTGGTACACTGATTATTTCTTCTTGTATCTATTCCAAGGTGGAACTAAAGAAATATGTATGCCATGCCATATAATCTTACTGATATTCAAGCTTGATCTTTAAAATCTTGTTATTATAATTAAATTTTGAGTAGGAACTAGGAGGAATTGACAATGCTGTTCTTTGATGCCCTTTGAAGTTCGTGGGAGTTGTTCTGAAACGCATATTAAGTTATTATCCAGGACTTCTCTAACCTGGCTGAGAACCAAACAAAGATAATAGGCTTCTATTTCAGCAGGGACCATTGAGTTTTAAGAAATGAAAGATAATTTTTCTCACTAGGAATAAAAATATACGTTTATTCACTCCATGGAATCTTCGGCTTTAGAATCTCATTCCCTGGAGAGGGTTAAGAATCTAGTAGACAGGCCAGATCTGTGCTGTCAGTGAGTTCAGTGGGGGCCAGCTGATCTGTGGGGATGGGGAATGGCTGGGCGGTGGTCACCCTTTCATAATTTACATTCCACAGTAAGATGAAGATTCACCAGGATTATTGTTTTAAATGGAATAATATGTAAATTATAATACATAAATTTAAAAACTCCTATGAAAGTCAATGGGAAAGTTTTGAGCATTTTATACAACAAAAGAGAAAAAGAAAGTAAGGAAAGAGAAGAAGAGAGATAGAAATGAGGGGTTCTGAATAAGAATACTTTTTTCACTGATTTAAACCATTGTTTTTAATCCTGTTGTGTCTAGCATTCACTACTGATTATGAAAATGATCCAAATGAATGAATCTATAACCAGTTTGTAGATATGGTCATTTTGTGTACTATGAAATAATATATGAATGTGTCAATGAATTCTAAAATTTACTTAGTTAGGTTTTAACTTAAAAATTTCACATTGATTAAATTATTTAGCAAACAACATGTTGGATTTTTACCGAGTAGTTGTATACAATGCTCTCTTTGAAACTAAGTGTGCTAATTAATTTTTGTCCAAAGAATCCATTTTTCTCTTCTTATAATCATGGCTTAAAGTATAAGGCAACATCTGATAGCACATAGTCTCAATAAACGTTTTCATTTAGTGAACTTGAACTCTGATTTCTGCTGGTTGAGGCAGAAACCCTGCAGGTATCTGGCAAGAGCATTTCTGAGAGCGGTAAGGACTGTTTCCTCCCTAGGACTCAGCTCTGTTAGGTTTCCCTTGACCCTAAGCCTCCCTTCCTAGTCCATGCCTCTATTATTACACTTAATCTGTTATTTAGAGATTCCTTTCCATCAAGATTGGTTTTGCACTATAAGCAACAAGCTTATTTCAAGCTGTATTAAGAACAAAAGCCAAGTTATTTGGTAGGGCACTGTGGTAACTCACAGACCCAGTACTAAGAGATGTACACTGACCTCACTCACTGGTTTACTATATAGGTGGAACATCCTAATGGTGTTCACACCAGCAGTTATGTGTTCACATTTCTGCACATCACTGGGCTGGGAGCTTCTTGGAGGCAAACACTGGGGCTTTTTTACCTTGTATTCCTGGCATTTAGCACATGACACTCGATGTTTATCTAATGGATAAATTTATGAAAGAGCAGGCCTCCTATCTCAGCTTGAGAGCCAGGAGTATAAATGTGTGCCACTCATTTGACACATTATCCATGCTCCAAGAAGTCAGGGGAATCTAAAGTAAGAAACATTAACATTAAATCAAAAGTACTTAGAAGTATTTCATTTACTAGCTTGCCTTTAATCAACTCAGGAGTTGATTTGATGAAAATTAGTAGAAATCATGGCAGCAATTAGACTCTGAACTTGATAAAATGTTTGTATTAGCCTGGATTCTCCAGAAAAAAAGAACCAATAAGAAATATTAATTTATCCATCCATCCATCTGTCCATCCATCCATTAATTATAGAAATTGGCTCACATAGTGATGAAAGCTGAGAAGTTCCAAGATCTGTAATCAGCAAGCTGAAGACTCAGGAGAACTGATGGTAGTTTTCCCAGTCCTAGTTTGAGTCTGATGGCAGAAGACTGATGTCCCTGCTCCAGGACTAGTAGAGAAAGTGAAATCTCCCTTTCTCCATCTTTTTGTTGTATTCAGGTTTTCAATGGATTGGCTGAGATCCACTCACATTAGGGAGGGCAATCTGTTTACTCAGTCTATTGATACAAATATTAATCATATTCATAAACATCCAGAGACACCCCCAAAATTATGTTTAATCAAATATCTGGATACCTCATGGCCTAGTCAAGTTGACACATTAACCACTACAGAGTTACACCCTCTACAAGGAGCAAGAAGTACAGATGCTATGGTATTTTGCTAATGAAGTAATGTAATTTAGGTTTTGTCCATTTACATTTTCAAACTACTAGATTTAATGGAATACTTGAATTAGTTGATTTTTCTAGTTATAGATACCTAAATATTCAGGCTCTGCCTTGGGTGTCATTACAGACATGTAGCATGAAGTGGCATTATTCATTATTCCCAAGTGGGAATTCATTATGTGGCATTATTCTGTTACACTGGTGCCTTTATTGAGCACTAACTTGGACCAGCAGCATCCTAGCCTCTGGGTTTATTTCAGTTACTTAGACACATTCCCTGTCCTCGTGGAGCAGGCCTTCTGGTGAGGAAGCATGCTGTATATAAGCAACAAGAAAATAAATCTCTCAGTACAAATGGTGATATATGTTATGATGAGAGTGAACAGAAGGCAGGGAGAGTTAGAAGGGATGAGGTGATTCCTAGAGAGGGAACAATATGTGCAGAGTCACTGAGGTGCAAAAAAAGCTTGGCATGGAAGGTTTTGGGAAGCTGAGTGCAAGCCAGTGTGCTGGCTCATGCTGGGGAGACGGGCTGGTGCAAAATGAGGCAAGAGACCTGCAAGGGCCACACCATGCAGGGCTTTGGAGGAAGTGATGGGTTTGAATTTTGAATCAGAGTGCAAAGACTATTATAATGGATTTGAACATTTGACTAATGTCATTTTCAGTCTGAGAGCATTGGGATGAATAGAGACTGTGGTCTGGCAAATGTTATATCCTCCTTAAGGCAAATATTAGAATTACATTAGAGCCATTCTTTCCTTTGTGAGGACACAATTTCATATGGTCATGCATGATAATGGTAAGATAGATTTTGATATTCTTTGATTTTCAAACTTTCAGGTAACATCTCATTTAGTAATATTATGGTAAATCAGAAAGTGAAGCAAACCCAAGGTTTTTAGTTGAAAAAGGGCAGCATGCATATACAACAGTCTCTCATGGAGACTGTGGGGGGGTATTTTGATGTACCTGTGCGTTTTCTGCATATCTTGTGAGTGAGTCACTAACTGCTTCCTGTTCTGGAATATCTTTAGGATATTTGTACTTTTTGAACAGCTTGGAAAGATAGAAATGGTATCTTCCTTTGTAGCAAATGGCAGGTTTGCTGATAGCCTTGGAAAGTCAGAGTTTCTCTCCTGAAATGAAACCACTGCTCAGCCATCTGAGCAGGCAGGTACAATGCCAAGCAGGTGATATTCTATTGCGTTACAGATTGCAAGCTATCATATTAGCATTTTTTTTTTTTTTTGTATTTCTCTGAAGCTGGAAACGGGGAGAGACAGTCAGACAGACTCCCGCATGCGCCCGACCGGGATCCACCCGGCACGCCCACCAGGGGGCCACGCTCTGCCCACCAGGGGGCGATGCTCTGCCCCTCTGGGGCTTCGCTCTGCCACGACCAGAGCCACTCTAGCACCTGGGGCAGAGGCCAAGGAGCCATCCCCAGCACCCGGGCCATCTTTGCTCCAATGGAGCCTTGGCTGCGGGAGGGGAAGAGAGAGACAGAGAGGAAGGAGAGGGGGAGGGTGGAGAAGCAGATGGGCACTTCTCCTGTGTGCCCTGACCAGGAATCAAACCCGGGACTTCTGCACGCCAGGCCGACGCTTACCACTGAGCCAACCGGCCAGGGCCCATATTAGCATTTTTTGTCACTGCTTTTCTCCACTAAAGTCTCAAGATTAGCTATTCTCAGGCAATCACATCTTAACTGTGACTTCAATTCTAAAATACATGTGTGAAACCTAGTAGCTACTAAATATTCTGACTTAAATATTTTTAACCAAGTAAGAAATCTTCAACAATAGAAAGAATGCTATATTAAAATTTTAGGATCATCAAGTCATAAAATATATTAAAATGTTATTTGATTTAAAACTTAAAAAAATATGTGTACATATGTGTGCATGAAAATATAACTGAAGCATATTCCCATGACAGACTGTTAAACAATAAGCACTAAGAAATTAACACTAAGGTTTCTGAGTGTTCACAGAACCATTATTTTCACAGTACAGGATCAATGTGGGCCTGGACTTTCACCTGCCCCTGACCAGAGGAGCACTGTGATCAAACACTTCTGTGGCTGCTATGGGGGGCCATAAGCTTTTGCTCTGGCAGCTGGAGAAGACGTTTCCTATTTGCTCTAACCAATACAGTGACCATTAGCTGCATGTAATTACAGAGCACTTGAGATGTTGGTTAGTCCAAATTGAGATGTGTATAAGTGTAAATTATACACCAGATTTCACACTTAGAGCAGAAATGGAAGGCAAAATATCACATAATTTTTTAAAAAGAATTATATTTAAAATGGTATTTTAGACATAGTAGATTAAAATATAGGATTAGGCAAAAGTGGGTCCACAGTTCATATGGAAAATAATACAATAATTAATAAGTAATAATACAAGAGTAAATTTTCACATACTCACAACTGTTTGCTCCATCCTATATGTTATTAAAACTAATTTCACCTATTTATTTTTACTTTTGTCAATGTGGCTACTAGAAAATTTTAAACTACATATGTAGCTCTCCGTATATTTCTATTGAACAGTGCTGTTCCGGGCCCTGTTCCTCACAGGGCAGCCCTCTGGGCACCAGAAACAGCCCCATCTGGAAGCTGTCAGAAACAAGACTCTCATGCCCCATCACACCTACCGAATGAGAATTTGCATTTTAACAAAATCTCATGTGATTTGTTTGTACATTAAAACTTGAGTAGTGGCCTGGCTGGATAGTTGAGATGGTTAGAGCCAAGGTTGCAGGTTCAATCCCTGGTCAGGGCACATACAAGAATCAACCAATGACTGCATAAATAAGTGGAACAAATTGCTGTTTCTCTCTCCCTCTCCTTAAAATCAATCAATAAAATTTAATAATAATAATAATCGCATGCTTTCGCATTGGCACAAAATAAGATAGACAAAAATCCTTGCCTTCATGAACTACTTTCTAGTGAAGGCAGACAAAAAACAAACAAATAAATAAAAACTTGAGTAATGGAGAATCCCTAAGCCTAGGATTGCCTGATTTAGCAAATAAAAATATAAGATATCCAGTTAAATTTAATTTTTAGATAAATAACAAATGGTTAGTTAGTATAGCATGCCCCAAATATTGCATGGTATACACTTATTATTAAAAGATTTTGTTGTTTATCTGAAATTCAAATTTAACTGGGTGTTCTGTATTTTATCTGGCAACCCTTCCTAAGACTAACCTCCTCCTATTCAGACCTGTCTTACTACTTAAAAGTCCACAAAATCAGGAAAAAGACAGAAAGGTCAAAGGATAAGTGAAGGATGGAAGCAGGGTAAAAGGAAGCACGGAGAAGAAAAGGAATGTGATGGGAGGTAGGAGTAAGATAGCGCATGGACAGGCCACACTGCTGGCAGTGATCTTCTCTTTTTTATAATTTGTATTAGTAACTCCTTATTTCTGCATTCCCCAGGTCCCCCAGTTATTGTTCTTTAAGCTTCTCTTCTCATTTTCTATATGGCTCCCAAGAGCCATATTAGAAGGAGGCGTGTGTGTGTGTGTGTAAAGTGGGTAGTGAGGAAGGGGAGTGTCTCCTCAGGGTCAAGTCCCCAGCCTTCCTACAACCCATCATCTCTGAAATGTCACTGACAAATAGCGACTTTTCGCTACCAATACTTTGCCCTTAAAGATTTCAAGGTTCTTACATGCCAAACATGCTGACACTTTCATTTTGGAGGATTTTCTTTATTGTGGCTTTTTAATGTAAAGAACTCTTAGGAATTTATTGTTTTGTTTTGTTTTATGCTTTTTTTGGGGGGGTGCTGGTGGGATTGGAGGCTGGCAAGGAAGGAATAACAAGAGATTCTTTACTTAACTAGGCATCAAAATAAGAAAAGGTATTCATCTCTGGTATTCCTTTATTTTTATTTATTAACATTTTATTTGACTGTGGTAAGAGACCTAACATGAGAACCACCCTCCTAACAGGTACAATCTTGTACAGATCTCTAAAGTTTATTCATCTTGCTTAACTGAGACTTTATGTCTGCTGATTAAGAAATTTCCATTAATTCCTCTTCCAGCCCCTGGAAACCACCATTCCATTGTTTGGGATTCTATGAGTTTGCTTATTTTAGTTACTTCATATCAATGGAATCACGTAATATTTGTGACTGGAAATATCCTCAAGGTTCATCCATATTGTCACAGGATTCTGACCCCATTTTTATTTAAAAATAATATTCGACCCCAAAGACTGACTAATATCCATTGTATGTCTATACCACATATTCTTTATCCATTCAGCCATCAGCAGATATTTTGGTTGTTTCTACATTGTGGCTATTGTGAATAGTGCTGCAGTGAACATGGGAGTGCTTATATCTCTTTTAGATCCTGATATCAATTCTTTTGGATAATTACTTATAAGTGCAATTATTGGATCATATGGTAGTTCTGTGTCTTAATTTTTTGAGGAATCTCCATATTGTTTTCCATAAGAACTACACGATTTTGTATTTCTATCAACAGTGTCCAAGAGTTCCAACTTCTCTACATCCTTGCCAACACTTGTCTTTTGTTTTCTTGATAATAGCCATCCTAACAAGTATGAGGTGATATCTCTTTGTGGTTTTGATTTGTATCCTCTCTGGAGAGAGGTCTGTTCATGTCTTTAGCCCATTTTTATATTGGGTTATTTATTTTTTTGGTTTTTGCTATTGATTTTTTCCCTATATTTTGGAAGTTAACCCTTTATCAGACATTTTTCTGATATAACCCTTTTGAAAATATTTTCTCCCATTCTGTAGGTTGTCTTTTCACTCTGTTGATGATTTCCTTTGCTGTGCAGAAGCCTTTCAGTTTGATGTAGTCCCAATCTATTTTTACTTTCATTGCCTCTTCTCCGGTGTTATATCAATGAAATTATTGCCAAGACCAGTGTCAGGAAACTTTTCCCCTATGCTTTCTTCAAGGTTTTAAGTATTTAATCCATTTTGATTTTTGTGTATGGTATGAGATAAGGATCCAGTATCATTCATTGCATGTGAATATCCTGTTTTCCCAGCATCATTATTTGAAGAGAATGTCCTTTATCCATTGTGTGTTCTTGGTACCCTTATTTCTAAGCTCTCTAGCCTGTTCTGTTGGTTTATTTACCTGTCTTTATGCCAATAGTATACTGTATTTTGAAAATGTAAGAATGAGACAGCACTCCATCACCAGATGTGCAGGCTTTATTAGAGGAGAAAGACCTGCCGGGGCACTCCTCCAGGAGAAGTGCACCAGGTTACAGACTAGGGGCGAGTTATATAGTGTTTGGGAGAGCCTGAGGGGATACTGAGGCAAAAGTCCTGTTATGTCCGGAATGCCCCTCCTTGGGGGGCTTGGAGCATGTAGGTGTTGAATCAAAAGTCCTGGTGTGTCCAGAGCCCTTCCGTGGGGCGGCTTGTCAGCTGTTTGGAATTCCTGTCTCAGGGGCGATAGTCCAGTAAGGGTGAGGTCTGACAGATAAGCGGAACATCAAGAGGGCAGTTTGGAATTTACATATCTATCAGAAATCAGGAAGTGTGATGCCTTCAACTTTGTTCTTTCTCAAGATAGATTTGGCTATTCAGGGCCTCATTTAATCTTTACAACGATTCTTTAAGTACTTTTGTCCTCAGTCTGCAAGTGGGGAAAATAGTCTCAGGAGGAAAAGCAACTTGCTTAATATCAGATAGCTAATCAGGGCTGAGGCTGGGAATGCCCTCGAGTGCTGTCTGGCTCCAAAGCTGAAGTTCTTTACTATTATATTTCATACTTCTCAGCAAACGGACAGTCATGATACCAGAGGAAAGTGTGAACTAGAACATGTAAGTAAAATTAGTTAAATTTCAGGATTTTTACTCTTTTATTCACCTGAAAAATGCATGTGATGATGTATAGTTCTTGGATTTTTAAGAATATAATAGCTTCCTGTAAAACAGTATAAGATTCTTGTTAAGAGTTAGAGTATCTGGCCCTTGCCAATTGGCTCAGCGGTAGAGTGTCGGCCTGGCGTGTGGAAGTTGCGGGTTTGATTCCTGGTCAGGGCACACAAGAGAAGCGCCCATCTGGTTCTCCCCCCCAAAAAAAGAAAAAAGAAAAAAGAGTATCAAAACAATGCCCATTCCTAAAAAGAGCTTAATGGGTAGATTTTCTCTAAAAAACTGCTGCCTAATAATCTTTCATTGAGATACGGAATTAGACAACCTAAATGGACCCATTGGTTTCACTCTGTACTACAAATTAAGCAGTAGCAAGCATCTCTCTTTACCTTTTCCCACACATAGTACATCATAGGAAAGCTGCCTTTTTATTGGTTGAATATGTTGTCAGTCACATGGCATGAAAAGTACTGCCTCTGCTCTCTGCATCCATGAATTAACAAATAGGCTTGGTTTGAAGAAACAGATTCATTTCTTGATGAGAAGAAAAATCTTGTTTAGTGTTTCACTTATTTATTTATTTTTTATATATGGGATTTTCATTAACTTTGGACCAGATATTTGCCAGGAAGAATGTAAGGTGAGTAACTTCATGTCTTTTAATGCAATGCATCTGTGAACTTCAGTGCAAGTGTGAAATTAGATGGTTCTATGTATTTTTTATATTGTCACTTAGATACATTTGTTTACAATTCAAAATAGATATACTATACTAAATAAATCAGTAGCTACTAAAATCATTGACCTAGAGTTTATAAATAAGAGATAAATACATAATCTTTATTATAAGATAAAAGAGCTATTTGTTCAAAATACCCAAGAGACATTGTATTATGTAGCGAAGTATATATCTAAGAAAATGACTCAAATCAGTGTTCAGTTTTCTTTTATAATTACAATTAAATATGATTTTCACAGTTTCTCCTGCCATTATTATGTGAGAAGAGAATAAGAAAAATGTTTAAAACCTCAGAAATGTATAACCTGTCTCTTAAAAAAAAGTTGTTAAATAATTTTAACTGGGAGATGGTTATTCTGTGACATACATACTACTTAAAATCAATAAGCAAAATTTCTATTTCTATTTTGTTTGCCCTTTGACTTTTTTTCATACCATTTAAGGGAACATATAGAGATTTTTCTATAAGGAATAATATTCTGAACCTGAATAGCAATGAACTTATGTCATATCTCCTAATTACTCATTATGTGCCATTTCAACAAATGCATCAGGGAATTTAGTATGAACACAAAGGACAGCGACAAGCAGGACGATCTGCTAAAACTCATGTTAAAGAATTCTTAAGTCACCAACTGATAAAAACTATAAGCACAGGCATTTTTTATTTGTTTTTCCTCATTGTTTTCAAGTCAATTAGTACTTCCTTTAGATTCACTTTCTAATAATAAGTGACCTATACTCCTTAGTTGGTTAAAGCTTATCAGGGTTTCCTCATCTGGTTTATACAGAAATGACTGATTGTGTATCATTATACTGGTAAAATATATACCAAGAAGTATAAAAATCTCATTTCTGTTTCTGAAGCAAGGTTAATGGGTTTAAACAATCTTAGCTTCAGAAAGGACCCTAAAAATCAAATAAATCAGTAATCATTTGAGTCTAATGATATGGCATATTGTTTCATTGAGCAGAAAACAATTACTGTTTTGTGGATGTTCTTTCAAATTATGTATCTGAAATTAAAAATATTTTTCAACTCTATGGGGCAATATGAAGTTCTTAAATCTCCAAGAAAGATAAGTATATTATAAGCTTGTACTATGTATATATCATAATAACATTTATATGTGTCCTAAGCTTAGAGAGAGTAGGATCATCACTCTGCCTTTACACATCCATTCCTCAACTTGGGGTTATGCCTGAATGAAAAGGAAGTATTTTCTTTCTCACACAGCATCCTATATGATCTCTCCTTTCTACATCTCTTTCTGAGTTTGTTCATTAATTTGTTAGTTAATTGATGGACATAATATACCTGTTTTTAGTTCTTGGTACTTTTAAATAGCTCTGGGCTCTGTGCTAGGTGCTGGGTCTACGATGGTGAACAAAACAGGTCAAGTCCCTACCTTCATGGAGCTTTAAGTCTAGTGTGTGGAGGGAGCTTGTTAATGCATGATATTTTTACAAATAAACTGAAACATTCTGTGAAAGCACAGTATGGAGGCTATGAGAATATATAATATTGTATGGGGATCTGAACTAGTCTGAGTGGTTAGGGACAGCATACCAGAAAAGTGATATTTGATCTGTGATAGGAGGATATGGAGGAAATAGCTAGGAGGCCAGAGGAAAAGGAGGATGGAGAACATTTCAAGTGGAGGGAACAGCAGGTATGGAGACTTTTATGAGGCAAGTGGTAATGTGAAGCATTCTGGGACTTGAACTACAGAACGCTGGTGTAGCTGGGGCAAAGGGGAAGAGGTCAAGTGAGGTGAACATGGCTAGCGGGCTGAGGTCTTCCAGGGCCTTATGAGCCTTGGTGGGAGGGTGGTCTTCATCCTCAGTAGAGTCATGGAAGGCTGCTTACCTCTACCTTCATGAAGGCATTCTTGGGAGACTCAGGCTGGAATACTGGTAAGTAAAAAATATGGCACCAGACACTGCAAACCTAGAGCTCTAGATGACTTTTCAGTTATTACAGAGATCCCATTTATTGGAAAAGAATCTAAATATTTTAGCAACAATATAGATTTAATTATTTTTAAACCAGTTTCTCAGTTTATTCACACAGATCATTTATTTTAAGTTCCTACTTTAGTCTAGAGTTTACATAATGAGGCAAAAATGCATATATATTTTGTCTTTGGTTTAGATGATCATTTATTCAGGCTTATTTGTGTGGGCAAGGCCTATCTAAATTAAAGTTTATTCAACAAAGAAGTACAAGTTCTGTCGGGGTAGCTATGTTGGTTGGAATGTTGTTCCAATGCACTAGGTTGAGGGTTTGAATCCTGGTCAGGGCACATATTAACCAATGAATGCATAAATAAGTGGAACAACAAACAATGTTTCTCTCTTTCTTTAAAAAGAGGGAAAAATGTAAAGCGCTCTCTGTAAGGTATTTTTTCCTGCAGAGAAAGAATTAAGTGGACAGAGCCACCAAGTGTGGAATAACAAAAGGCTTTATTGAGTACAGAGTGCGCATCCCGCCGGCGAGGTTCCCTGGCCCTGAGGAAAGATGAAGACCAAGGAAGTCGCAAGGATTAAACCGCGTGAAAGATATTTAAAGGGGTCCTCTAGGGAAGTCGGGCTAATATGATGTGGTGAAATCTCACTGGCTGCAGACGGTCACTTTTTTCCAAAGGGTTCCTGTGAAGCCTCTTTTGGTGCCCTTGGTTGTGGGTGGTCCTAGCCAAAGTTCGCAGGTCTGGGTTCCCCACGTGACCATTCCCGATTATCAACCAAGCTTACACTCTCTCCTTCTGAAGCATACGTACAGGCCTCTGGAGCAGCCGGCACCTTTCCCTTCTTTCCTTCCCTGGGGCGATACCTTTGCCTTCTTGCTCCTAAGCTCCAAGGGCCCTTCTTTTGCTTTTGTAGCTTGTTTTCAGAGCCCAGGCATCCCAGATGGCTGTATTCTTTCTACCCCTGCAAATTATTTTTTTATTAATTTTAATGGGGTGACATTGATAAAATTGTCTTCTGTCACCTTCTAACTGGTTTTCTTTGTGCCCCTCCCCTCCCCCAAACCCCTCCCTCTCCTCCCCCCACCCTGTAGCCCCAACACTGTTGTCCATGTCTCTGAGTCTCATTTTTATGTCCCACCTATGTATGGAATCATATAGTTCTTAGTTTTTTCTGATTTACTTATTTCGCTCAGTATAATGTTATCAAGGTCCATCCATGTTGTTGTAAAAGATCCGATGTCATCATTTCTTATGGCTGAGTAGTATTCCATAGTATACCAAAGCTTTTTAATCCACTTGTCCTCTGACGGACACTTGGGCTGTTTCCAGATCTTTGCTATTGTGAACAATGCTGCCATAAACATGGGGTTGCATTTCTTCTTTTCAAATGGTGCTATGGTGTTCTTGGGGTATATTCCTAACAGTGGTAGAGCTGGGTCAAAAGGCAGTTCGATTTTTAATTTCTTGAGGAATCTCCATACTGTTTTCCACAGTGGCTGCACCAGTCTGCATTCCCATCAGCAGTGCAGGAGGGTTCCCTTTTCTCCACATCCTCGCCAGCACTTATTCTGTGTTGTTTTATTGATGAGCGCCATTCTGACTGGTGTGAGGTGATATCTCATTGTGGTTTTAATTTGCATTTCTCTAATGATTAGTAATGTTGAGCATTTTTTCGTATGCCTATTGGCCATCTGTGTGTCCTCTTTGGAGAAGTGTCTATTCATTTCTTTTGCCCATTTTTTGATTGGATTGTTTGTCTTCCTGGTATTAAGTTATACAAGTTCTTTATAAATTTTGGCTATTAACCCCTTATCAGACGCATTGTCAAATATATTCTCCCATTGTGTAGTTTGTCTTTTTATTCTGTTCTTATTGTCTTTAGCTGTGCAGAAGCTTTTTAGTTTGATAAAGTCCCATTTGTTTATCCTGTCTTTTGTTTCACTTGCCTGTGGAGACAAATCGGCAAATACAATATATTGCTGCGACAGATGTCAAAGAGCTTACTGCCTATGTTTTCTTCTAAGATGCTTATGGTTTTACAGCTTACGTTTAAATCTTTATCCATTTTGAGTTTATTTTTGTGAATGGTGTAAGTTGGTGGTCTAGTTTCCTTTTTTGCAGGTAGCTGTTCAATTTTCCCAACACAATTTGTTGAAGAGGCTGTATTTACTCTAATGTATGCTCTTACCTCCTTTGTCACATATCAGTTGTCCATAAAAGTGTGGGTTTATTTCTGGGTTCTCAGTTCTGTTCCATTGATCTATATACCTGTTCTTATGCCAGTACCAGGCTGTTTTGAGAACAATGGCCTTATAATATAACTTGATATCCGGAAGTGTGATACCTCCCGCTTCATTCTTCCTTTTCAAGATTGCTGAGGCTATTCGTGTTCTCTTTTGGTTCCATATAAATTTTTGGAATATGTGTTCTATATCTTTGAAGTAAGTCATTGGTATTTTAATCGGTATTGCATTGAATTTATAAATTTCTTTGAGTAATATAGACATTTTAATGATGTTTATTCTTCCTAACCATGAGCATGGTATATGACTCCACTTGTTTGTATCTTCCCTGATTTCTTTTATGAATGTTTTATAATTTTCCCAGTACAAGTCTTTAATCTCCCAGGTTAAATTTATTCCTAGGTACTTTATTTTTTTGTTTGCAATGGTAAAGGGGATTGATTCCTTAATTTCTTTTTCTGACAGTTCATTGTTAGTGTACAAAAATGCCTATGATTTCTGAGTACTGATTTTATATCCTGCCACCTTGCTAATTCATTTATCAGGTCTAGTAGTTCTTTGACTGTGACTTTAGGATTTTCTATATACAATATCATATCATCTGCAAATAATGATAGTTTTACTTCTTTTCCAATTTGGATGCCTTTTATTTCTTTTTCTTGTCTGATTGCTGTGGCTAGGACTTCCAGAACTATGTTGAATAAGAGTGGTGAAAGGGGGGCACCCCTGCCTTGTTCCTGATCTTAAGGGGATTTCTTTTCATTTTTGCCCATTGAGTATGATATTGGCTGTGGGTTTCTCATAGACGGCCTTTATCATGTTGAGGTATGTTCCTTGTATTCCAACTTTGCTGAGAGTTTTGATCATGAATGGGTGCTGGATTTTATCAAATGCTTTTTCTGCATCTATTGAAATTATCATGTGGTTTTTCTTTTTCCTTTTGTTTATATGATGAATCACATTGATTGATTTGTGAATATTATACCAGCCTTGACTCCCAAGAATAAATCCCACTTGATTATGGTGTATGATTTTTTTTTTATATATTGCTGGATCCAGTTTGCTAATACTTTGTTGAGGATTTTTGCATCTAAATTCATCAGGGATATTGGCCTATAATTTTCTTTTTTTCTGTTGTCTTTGCCTGGTTTTGGAATCAGAATTATGCTCACCTCATGAAAGGAGCTTGGAAGTCTTCCTTCCTCTTGAATTTTTTGAAATAGCTTGAGAAGGATAGTAGTTAGTTCTTTTTTGAATATTTGGTAGAATTCACTTGTGAAGCCATCAGGCTCAGGACTTTTCTTTTTTGATAACTGTTTCAATCTCATTTGTTGTAATTGGTCTGTTTAGGTTTTCTGATTTTTCCAGATTAATTTTTGGAAGATTATATGTTTCAAGGAATTTGTCTATTTCATCTAGGTTGTCTAGTTTTTTTGGAGTACAGTTCTTCATAGTATTTTCTTACAATATTTTGTATTTCTGTTTTGTCAGTTGTTATTTCTCCACTCTCGTTTCTAATTTTATTTATTTGAGTCCTCTCTCTTTTTTTCTTCGTGAGTCTGGTTAAAGGTTCATTGATCTTGTTTACCTTTTCAAAGAACCAGCTCCTGGTTTCATTGATCCTCTGTATTGTTTCTTTAGCCTTTATGTCATTTATTTCTGCTCTGATCTTTATTATTTTCTTCCTTCTACTACCTCTGGGCTTTACTTGCTGTTCTTTTTCTAGTTCTTTTAGATGTAGGCTTAAGTTGTTTATTTGAGCTTTTTGAGATTTTTAAAGTGTGCCTATAGTGCTATGAACTTCCCTCTCAGGACTGCTTTTGCTGTGTCCCATAAATTTTGAGTTGATGTACACTCATTATCGTTTGTTTCTAGGAATTTTTAAATTTCTTCTTTGATCTCATTATTTACCCATTTGTTATTTAATAACATTCTATTTAGTTTCCAAATATTTGAGTATTTTTCAGTTTTTCTGTTGTGGTTGATTTCTAGTTTAATGCCATTGTGATCAGAGAAAGTGCTCAATATGATTTCAATCTTCTTAAATTTGTTGAGACCGCTTTTGTGCCCTAACATGTGGTCTATTCTAGAGAATGTACCATGAGTGCTTGAAAAGAATGTATATTCTGCTGCTTTAGGGTGAAAGGTTCTGAAGATATCTATTAAATCGAGTTGATCTAATATGTCCTTTAAGTCTGCTGTTTCTTAGTTAATTTTCTTTCTTGAAGATCTATCTAATGATGTTAATGGGGTATTGAAATCTCCTACTATTATAGTATTGCTGTTGATCTTGCCCTTTAAATCCATCAAAGTCTGCTTTATATATTAGGTGCTCCTATATTAAGTGCATAGACATTTATAATGGTTATAACTTCCTTCTGGATTGCTCCTTTTATCATTATGTAGTGTTGTTCTTTATCTCTAATTATAGTCTTTGTTTTAAAGTCCACTTTGACTGATATAAGTATCGCTACCCCAGCTTTTTTTTCATTTCCATTTGTGTGAAATATTTTTTTTCCATCCTTTTATCTTCAGTCTATGTGCATCTTTGGTTTAAGGTGTGTCCCTTGTAGACAGCATATGCATGGGTCCTGTTTTCTTATCCATGCATCTACCCTATGTCTTTTGATCGGATCATTTAATCCATTTACATTTAAGGTTATTATTGATATGTAATTGTTTTTTTGTTTTTTTGTTTTTTTTTTGTATTTTTTTCTGAAGCTGGAAACGGAGAGAAACAGTCAGACAGAATCCCGCATGTGCCTGACCGGGATCCACCCGGCACGCCCACCAGGGGCGACGCTCTGCCCACCAGGGGGCGATGCTCTGCCCCTCCGTGGTGTTGCTCTGCCGTGACCAGAGCCATTCTAGCGCCTGGGGCAGAGGCCAAGGAGCCATCCCCAGTGCCCGGGCCATCCTTGCTCCAATGGAGCCTTGGCTGCGGGAGGGGAAGAGAGAGACAGAGAGGAAGGAGGGGGGGGTGGAGAAGCAAATGGGTGCTTCTCCTATGTGCCCTGGCCGGGAATCGAACCCGGGTCCCCCGCACACCAGGCCAACACTCTACCGCTGAGCCAACCGGCCAGGGCTGTATGTAATTGTTTATTGCCATTTTATTCTTTAAAACTGTATTCCTCTTTTGCTATATTCTTTTTCTCCTTTGATATGTTTACAACAGGTCCCTTAGCATTTCTTGCAGCCTTGGTTTGGTTGTATTCCTTGAGTTTTTTGTTTTTTTTTGTCTGTAAAGCTTTTTATTTCTCCTTCAATTTTAAATGATAGCCTTGCTGGATAAAGTAGTCTTGATTTTAAGCTCTTGTTCTGCATTACTTTGAATATTTCTTGCCATTCCCTTCTGGCCTCAAGTGTTTCTGTTGAGAAGTCAGAAGTCATCTTTATCGGGGCTCCTTTGTAGGTGATAGTCTTTTTTTGTGTAGCAGCTTTTAATATTTTCTCTTTATCACTTAGCTTTGGTATTTTAATTATGATGTGTCTTGGTGTTGATTTCTTTGGGTTTCTCCTTAATGGAGTTCTCTGTGCTTCCTGAACATGTGAAATGTTTTCCTGCCTTAATTGAGGGAAGTTTTAAGCTATGATATGCTTAAACAAAGTTTCTATCCCTTGTTCTTTCTCTTCTTCTTCAGGAACCCCTATGATGCAGATGTTATTTCTCTTCATGTTGTCACAGAGCTCTGTTAGAGTTTCCTCAGACTTTTTGAGTCTCTTTTCTTTTTCTCCTCTCCTTCCATGCCTTTATTTATTGTGTCCTCTAACTCGCTGATTTGATTCTTCACTTCATCCATCCTGCTTTTAATTCCTTCCATTGTGTTCTTTATTTCAGATACTGTATTTGTCATTTCTGACTGATTCTTTTTTATTATTTCAATGTACTTTTTTATATTTGCTATCTCTTTATTTAGGTGTTCGTAATGACCATCTATTGTTGTTCTAATATCTTTGAGCATCCTAACAATCGTTATTTTAAACTCTGCATCTGGTAATTTGGTTATATCTGATTCATTTAGGTCCTTTTCTGGGGATTTCTCTTGGTTCATTTGTGTTGCATTTCTTTGCCTTCCCAGTTTCTCTGTGTAAAGGAAGGTTTTGGCCCACCACCCCCTCTTCTGTTGCTGTGTAGGGCTTTTGGGTTTGGACATTGCCAGTGCCTGCCCACTGGGGCTGTTGCTGTGGTTTCCACCTCTCCTTCATGGGAGTGGCTGTGATCACATGCTCGGGTGCACAAACCTTGGTGGCCTTGACCTTTGCCTTGTCCCCATGGGTGGCGTTATGATCAGCTGCAGGTCTCTGCATGTTTCCGGGCTTTCGCCCTGCCCTTGCAGGAGGAGCCCACTCGTGGAACGGCTGCTAGCCTTGGCTCTACTGGCCGGGCAGGACTCATGCCCATGCTCAGCTCAGTAGCGAAACTCCTCCTGTTCTGGGCTTTTGGCTCCACCCCTGCGGGAGGAGCTGGCTCCCAAGTCATGCCACAAGCCTTGGTTCCACAGGCAAGGCAAGGCTGACCTCCTGCGCCCTTGCTCAAGGGCTGGTCTCCATCCCTTCCGGGGTTCCCTTCCTTCTCCCGCAGGCTGGATTACAGGCTGCCGGCAGCTGGGCTTGACCACTTTTGCATGCCTACTCCTCCCCAGCCAGGCAAGACTGAGCTCACACATGAACCCAGTAGCGGCCAGCAGGCTTCCACCCCTGCCGACAGAACTGCGCCTCCACGTCCCGCCGCCACCCACCCGCCCTCTGGTGAGTCCTCAGCCGTATGGGGCGCGGGCGCTGCAGCTCAGACCCTAACACTCACTACTGTAGACCTGAAAGCTCCCTCTTTCTAAGCAACTCTGCTCTGAGTGCCGCATGGGAGAGCTTGTTTGGCTGATATCCTGCTTCCCTTTGCTGGTATTGCTGTTTCCAGGGGAAATATTCTCTTCAGATTTGGGGAGTGACTCGTCCCAGGGGTTAGGGTGGCTGTCTCCCAAAATGTTTCTCCCTGTGCGTATACCCTCTTTCTGCTACTCTGGTCCTCTCCTCTCTCTTCATCCCCTGGAGCCCCAGGTGAGTGGTTGTGAGAGAGGTGTTCTGTGTGGTCCCTTTAGAAGAATGCTGGGTCTGAGAAATCAGTCTCTTTCTCACAAACAGTTTCCTGACTTGTTTCCAGCTAAATACTGTCCTTTCACCTCTTCTCGGCTCTGGGGCTGCAGGCTGGGGCTTTGTTCCTGGGGCTCAGGACCCTCCCCTCTCTGCTAAACTCACTTCCAGCCACGCAAGTCTCTCCCAGCTGCCGTAAACTCCAGGGAGCTGGGCAGCCCTCTCTGCGTTTCCACTTTTCCTACCAGTCTCGGTGTGGCTTCTTCAGTGTTCCTTGTTTGAAGAGTCCTCTTAGTTTAGTCCAAAGTTGGTTTTTCTAGATGATAGTTCTTAAAATTAGTTTGTAATCCACTTTGGGAGTGGATGTTGGTACGTCCGCCTACTCCAGCACCATCTTGGCTTCCTCCTCTGCAAATTTTTAAATAAACTTTTGCTCATAATTTCAAAACATAAACATAAAATATAAGTACAGCAGCATTTGCTGAAATAAAAATAAACCTGTGATGTCTTCTAAAAGCTTTTCATTAGTATAAACATGGAAATTTTTAATTAATGGAGCTAAGTCTCAAGATAAACGTGTTAATGATATGGTAGCTCAGTCATTTATTCATTCATATATATTTTTTTCAATAAACACTCATTGAACTCTTCTGCTATATAGATATTTCCAAATGACATGATAAGTTAATATCTTATTTAAGTAAAATATGGCTCATAATTTTGTTTTTTATTCATTAAGACATTTAAAATTGAATCTTAACTTTATCATGCAATATGATTTTTGAATAAAATTCAAATTAAAGAAATTTTAAAATATATTTGTATATAGTGATATTAGAAAAGTTATAGCTCCTCAAGAAGTATTACCTGGGTGTTAGTGTTTTTATTCAAAAGTTCAGTTACTTTCTAACTTGCACTACAGAGTTTGGAGTTTAGGTAGATAGAGATCTTTTGGTTGGAGTATATGTAGTTACATGATTATTTTGATTGGAACCTCACTTTAGCTGCTCAGGAAAGTTAAATTTCTTTTTTTTTCTTTTTTTCTGTATTTTTCTGAAGCTGGAAACGGGGAGAGACAGTCAGACAGACTCCCCATGCGCCCGACTGGGATCCACCCGGCACGCCCACCAGGGGGCGACGCTCTGCCCACTAGGGGGTGATGCTCTGCCCCTCTGGGGAGTCACTCTTCTGCGACCAGAGCCACTCTAGCACCTGGGGCAGAGGCCAAGGAGCCATCCCCAGCACCCGGGCCATCATTGCTCCAGTGGAGCCTCAGCTGTGGGAGGGGAAGAGAGAGACAGAGAGGAAGGAGAGGGGGAGGGGTGGAGAAGCAGATGGGCGCTTCTCCTGTGTGCCCTGGCTGGGAATAGAACCCGGGACTTCTGCACGCCAGGCCGATGCTCTACCACTGAGCCAACCGGCCAGGCGGAAAGTTAAATTTCTTAGTACTCTTAGATGTGATTGGGCTCAGAGGACCAATTCATGCTACTCCTACTCACAAGAGACTTCATATAAATTAGAATGCTAATTTATAAACATTTAAAGGAAGGCATGTTTTAAAAAAGAATAAATTAAGGAAATTTATTAAAGTAATACATGTACATTTAAAATTTTTTTATTGATTGGGGGAAGGGAGAGAGAGAGAGAGAGAAGCATCAGCTCATTTCACTTGGTTGTGTACTTACTGATTGCATCTCATGTGCTCTGTCAGGGAATTGAATCCACAACCTCTACGTGCTAGGAGGAGGCTTTATCCACTGAGCCACCTGGCCAGGGCCTATACATGGTTTTTATAAAGTCAGATGATACCAGGACACATATTAAAGTATATAAAAAAGTGTTTTCTCATTAGCCAGCTTTTCTCTAGTACCAAACAACTTTAACATTTCAGAATCTTAGGATCTCGAACATTTATTTCTTGCACATGAACATATTTCATGTCAACAGCTACAGATAGGCTACCTGCTTCTACTCTGTGACCAATGCCTTCCCATTCCCAGACCACAGATACAGACCTGCCTTTGTGACCTCCAGAGTCAGGCATCATAGCACCTTGTCTTAGGCTCCTGGATTCATCAAAGCTTCATGAGAATTAGAGTGATGTTAGAGTACTAGTGTGCTAGTTTATGTATATTAAATGATCTGGAGCTGGCACTGCCCAAGACAGTAGTCACTAGCCATATGGGGCATTTAAATTTAAATTTATATAAGAATAATGCAAGTAAAATTAAAAATTACACTCCGTTAGTTACACTGCCCACATTTCCAGTGTATTACAGCTGCGCCGGCCATTGGACAGTGTAGTAGAGAGTATACTCCCTAAGAAGAGATGGTAATTCTGAATAACAAGATACTAAGATTTGTAATATAACCCATTTACCCAACATCAAAAAATTTTAAAGAGAAGTTCAGTAATAAAAAAGTGTTTCCAGCCAAACTATACAAAGTATATAAGTATATAAATGTTAAACACACACACACACACACACACACACACACTGCATATTATGGTTTATACAAAGCATTCTGCCCATCTAATCCAGGCCAGAACCAGAGGTGGATTAAGGTCACCAGCGTGAGCGCAGGGTTGCTGGCTTGAGTGTGTGTTCATAGACATGACCCCATGGTCGCTGGCTTGAGCAAGGGATAACTCACTCTGCTGTAGCCCCCCCCCCCCCCATCAAGACACGTATGAGAAAGCAATCAATGAGCAACTAAGGTGCCACAATGAAGAATTGATGCTTCTCATCTGTTTCCCTGTCTGTCTGACCCCATCTGTTCCTTTCTCTGTCTCTATCTCTTGCAAAAGTTTTGTAACAGACTACCAAAATATTGCTGAAAACTTGCTTTACTGAGTAAATTAGCTAATAGAGTGGTTTTTGCCCTGGTTAGTGGCTTGGTAGATAAAATGTCATCCCAGTGTGCCAGAGGTTGTGGGTTCCACCCCCAGTCAGGCACATACAAGCAGCAATCAGTGAGTGCACAATTAAATGGAACAACTAAGTGGAACCATGAGTTGATGCTTCTTTTTATCAAATAATGGAAAAATTAAAGGAAACTGTTAATGAGTGTAGCTAAGGTGATGAAGCTTGTAAAGTTAGGTAATAAAAATATTTCTCTAATTTATAGAGTTTATTTTGAAATACTCCTCCCTTTTTTCCATAAACAGTATTAAAATAAATTTTAGCTCAATTACTGACATTTCTCTTTCTTCATAAATAGGACCAAAGTAATGAGATTACATATGTGCAGTATGTTTAAAGCTTTTGTTTTTAAGATTTTATTTATTTATTTTAGAGAGAGAGAAGGGAAGAGGAACAGGAAACATCAACTACCATATGTGCCTTGGCCAGCAAGCCTAGGATTTTGAACCGGTGACCTCAGTGTTCCAGGTCGATGTTTTATGTTTTTATTAATTTTAATTTATTGTGTTAACATGGATTCAAGTGTCCCACTCAATATAACTCCCTCACCCCCACCCCCTTGTCCCCCATTACCACCTTTTTTCTATGCTCTCCATAACTCCCCCTCCCTTTCTCTTTGGGATTTGCTGTCCTGTTATCTGTATCTATGTGTTATGTATATATAATTTCACTAATCCCTTCACCTTCTCTGATCCCATCCCCTCATCCCTCTTCCCTCTGACAGCTGTCTCTCTGCTCCCTATAACCCTGCCTCTGCCTCTATTTCATTCCTCAGTTCACTTTATCCATTAGATTCCACATAAAAGTGAGATCCTATGATATTTATCTTTCTCTGCCTGGCTTATTTTACTTAGCATAGTAATCTCCAGGTCCACCCATGCCATCACAAATGGTAAGATTTTCTTCTTCTTCATAGCTGCATAGGATTCCACTGTGTATATGTACCACTGCTTTTTAATCCACTCATCCACTGATGGACACTTGGGCTCTTTCCAGATCTTGGCTATTGTAAACAATGCTGCAATAAACATGGGGGTGCACATCTTCTTTTAAATCAGTGATTTGGTATTCTTAGGATATATTCCTAAATATGAGATAGGTGAGTCAAAAGGCAATTCCATTTTTAATTTTTTGAGGAAACTCCATACTGTTTTTCACAGAGGCTGCACAAGTCTGCATTCCCACCAGCAGTGCAGAAGGCTGCATTCTTCACACCCTCGCCAGCACTTATTGTGTGCTGATTTGTTAATGAGTGGCCATTCTGACAGGTTTGATGTCATATCTCATTGTGCAGATGATTTTTGTGCAAATCTGCATTTTTCTGATGATTAATGACATTGAACATTTTTTCATATGCCTATTGGCCATCTGTATATCCTCTTTGGAAAAGTGTCTATTCAGTTGCATTGCACATTTTTAATTAGATGGTTTATCTTCCTGGTGTTGAGTTTTAGAAGTTCTTTATAAATTTTGGTTATTAACCCCTTCTCAGATGTATTGGAAAATACGGTGTGTTCGTAAAGTCATGATGCACTTTTGACCGGTCACAGGAAAGCAACAAAAGATGATAGAAATGTGAAATCTGCACCACATAAAAGAAAAACTCTCCCAGTTTCATACCTATTCAGTGCAGTTTGATGTAGGCTCATGCACAGATTTTTTAGGGCTCCTTAGGTAGCTATCCCATATAGTCTCTACAGACTCGTCACTGACTGATGGCCTACCAGAATGGGGTTTCACCACCAAACTGCTGGTTTTCTTCAACTGCTTATCCCACTGAGTAATGTTATTCCTATATGGTGGTGCTTTGTTATAAATGCGCTGATATTCACGTTGCACTTTGGTCACAGATTCGAATTTAGCGAGCCACAGAACACACTAAACTTTCCTCTTTACCATCCACATCTTGACTGGCATGGCCGTGGGCTGCTCCGCTGTATACACGGTGTTATGTCATCATCTGCGCATGCGCACATGCTGCCACATCATCCTACAGAAACTGGGAGGGTTTTCCTTTTATTTGGTACAGATTTCACATTTCTATCATCTTTTGTTGCTTTCCTGTGACCGGTCAAAAGTGCACCATGACTTTACGGACACACTGTATGTTCTCCCATTGTGTGGTTTGTCTTATTTTGGGTTTTTTTGGTGTTTTTTTTTTGTATTCCTCTGAATCTGGAAACAGGGAGGCAGTCAGACAGACTCCCACATGCGCCCAACCGGGATCCACCTGGCATGCCCACCAGGGGGCGATGCTCTGCCCATTGGGGGCGTTGCTCTGCCGGGACCAGAGCCACTCTAGCACCTGAGGCAGAGGCCACGAAGCCATCCCCAGCGCCCGGGCCATCCCCGCTCCAGTGGAGCCTTGGCTGCAGGAGGGGAAGAGAGAGACAGAGAGGAAGGAGAGGGGGAAGGTTGGAGAAGCAGATGGGTGCTTCTCCTGTGTGCCCTGGCCGGGAATTGAACCTGGGACTTCCGCACGCCAGGCTGACTCTCTGCCACTGAGCCAACCGGCCAGGGCCTGTCTTATTTTGTTAATGGTATCTTTGGTTCTGCAAAAACTTTTTAGTTTGATATAGTCTCATTTGTTTATTTTGTCCTTTATCTCCCTTGCCCATGGAGATATACTGGCAAAATATTACTACAGGAGATATTGGACAGTTTACTGCCTATGCTTTCTACCAAGATGTTTACGGTTTTGTGAATTATATTTAAGTCTTTTATCCATTTTAAGTTTATTTTTGTAAATGGTGTAAGTTGGTGGTCTAGTTTCATATTTTTGTACTTACTTGTCCAATTTTCCCAACAGCATTTATTAAAGAGACTGACTTTACTGCACTGTATATGCTTAGCACCTTTGTCAAATATCAATTGACCATAAAGGTCTGGGTTTATTTCTGGGTTCTCTGTTCTATTCCATTGATCTGTATGCCTGTTCTTATGCCAGTACCAAGCTGTTTTGAGTACAATAATCTTATAGTATAACTTGATATCAGGAAGTGTGATACTTCCCTCTTTATTCTTTATTTTCAACAATGCTGAGGCTATTTGTGTTCTTCTTTGGTTCTACATAAATTTTTGGAATATTTGTTCTATATCTTTGAAGTGTGTTATTGGTATTTTAATAGGAATTGCATTGAATGTATAAATTGCTTTGGGTAATATAGACATTTTAATGATATTTATTTTTCTTATCCATGAACATGGTATATGCTTTTACTAGTTTGTATCTTCCTTGGTTTCTTTTTTCAATGTCTTATAATTTTCTGAGTACAAGTTTTTTACCTCCTTGGTTAAATTTACTCCTGGGTACTTTTTTGTTGTTGTTGCAATAGTGAAGTGAATCTTTTCCTTAATTTTTCTTTCAGACAGTTTATTTTTGGTGTATAAAAATGCCACTAATTTCTGAATATTAATTTTATATCCTGCCATATTGCCGAATTCATTTGTCAGGTCTAGTATTTTTTTGACTGAGACTTTAGGGTCTTCTATGTACAGTATCATGTCATCAGCAAACAATGATAGTTTTACTTTTTCTTTTCTAATTTGGATGCCTTTTATTTCTTCTTATTGTCTGATTGCTGTGGCTAGAACTTCCAGGACTATATTGAATAAGAGTGGTGAAAGGGGGCACTCCTGCCATGTTCCTGATTTTAAGAGGATTGCTTTTAATTTTTGTCTATTGAGTATGATGTTGGCTGTTTGTTTGTCATAGATGGCCTTTATCATGTTGAAGTATGTTCCCTGTATTACAACTTTGCTGAGAGTTTGATCATGAATGGGTGCTGGATTTTATCAAATGCTTTTTCTGCATCTACTGATATAATCATGTGACTTTTCTCCTTCCTTTTGGTTATATGATGAATCACATTGTTGATTTGCAAATATTGTACCAGCATTGCCTCCTCAGAATAAATCCCACTTGATCATGATGTACGACTTTTTTTAATGTATTGCTGGATCTAGTTTGCTAATATTTTGCTGAGAATTTTAGCATCTATGTTCATCAGGAATACTGGTCTATAGTTTCCTTTCTTTGTAGTGTCTTTACCTGGTTTTGGAATGAGGATAATGCTTGTCTCATGAAAGGAACTTGGAAGTCTTTCCTCCTCTTGAATTTTTTGAAATAGCTTGAGAAGGATAGGTGTTGTTTCTGTGAATATTTGGTAGAATTTGCCTGTGAAGACATCCAATCCAGGGCTTCTGTTTGTTGGGAGTTTTTTCATAACTATTTCAATTTCATTTATTGTAATTGGTCTGTTTAAGTTTTCTGATTCTTCTCGATTCAGTCTTGGAAAATTGCATGTTTCTAGGAATTTAACCATTACACCTAGGTTGTCCGATTTTTTGGCATATATATTTTTGTAGTATTTTCTTACAATCATTTGAATTTCTGCAGTGTCAGTTGTTACTTCACCACTTTCATTTTTCATTTTATTTATTTCATTCCTTTCACTTTTTTTCCTGATGAGTCTGGTTAAAGATTTGTCATTCTTGTTTACCTTTTCAAAGAACCAGCTTTTGGTTTCATTGATCTTTTGTATTATTTTTTTGGCCCCTATGCCAATTATTTCTGCTCTGATCTTTATTATTTCCTTCTTTCTACTTCCTCTGGGTTTTATTTGTTGTTTTTTTTTCTAGTTCTTTTAGATGAAAGGTTAAGTTGTTTATTTGAGCTTTTTCTTACTTCTTAAGGTATGCCTATACTGCTCTGAGCTTCCTTCTCAGTACTGCTTTTGCTGTGTTCCATAGATTTTGAGTTGTTGTATGTTCTTTTTCATTTGTTTCAAGGAAATTTTGATTTCTTCCTTGATCTTGTTGTTAACCCTTTCGTTATTTATTAACATGCTATTTAGCTTCCAAGTGTTTGAATGTTTTTCAGTTGTGGTTGATTTCTAGTTCTATGCCATTTTGATCAGAGAAAATGTTTGATATGATTTCAATCTTCTTAATTTTATTGAGACTTGTTCTGTGTCCTACATGTGGTCTATCTTAAAGAATGTACCATAGGTACTTGAGAAAAATGTATATTCTACTGCTTTGTGGGTGAAAGGTTCTGAAGATATCTAAAAATCAAATTGATCTAGTGTGTCATTCAAGGCCACTGTTTCTTTTTAAATTTTCTGTCTGCAGGATCTATTCATTGATGTTAGTGGTATATTAAGATCCCCTACTATTATAGTATTGCTGTTGATCTTGACCTTTATGTCCATCAAAATCTGCTTTGTTTATTTAGATTCTCCTATATTAGGTGCATAAATATTTACAATGGTTATATCCTCCTGTTGGATTGATCCCTTTATCATTATGTAGTGACTTTCTTTACCCCTTACTATAGTCTTTGTTTTAAAGTCTATTTTGATGGATACATGTATTGCTACTTCAACTTTTTTTTATTTCCACTTGCATGAAATACATTTCTTCATCCCTTCACTTTTGGTCTATGTACATCTTTTGTTCTGAGGTGAGTCTCCTGTAGACAACATATGTATGGGTCCTGTTTTCTTATCTATGCTGCTACCCTATGTCTTTTGATTGGAGCATTAATCTGCTTACATTTAAGGTTATAATTGATATATATTTACTTATTGCTATTTTATTCTTTAAATCTACAATCCTCTTTTTTTAGATATTTTTTTTGCCTTTTTTTTTTTTTTTTTTTTTTTACAGCAGGCCCCTTAACATATGTTACAGTACTGGTTAGATTGTAATGAATTCCTTGAGGTTTTTTGTTTTGTTTTTTGTCTGGGAAGCTTTTTATTTCTCCTTCAATTTTAAACAATAAGCTTCCGGCGTAAAAATGTCTTGGTTGTAGGTTTGTTTTTTGCATGACTTTGGATATTTCTTGCCAATCCCTTCTGGCCTCAAGTGTTTCTGTTGAGAAGTCAGATGTCATTCTTATGGAGGCTCCTCTTTAGGTAATTAACTTCCTTTCTATTGCAGCTTCTAGTATTCTTTCTTTGTCTCTTAACTTTGGCACTTTAATTATGATATGTCTTGGTGTAGGCCTACTTGAGTTTCTCTTTAATGGGACTGTCTGTGCTTCTTGAACTTGTGTGACTTTTTTCTTTATCAATTTAGAAAAGATTTCAGCTATGATTTCTTCACACAAGTTCTCTATTCCTTGTTCGTTCTCTTCTCCTTCAGTAACATCTATAATATGGATGTTCTTTTCTCTTCATGTTATTATAGAGCTCTCTTAGAGTTTCCTCAGTTTTTTTAAGCCTCTTTTCTTTTTGCTGCTCTGCTTCTGTTTTTTCTTTTATCTTGTCCTCTAAATCACTGACTTGGTCCTCTGCTTCATCCAGCCTGCTGTTGATTCCTTCTTGTGCAATCTTCATTTCTGATATTGTATTTGTTCTTTCTTTTTTATTTTTTTGTATTTTTCTGAAGTTGGAAATGGGGGAGGCAGTCAGACAGACTCCTGCATGCACCCAACTGGGATCCACCCGGCACGCCCACCAGGGGGCAATGTTATGCCCATCTGGGGCGTCACTCTTTTGCAATGAGCCATTCTAGCACCTGAGGCAGAGGCCACAGAGCCATCCTCAGTGCCCGGGCCATCCTTGCTCCAATGGAGCCTTGGCTGCAGAAGAGAGAGACAGAAAGGAAGGAGAGGGGCAGGGGTGGAGAAGCAGATGGGTGCCTCTCCTGTGTGCCCTGGCCAGGGATCAAACCCGGGACTCTCGCATGCCAGGCCGACACTCTACCACTGAGCCAACCGGCCAGGGCCGTATTTGTTATTTCTGACTGATACTTTTTATGATTTCAGTGTCCTTTTTGATGCTTGCTGTGTCTTTATTTAGGTGCTCATTATGTCCATCCATTGTTACTCTAAGATCCCTAAGCATTCTAAAAATCAATATTTTAAACTCTACATCTGGTAGTTTGGTTACTTCAATCTCATTCCATTCTTTTTCTGGGGATTTCTCTTGTTGACTCATTTGGGTCACATATCTCTTTCTGCTAATTTTGTCTGTGTACTAGGTAGTGCTGTCTGACTTTGAAATTTTTGTGGTGTCTTTATAAAGAAGATGGGCTTGGTGATACTGACCTCCACGCCACTTGGTTTCCTTGTTCTACAAATGTTTCTTGAGGGTACTATTTTCCCTGTTGTATATGAGTATTGAATGCAGTTAGTTCTTTCATGGGTATGTTTATCCCTTCAGGCTGGCTTGCTCTAAGGGTCAACCTTGATCATGTGTATTATATACACCATTGTCCTGGTGTTGTATTTTAAAAAGTTTGTCCTGTTGGTCGTATTTATTCTCCACAGTCTTTGATGCCTGCCAGACTCCACTTTTCGGCATACTGCTTGTGTAGCTAGCTGAGTCTAGGGTTGGTGCTGTCTGCCCACCACTACCAGTTGTGTTGGCTGTAGATCTTCCTGGGTTGGTGTCAGCTGTTGTTTGTAAACTGCTGTGGGATACCTGTCTGCAGCTATTGCACTTTTTTGCTGTTTGTGTCTGTGTTTTCTGTGCCTGGATGGTGTGGGAGGGTCCAACCTGTGTATAAGAATCAGCTTCCTACTGCTTAGAGATGACAGCAGCTCCATAAAAGCCCCAAGCTCTGTAAGATTTTCCTCCACTTTTTAGATGCTCCACTTCCTCTTGCAGCTGCCTGGTCTTCCCACAGAGTCTTCTATAGAAAGACTGAGATGGTAATGTGGGCTCAGACTAGCCTCACCCAACCAACCCCTTTAAAGATTGCATGCTTAGTGGGTTAAGGCAGCTGAGGTTGTGAATACAACATTAGTGGGATCCCCTACTTCAGGGGTCCCTTGGTCAGGAGGTCAGTATGGGGAATGTGGCCTCTAATCCAGAGCTTAATCCTTCAACTACTACTAGATACTCAAATTTTGTTTCTCCCCAACAAGGTGAGCAGAAGGTTTAGACTGAGTGTGTCTGAAGTTTTTTCAGTTGGTGAGACCCTGGTCTCAAGGAAGAAGACTGAGAGAGTCCTCTTCTTGGGCTGACTGTGTTCCCCACCGAAGGTGGCTATGCCCCTCGACTGGACCCAACAATAGACTCCCAAAAATAGACTCACAGAAACCCACACATTAAATATCCCTGCTCCAAGCCTCTCTCCCTTCACCCTGTGGAATCTAGCGCAGGCTGGCTGACTGTGAAGCTCCACCCTACCTAATGCCCATTGGCCACTGTACCTGTGCTGATCAGAGAGAGTGGAACTCACCTCAGCTGGAGCAAGTATGAGGAGTCTTCTTAGGATACCACTCTAGTAAGGGTTGTTAGGTCCTGAAACAATTTTCTCTGTAGCTGGCCCCTGAATTTGCCAGCCGTGGGCCTCCCTGGAAGGAACCCAGACAGACCAGTGGGTGTTACTGCAGCCCTTAGTAATCTTCTTGGAGTTACAAGCAATTCAGAGTTTGTGGCTGCCTCTGCTGGGACCAGGTGCACATGGAAATACCAAGCTATACTTCTAGGCTGGCTTTTACCTATACTGGGCCTGGGGAAACATTTGCTTAAAAGGTCAAGTTTTTCTGAGTTCCATCTCCTACAGCCTCTGTCTGCTGGCTGCTTATTGGGCTCAGCCACTGAAAAAAAAAACAAACCTCTGCTAGAGTCTAACGCCTGCAGCATTCAGGAATTAGGAAGGGTGGTGGGTATGGCTCTGCTGCTCGGCCCCAGGTGTCAGTTTGTCCATATTTTTTTCACCAATCTTAGTAGGGTGTGGACCCAGGAGTCCATTGGCTGAGGCCTCTGAGACCCAGAGGTGTGGTCTGCCTGCAGTTTGGACAGTTTCTACTGAGTCTTCCATGAGGTACAATCACCAGACCTAGACTTGGGAGCATGTGGGGAAAAGTTTTGGTATTAACACCAGAAAACGGAGTCACTGACACACCCCCTGCTATGTGGCCTCTCAAAAAGACCCATAGCCATGACTGGGGTAGGAAAGACTCCTGAGGGCAGAGTGGTTGCTTTTCCCCAGGCTGATACAACACAGAGGAGGCACTCTGCTCAAGAAAGATGGTGACTCAGCACAGGGTTTCTGGTGGCTGTCCCCCACAGTGTCTCTCCTTGGGCTTCCAACTTGACATTCTCCTCACACAACTCCAGTCCTCTCAGCTCCCCCTCCAACAGAGCCCTGGTTAAGTGGCTGTGAATGAGATTTTCTGGTGGACTTGTCGCGAATCAGTGCAGCTAGTAATTCCAGGTACTGAGTGGGAACAGCACAGAATTAAAAAAATACACTTAAAGAAATAAGAGGATGGGTTCAGGAGGGTTCTTCAAAGCTGCTAGCAAGAACAGAGCACATTCAAAAACCACTTCCTCCTTTATTTATAGGGCAAAGTGGGACATTAACAAATCAATGAGATCTCTGACCATATCTCAAAGGTAACCCAAAAATTTTACCAAGTGCAGAAAACCCCCACCATACATATCATCTTAACTTCACACAAAACAAAGGATAGAAGAAACTTGCCTCCAGTCTTTTCGGGGAATATGGGGGATAGTGTAAACAATCCAGCACCACAGCTTAACAGCCTTTAGTAACTTCACAGAACAAGTGAGGTGGGGGGCTGGGAAGACTGTCAGTTTACAGACAGTTCCCCACAGCTCTGTCTCCCAAAAATCTAAACTGAAAAAATCTTGTTGGCTTTTCCATCCCCAACATGGGCTCTTTAAGACAGAGCCTGTATCTCTGTGAACTCTCTCTTTTTCTCACAGACAGAAAACCTGCTCTTTTCACTGCCAAATGCTGTGTGGGTGCCTCGTCTAGTGTAAGGCCAGTAACCGCGGCCACCATCACAGCCACCTGGCCAACACAGGTTCCCATTTAATTCAGACAGACAGTAATAAATCAACAGAGTCAAGAACTAGTGGGCCATTACCTTTAATCCTAGCTCACACCTGGCAAGCAAATAAAAAACACACAACGGGAAATCACTCCCCTTTCCATTCAGGGCTCCCAAAGCCACTGACTCATCTGAGTTTTCCTAGAATCAAAGGCCTCACCAGCCTTATTCACCTCTGTTCCCTATCTCCTTCTCTCTGCACAAACTCTGCAAAAACTGGGTTTTCCTTCAGCACTCTGCCATCTTGTCTACCTCTCCTCTGTAATGCTGATGGCAGGAACTAAGCAAGAGAGCCCCCAGTCTGCCTCATTTTATAATGTAGAAATTAAAAGCCTTTAAGCCAATATACAAATAAGGAAGTCTCTGATACAAAGCCACTCATCTGAGGCATAAATGATATTCCACATAAGACTGTACCCCCCCATCATACAACTATCAAGGGTGTGGGGAAAAGCTTAGTGTTGAGACGATTTTAGTATTAGAAGGATGTTGAAAAGATCTTAGTATTAAAAGGGTGGGAAAGGCTTAGTCTTAAAACTAAGCCTTAGGCCAGGGGTCCCCAAACTTTTTACACAGGGGGCCAGTTCACTGTCCCTCAGACCATTGGAGGGCCGGACTATAAAAAAAAACTATGAACAAATCCCTATGCACACTGCACATATCTTATTTTAAAGTAAAAAAACAAAACGGGAACAAATATAACATTTAAAATAAAGAACAAGTAAATTTAAATCAACAAACTGACCAGTATTTCAATGGGAACTACGCTCCTCTCACTGACCACCAATGAAAGAGGTGCCCCTTCCGGAAGTGCGGTGGGGGCTGGATAAATGGCCTCAGGGGGCCGCATGTGGCCCACGGGCCATAGTTTGGGGACCCCTGCCTTAGGCTGTAAGCCAGCTTACAGCTTGTCTCCCACACCCAATGCAAACTATATGTGAGCAAACATATACATCATACAGTGGTACCTTGAGGTACGAGCAGACCAACATACAATTTTTTTCAGATACGACCTGAGACTTGGTCTGTATTTTTGTTTGAGATATGAGTGAAATTCTGAGATACGAGTCGTGATTTAGGAAGCTGCTGCTAGTTGCGCATTGGCGCATGGGTCCAGTATAGGCAGCACAACACCAGCAACTCATTCTTTCTCACGTGTTACTCACAGAATCAAGTTGAATCTCATGTGCTGTACTCGTTCTTGCATCATTTTTGCATTTTTTACTAATATTTTGGGGGCTATCATGGGGCTGGAGAAAGTGAGTGTAAAAGACAGTGGTGGTGATAAGAGGAAGAGAATGATATCGATAGAAGTAAAGCAAGAAATAATAGAAAAACATGACCATGGTGTATGAGTGATTGAACTGGCAAAGCTATACAGCCACAATAAATCTACAATTTGTACCATTCTTAAACAAAAGGATGCCATCAAAAGTGCAAATCCAGACTGACCAGGCAGTGGCACAGTGGATAAAGCATCAAACTGGGATGCGAAAGACCCAGGTTCAAGACCCCAAGGTTGCCAGCTTGAGCGCAGGCTCATCTGGTTTGAACAAAAGTTCACCAGTTTGGACTCAAGGTTGCTGGCTTGAGCAAGTAGTTACTCGGTCTGCTGAAGGCCCGTGGTCAAGGCACATATGAGAAAGCAATCAATGAACAACTAAGGTGTTGCAACGAGAAAATTATGATTGATGCTTCCCATCTCTCTCCATTCCTGTCTGTCTGTCTCTATCCATCTCGCTCTCTGACTCTATCTCTATCTTTAAAAAAATAAATAAATAAAATAAATAAAATGTCTTTAAAAAAAAAAGTGCAAATCCAATGAAAGGAACTACAATTTTGTCTCAATTAAGGACAAATATCCATTAAGAAATGGAAAAGCTTCTGCTGGTGTGGGTGAAAGAGAAAGAGCTGGCAGGAGATATAGTGATGGAAACTGTAATATGAGAAAAGGCACATATTATTTACAGTGACTTGAAGAAGAAAGAACCAGCAACCTCAAAAGAGGCAGCAGAAGATATGTTTAAGGCAAGTCATGGCTGGTTTGAAAATTTCAATAAGAGATCTGGCATCCCCTCGGTGGTGAGGCATGGTGAAGCTGCAAGTGCTGACATTAAGGCAGCTGAGGAGTACATCGCACGTTTTGCTGCGCTTATCACAAAAAAAGGCTACATTCCTCAACAAGTGTTTAACTGTGACAAAACAGTATTGTTTTGGAAAAATATGCCCTGGAGGACTTTCATCACTGCAGAGAAGAAGAAACTGCCAGGCCATAAACCCATGAAGAACCGTCTGATCCTTGCATTGTATGCAAATGTTAGTGGTGACTGTAAAGTAAAGCCATAAAGAAAAATTGCAGGTTATGTAGGGTGCCAAGGCTAGGGCATGGGTTACATGTCAATTTTTTATTAAATGGGTAAATCTTGTCTTTGGTCCTGCAGTGAAGAAATATCTTCAAGGAAATAAACTCCCGATGAAAGCATTACTAATCCTTGATAATGCTCCAGCCCACCCACCTGTTCTTGAAGATAACATTCTCGATGAGTTCAAATTCATGAAAGTCCTTTACCTCCCACCCAACATGACTTCAATCTTGCAACCTATGGTTCAGCAGTCATTTCCAACTTTAAAAATCTTTACAAAAAGCACTTGTTCTGCCACCGCTTGAGGTGCCTGAGAATACAAATCTAACCCTTCGAGAGTTTTGGAGAGATCACTACAACATCGTCATATGTTTACACATTATTGACTTGGCATGGCAAGAGGTTACAAGAAGAACCTTGAACTCGGCATGTAAAAAGTTATGGCCTGATGTTGTTGCAGACAGGGACTTTGAAGGATTTGAACCAGAGACCTAGATCAAGGTAGAAGCGTTTGAGGAGATTGTGTCCCTCCAAAAGTTGAAGGGTCTGGAGGCAGATGAGGGTGAAGGGTGACGTAAATGAGCTCATCAAGGAACATGAGGAGGAACTCTGAACTGAGGAGTTGAAGGAGCTATAGATGATGCAACATACAGAGCTTCTTCAAGAGACTAGTAGTGAGGAGGAGGTAGAGTTGGAGAAAATGATTTCTACAAGTGAAATTAAAGACATGCTGGCAATGTGGGAGAAGCTTTCAAGTTTCATTAAAAAAAACACCCCCAAAAAGTTTCAACTGGTTATGCTTCAGCACTTTTTTTTTTTTTTTTGTATTTTTCCGAAGCCAGAAATGGGGAGGCAGTCAGACAGACTCCCGCATGCGCCTGAATGCTCTGCCCATCTGGGGCGTTGCTCTGTTGTGACCAGAGCCATTCTAGTGCCTGAGGCAGAGGCCATGGAGCCATCCTCAGCGCTCGGGCCAACTTTGCTCCAATGGAGCCTTGGCTGCAGGAGGGGAAGAGACAGAGAGGAAGGAGAGGGGGAGGGGTGCAGAAGCAGATGGGTGCTTCTCCTGTGTGCCCTGGCCAGGAATCAAACCCGGGACTCCCGCTTGCCAGGCCGACGCTCTACCACTGAGCCAACTGGCCAGGGCCCTTCAGCACTTTTTAATGACACTTGTTTGTCACAATTTCATAACATTTTAAAAGGCAGGCAAAAGCAAACGTCTTTGGATAGATTTTTATTCAAAAGTCCTGTAAGTGAAAGTGCCAAAAGTGCAGCAAAAAAGGCAAAAACAAGTGATGATTAAATGAAAAATACATAATGTTAAGCTTAGGCTAAGTTTAAAGTTAAGAAAGTGCATTTTTTTTACAATTAACTTTGTGGTTTCATTTTAAGTAAAGAAAGTGCAGTTTTAGTTTTGTTTAAAGTAAGGAAAATGCAGTTTTAGTTTACATTTAGTGTTAAGCAAGTGCAGTTTTAGTTTACATGTCTACAGTGCCTGCATCCCTTCCTCCCTCTCTCCTTCTCTGCCATTCACCTCCATTAGCCGCACTCATCTGTCTCCAAGGTAAGAATACAGTACTAAATAACACTTTTTTCTTTTATTTCATATATTTTGTTATGCATTGGTAAAGTATACATGTGTGTTTCTTAATTAAAAGCATGTATTTTTTATAATTTAGGATGGTTTGGGAATATTTCACAGGGCTGGAATGGATTAAATCTATTTCAGTTATTTTAAATGGGAGAAATTTGTTTGACATATGAGTTTACTGACTTATGAGCTTGGTTACAGAACAAATTAAACTCATATCTCAAGGTACCACTGTTTTTACAAACTTATTTGACCAACATGTAGGCTCTGGGACTCTAGGCTTGTGCTCTGGGCCTGGGGCTGAGCACCGACACATTTTCAAGGTGACCCTCCCACAGTGAGAGCCCCATTGCACCCTTAGCTGCACTCACACATGGGCTCAGGCAGCCCTTTCCATGTCTCCGCCCTTCCTACCAGTCTTGATATGGCTTCTTCTGTGATCTTTGGTTACAGACTCCTCTTTGTTTAGTTCAAAGTTCATTTTTCAAGACGATTGTTCTTAAATTAAGTTGTAATCCAATTTGGTCTTGGGAGGTGGCATTTGGAACATCCGCATAAGCTGTTGCCATCTTGGAATCTCCCCACGTCAACACTTTATCCACAGTGCCCCCAGAGGTCAGGCCCCTAAAGCTTCTAATTGAATATTTTATAACAATCTATATTTGCTTTTTGGTTTTATAATATATATTGAGATGTTATAAGTTCTATACATTATAATGTCACACAGCATTGTCATCCTTTGTGTATATGAATTTTTTGTTTTTCCCTTTCAATTATTTATTTAGTTTTTTATCATTCCTATTTTAACCTATTGAAATGTAAATAAAATGCACTAAACTGCACTTTGTTAAAGTACACAATGTGATAGTTTCTGACATATGTGTACACCTATGAAACCATCACCACAATCATGACTGCAGCCCTGGGTGGGTAGTTCACATGGTTAGAGTGTTGTTCCCATACAGCAGGGTCGCAGTTCCATTTTGAGTCAGGGCACATACAAGAATCAATGAATGAATTCATAAATAAGTGGAACAACAAATCAATGTCTCTCTCTCTCTCTCTCTCCCCTTGTCTAAAAAAATTATCAATAACTTGGCTGGGATGCGCAGTGGATGGAGTATCCTCCCCGTGCAAAGAAGCTGTGGCTTCTTTCCCCGGTCAGGACACATATGGAGCTTGAGACTTCTTTGGAGGTTCCAGCAGGGGAGCGCAGCTGCTCGTGTACCCTTGACCAAAGAACGATCCTCCCCTCTATCGGGGAAGGTCATCCTCTTTGACCAGCTTTCAGCTTTGGGAAGGACACACATGGAGCGATGAGGGAGGAAGGGGACACCCGCCTAGCCAGGCAGATCAGCCAAATAAACCCTGGCAATCAATGGGGTGACAGATGTCAAAGTCAGATCGCCCTCACATCCCAGGACACATATGAGAAGCATCAATGAGCACACAACTAAATGGAATAATTACGTGGAACAATGACTTGATGCTTCTCTCTCCCTATCTCTCTTCCTCCTTCTTAAATAAAAAAATTTAAAAAGTTATGAGAAAATTAATCAATACCACAAACACTACATCATCCTTAAAAGTTTTCTGGTATTTTTTTGTAAGTCATCACTCCTGCCAATCCAGGTAACCCCTGGTCTGCTTTATGTTGTTATAGATTAATTTGTATTTTATAGAATTTTATATAAATATAATCACATAGTGTACAATCTGTTTTAGTTTGGCTTCTTTTGCTTTAGCATAATGAGTTGATATTCTTCTATGTTCTTGCATGTATCAAGGGTGCATTCTTCCTTATTGCTTGGTCAATACACCATTGGATGCATACACCACAACTTTTTATTCATCTATATGTCTTGATGAAATTTTCCCCCAGTTTTTAGATAACTTTCCAAATGTTGCTGTAAAAAAAGTTGTGTATGCCTTTGTAGGAACACATATTTTTATTTCTCTTAGGTAAATATGTAGGAGTGAAATGGCTAGAAAGTATAGTATATGTTTAGTTTTTTCTGAAACTGCCAAATTGTTGTTTAAAGTAGTTGTATGAAACTTCCAGTTGCTTTATGTCCTCACCAATGTGGTATGGTCAGTGTGGGGCTGTAGAGAAATTATTTTTGTTTCTGCATGGTTAGTAATTTCTGAACACTTTTTCCTGAGACCTGGGTTAAAAGATAAGCTTCAGTGTTAATAAGAGATTTTCTTCCTCAGAGGAATGTGTTTACATGTTACATAATAAGGAGCTCAGGACTTGGAGACATTCCAGGGCTTGGAAACCCAGAAAGCCTTCTTATCTTCCCCTTGGAGACTTACATTTATTTATGTTGGTTTCAGACCTGCAGCCCTTTCTCTTCTTTATGGTGAACTGTTTGCTCCCATCCAAAGGCTAAGGAAACTCATCTGCTTACAAGCTGAGGTGGGTACCCAGAATTCTTTCTTTTGCTCTTTCCAAGGAACATTTTTTTACACTAAGGAAGCAAATGTGTGTCTCCTCTCTCAGGAGTTGATGCAGGATGCCTCTATCCTATATAAACTCTCTATATAACATTATGAATACTGGACAAGAACTGGGCCCAGAGCAGTTCTGTTTCAGGCTGGCTAGTAATGTTTGGGTTATTGACTTTGTAGAAAGATTTTATAACATGAGTTCAGGTGATTTTGAGAGTACATTTATGCCTTGGCTGGTTTGCTCAGTGGTAGAACATTGGCCTGGTGTATGGAAGTCCTGGATTTGATTCCCGATTAAGGCACACAGGAAAAGTGACCATATGCTTTTTTATCCTTCCCCCTTCTCTCTCACTCTCTCTTTCTCTCCCCCTCTCTCTTCTCCTCCCTCAGTCATGGCTTGATTGGTTTGAGCAAGTTGGCCCTGGGTGCTGAGGATTGCTCCATGCCCCCCCTCAGGCACTAAATTAGCTCAGTTGCTGAACAATGGAGCAGCAGCTTCAGATGGGCAGAACATTGCCCAGTAGGGGCCTTGCTGGGTGGATCCTGGTCATGACATATGCGGGAGTCTGTCTCCCTGCCTCCCTGACTCTTGCTTAAAAAAAAAAAGAGGATGTTTATTAAAGCTGGGGATAATGACAGAAGGAAGGGCTTAGGACAGAAGAAGCTACTGGAGAGAGCTAGACAGGGCTGCTCTGGCTCACTGGAAAGTCAGAGAAAAAGGGGCATTGGAAACAGGATCGAGGGTTAGCCTGGAACAAGCTGCCATGGCCCATTTGTAAAGCCCGTAGCTGTGGCCACCATCACAGCCACCTGGCCCATGCAGGTTCGTATTTGGTTTGGACAAACAGTAATGAAACAACGGAGCCAAGAACTGGTGGGCCATTACCTTTAATCCTAGCTCACACCCGGCGGGTGAGAAAATACACACAGTGGGAAAACACTTCCTTTTCCATTCAGGGCTCCCAAAGCCATGGACTCATCTGAGTATTTCTAGAATCAAAGGCCCCACCAGCCTTATTCACCTTTGTTTCCCATCTTCTTCTCTTTGCACAAACTCTGCACAAACTGGCTTCTCCTTCAGCACTCCGCAAAAATGGCTGCTTCTCCTCTGCAATGCTGATAGCAGGAACTGAGAGAGAGCAAGCCCCCGGGTCTGCCTTATTGTGTAGTGTCAAAATTAAAGCCTTTAAGCCAATATACAAATAAGGAAGTCTCTGAATCAAAGCCACTTATTGGAGGCATAAATGAGATTTCTCATAAGAGTGCACCACCCATCATGTAACACTAAAGGGTGTGGTGAAAAGCTCAGTTTTGAGAAGATCTTAGTATTAGAAGGGTAGGAAAGCCTCAGCCTTAAAACCAAACCTTAGGCTATAACGGTGTTTCCCAACATGGGGCCCACGCCCCACAGGGGGGGCAATTCTATAGTTAAGGGGGGCAGTTTGAAAATGGACTCGACACAACTTTAACTCTTTCTCCCCGGGCCATTTAAATGCAATGCTAGATATCGGTGCCAAATTTAACAAAAAATGCAATTCTTAAATAATTGCGGTAAATAATTATTAAGTATAATTTCGTTTGACGAACCAAAATATCAACTGGGTGATTGGCGTCATCAAGTAAACTTCATCCTGGGTTCACCGCAGAGCGTGCCGTCTGCCGCGGGGAACCCCGGACGTTTTAAAAACTCGCTAAACAACGCAGTTATTCTCACCTAATTGGCCCATCGCAACTTCTGTAGTGTTTCACATCATTCAGTTGGTGTTAATTTGAAATAAGTGTCAGTCAAAACTTGTAAAAGCTCATTGATTTAATAAATATACATATATATATTGTATAGATATAATTGGTAAGTATTTGATTTTATTTTTATCAATATTAAACTCTTTATTAAGTACTTCTTGCATTGGGGCTAGAAAGCACTAATATTTTATAAATATTATTGGGGCTATAATAGTGCATGCATGACAATTTTAATTTTAGAAGCATAACTTTCCAGAAAATTTTGTCAAGTGGAAAAAATATAGATACCTTTTGATTTGCAGTGGTAGTGTAGTAAATGAGTTATATACATTTAAATAAATATGAATTTTTAGTATACGTTTACTCTATGTCACATTGAATATATTTTAACACATATTTTAATATTAGTTTTTAATTGATCTTATTTTTATTTCTTATAGCCCATAGTAAAATGAGTGGTACAAGCAAGAAAAGAATTCGTCAATATTTGGAGGAATATTTAAAATTTGGGTTCATACCCGCTCTTCACGATGAGCGGATTCCTTTTTGTCTTTTATGCCAGCAATGCTTGACCAACAAATCAATGAAACGAGGTCATCTTGAGGCGCATCTGAAGGTGAAACATAGTGCTCATATTAATTCAGATTTGAGTTACTTTAAAACTTTAAAGAAAAATTTTGAAAAAAGAACAACATTAAAGTCTCTATTTACTGCCCATACTTCAACTAATAATCGTGTTCTTGAGGCTAGTTATCAAATTTCTTTATTCATCGCTAAAACTAGAGAAAATCACACTATAGGAGAGAATTTAATAAAACCGTCAATATCAGCATTTCTTAAAATGGTTCTTGAAAAAGATGACAAAGATGTAAAAGCTATGCCACTCAGTGGCAATACTGTTAGCAGAAGAATAGACAAAATGAGTGAGGATATTGAAAAACAACTTATTGAAAAGCTGAAAACAAGAAAATTCTTGCAAATGGATGAATCAACTTTGAGAGACAGTGAGGCAGTATTGATAACTTATGTAAGATATATTGATAAAGGACATTTTACTGAAGAAATGTTGTTCTGTAAAAGATTAGAAAGCACCACTACCTCCAAAGATATATATAATAAGCTAAAAAACTACTTAGATGTCAATGATATACCAATGAAAAATATAACATCTTGTGCTGCAGATGGTGCTCCCAATATGATGGGCAAGAAAAATGGCTGCTTAAAATTGATGAAAGATGCGAATCCAGAAATGATTCTTGTGCATTGTGTTATTCATAGGGAAAACTTGGTAGCTAAAAACATCTCGTCTGTTCTGAATGAAGTATTACATACAGTAATAAAGTGTGTTAATGCTATTAAAGCTAGTGCCAAATGTGAGCGTCTTTTCAAGCTATTTTGTGAAGAACAAAATGAAGACCATGTGAGACTTTTACTTCATACTGAAGTAAGATGGCTATCTAAAGGAAACTGTTTGAAAAGATTTATGGAACTGTTTGATACTTAGTGATTTTTTAAGCGACAAACCTGAAATGAAGTATCTGTTAACAATAGATGGTAAATTATTTGTGAGTTATTTAGCCGATATCTTTGAAAAACTAAATATATTAAATAAGCAACTTCAAGGAACAAATAAAACTCTTGTCGATGCAAAAGCAAAGATATTTGGTTTCATTACCAATATTGAGTTATGTCAGAAACATATTAACAACAAAAACTTTAAACAGTTTCATTGGCTCCAAAAATGTGAAGTAACTGATACCGCTTTACTTGTTATTGTCAATCATTTGAATATTCTATCGGCTGATTTAAAAGAAAGATTTTCTGATTTAAAACAAATTGATTTCCCAACATGGATGATGCAGCCAATGTTAGTGGATTTGTCTGATATATCAAATATGCAGTATCAAGAAGAACTCACAGAATTGCAAAATGATGAGTCAGTTAAAGCTTTATTTAATATCAAAGGAGCGATGGCATGGCTTTGTGAGGAAACAGAAATCAAATACCCAAATTCAACCAAATGTGCAAGAAAACTATTGCTACCATTTCCATCTTCATTTTTAGCTGAATGTGGATTTAGTGCTGTAAATGATTTACTGGTAAAAAAAAAGAAATCGGCTGGATATAACACAACGTGAAGACTTGAGACTAAAGCTAACCAAATTGGAACCTAATATAAAATCTCTGTGCAGCAAGCATCAAGCGCAAGGATCACACTAAATTAAAATAATAAATTAATATAGAAAAATCTGTATTAAAATTATTTGGAATTTAAATTTCTGTTTTTCATTATATGTTTTGAAATTTTACTTACTGTGTTTTGTTAACAATTTCATAGTGATTTCTTCCTAGAACCAATCATTTATGTTTATTAAGTGAACAAATCAATTTTTTAATGGTAAAAATTATGTATGTTACATAGGGGGGACATAAAAATTTTAGAAAGGTTAAGGTGGGGCATGGCACAAAAAAGGTTGGGAAACACTGGGCTATAAGGACCTTGCCAGTTTACAGCCTGTTCCCCACACCCAATGCAAACTATAGGAGAGCAAACATATACATCATATTTACAAACTTATTTGACCAACACCATTACTACCCTGGTTGCAAGTCTCAAGGGACCCTTAGAGTTTAGGAGGTACACACCTGAGAGGCAGAAAGGCATCGGTGTGTTCCTGAGAGGATAGCATGTCCTGGGTTCTTTTTCACGGTTTTAAAGGCTGGGTAGTTAGGGGAAGTCTTAGGCAGGATCTCAAAAGAATATTCATCAGCTGAATGCTGATGCACCAAAATGGGATTTATTCCTCTTATTTTATGCGTGGTTGGCAGTGATTGGATTTCTGCTATCTATCTCCCTGAATAGTGTGATTTAAGCTATTTACCCTCTGGATGAGGAAGAGTGTAAACCATTTACTCTTAGATTTTGATATTTACCAGATGGCTGTAATCTGCTTGGCTGTTGAACTGTCTCAGTTTTCCTGTTGCACTTGTCCTGGCTTGCTAGCCGGCCTCAATAATTCTGGTGTTCTTTACCTGTGTTACAAACCTCAGCACGTGCAGGACAACATCTGGCTTTCATTATGTTGTCACAAGGAAGAATTGGGGGAAAAGGGAACCAACGTTGTTATTGCTATGTAAGTAATAACCTGTCTCTGCTCCAAAAAATCTCCAGGAAAATGTGAATAAATATAGATATTAAAAACTTAAAGAGTATATTACTTTTTAAAAGTTTGTACTATTCTCATTACTGTACCAACATACCTTACAAAGGTTTTATTTTATATTTTCCTGATGACTATGCTGAGCATCTTTTTATGTACTTATTGGCCATTTCTGTATCTTCCTTAGTGAAGTGCCTGTCTTCTGACCAATTTTAAATTAGATTTTATCAATGTGAGCAATGTTCAAACCTGTAGAGAATTTTTATAAGAGTTTATTTGAGCCAAACTGACAACATGTGCCAGGGAGCAAGAATGTGGATGCTCAGGAGAATGGCAGGTTTACAGCTTCTTTTATGCATTTGAAATTAGTGAAGGAAGATAAGGAAGGACACACTTAAGTGGAGAAAAGCAAAGAGATGATTGGATTACAGGGCATTTAATATATGCTCTTTTGTGGGTGTTTACACTTATTTCAAAGGTATGTTAGCCTAGGTGCACAGAAACAATGGATAAGGCTTACTGAAGTCAAAGACAAAAACTTTTATAACAAATTATATGCCTGGGGTGTGACTTTCCACCATGACCTCCTCAGTTAGTAATTTATGATCAGATTATCCTGTGAGGTGACTTTCCATAGAAGCCCTTTTTACATGCACAGCTTCTCTTCTTCTTATTGAATTGTTAATGTCATTTATTGTATTCTGGATACAAATTCTTTAAGTGTATGTGTTGTGAATATTTTTGTTCCATTTTCTGGCATGCCTTGTTATAAAGTACTGTACCTGATTCTGAAAGGCACTGTACCTCACTTAATCGAGTCTACGTAGAGACACCCAGTCCAGATGAATTTTGAAGAGTTTTATTGAAGGAGGAAATTTGTTAAATATGCCAGTTGCATATGGCTAACACAGGGCAATTGCAGACCCAAATCATTCGCCCTGAATATATTTCATGGGCTAGTTATATACCCTTTGACCACATACAGGTTGGGGGGCATGACACATTCATTAACAAGATTATAACATTTGTCTAGATTTATGTTACATTAACAAGATTAATAGTTGTCTAGGGGAGTTACAAGAAACTTTAACTTTCAAAGTAATACAATTAAAATCATTCACAAATCCCATTAGTATCTATCTCTCCTCCTTTGCCTAGAGGTACATGTTAATCTCAGGGTTCCAGGAAGGGAGGGAGAGCTAAAATTAGTGTAGGATGGTATGTTAATTTTGTCTCTTATTGAAGGAGAAAGGGAGTTCTTCAGATAACCTTAATCCTTTCAGAGACTTAAAAACAAATGACTCTAGTTGTCTTTATAAGTCAGGAGACTTCTATATTCTTTTTCCACCATTTTCCAAAAAAAGGACAGGAAAGCCTTACCTTTTCTCCCAGAATATTAATATTAATTTGCAGCTTTTTGATACCTTAGAACATTCCCCACTGGCTTTATGTCCTAAGTCAAATCTTTGACTTAACTTACTGAAAAGCATGAGGCTATTGTGTAGGGATATTAACTTATGACATGTAACAAATATTTAACAGATAGCATTAATAGCAATATAGTTCACTAGAGAAACAAATGTTACTAATTGATTTCTTATAAATTGCACAAACGTTTTGCAACTTATATAAAACTAATTGGCCTTTATAACAATTTACTTTTAGTCAGAACTCTTAATTTTAAAAATCTTAACCTTTAGTGACAAGTAAGTTGGCTTTCGTTTTACCCTAGTTTCCCTTTTACCAAAGTCTGATTAAAAGAGTCCTTAGTTTCTTAATATATTTGCCATATGTAGACCAACCAGCTTCCAGTTTGTGGTTGGAGTAGGGCACGCCATTTTTTTTTTTTTTTACCTTAGCAGCAGTGGGAGTTGTCAGGATCATGGTGTGTGGACCTGTCCATGGGAGAGTCAGTCCTTGGGTGATGTAATGCTGGAAGCACCTCTTGGACAGTCTTTGAACAGTTTTCTGAGTAACCTGTAAATCCTGCAAGTACTTAGGGAAAGGGTCTTTACGTTTCTTTTACTATTTAACTCATGCGTTTTACTTGCCTGGACATTTTGGTATCTGTGGGCACAATGTAACTTCAAATTAGTTTCTAATTAATATTGGGTTCTGTAAAGCCAGTTGCCACGGCCACCATCACAGCTGCCTGGCCCATGCAGGTTTGCATTGGATTCAGACAGTCGGTAAAGAAACAACAGAGCCAAAAACTGGTGGGCCATCATCTTTAATCCTAGCTTGCACTCAGAGGGCAAGTAAAAACACACTAGGCTCCAAAACCCACTCATTCAGTGCTCACAAAGCTACTGACTTATTTAAGTTTCCTAGAATCAAAAGTTTCTAGCTCACCAGACTTATTCACCTCTGTTCCCCATCTTCTTCCTTCTCCCTGCACAAACTGGCTTCTCACTCAGCACTCCACCATCTTGGCTGCTTCTCTTGGCCTCCTCCACATAGCCTCTCTCTGCTCTGCTCTCTGCTCTCTCCTCTAATGCTAATCTCAGGAACTGAGAGAGAGCAAGCTCCCGGTCTGCCCCACTTTATAGTGTAGAAATCAAAACCTTTAATCCAATATACAAAATAGGGAAGTCTCTAATACAAAGTTACTTATCTGAGGCATGATGGGATTGCACTACTCCACATCAAAAAGGGTGGGAAAGGCTTAGTCCTAAAACCAAGCCCCAGGCTACAAGGATCCTGCCTGCTCATAGCCTGCCCCCAGCACACATTAATATCACCTGGGCAATGGGCTTCCATGTGGGCAGCACCATCTTTAACAAAGTAAGCATAACATATTTTATCTGCCCAAAAGGTTCCTTTCCTACTAGCTTTGAAACTGTGGACACAAATGCAGGTCCAATAGTAGAATGGGTAAGTTAAACCTGGAAAGAATTCCATACAGCAATTTCCTTACTTTGCCCAGCACTCACTTGGACACAAACTGAACACTCAGATATTATGCCTTCTGCAATAGATTCTAAGTTTGGCTTTTCTAATTATCCCTTTCCCGTTGGCAAAATCTTTCTCTAATTGGTTTCAAATATACCTTTGGCAATAAGGGTCCCAAGACCCCACTGGTTCTGGGTGGCATCTATTCATTTGAATTACTATGTTTCAATTTTGAGGCAGACTGGAAAAATATACAATTAGCAATAAAATTCAATAGCTAATGTTAACAAATACTATAACAAGTGTCTTGATACAATAAAATAACTAAAGCCTACTAGATTATTAAACAAAAATAAAGTTCTAACTAATATAATAGAATTCAAAATAAAATTCTTACATGTTCTTAACATGTTCACATAATTTTACTAAGTCTATGTTGACATTCTCATTGCTTTATATTATCTGCTAATGTAACTTAATTTCACTTTAGACTGAGAAATGTCCTAAAGATCAGGAGTCACACATATTCAGGAAAAGTCCACAAGGCATTGGGATTGTGGTCACATTCTGCACTTTGCAGCTAGAATTTAAGTCCTAGTGACCACTGCTTCTAGCTGGAATTAGGAGCAGGTCCCGGCCTACAATAGGCATGGGGCATTGAGACAAGAGGAATAAAGGATATACTATACATTAAATAAAGCAATAAAATCAAACTGTCAATACTCACAGTAGAGATCTTCGAAGAATAAATAAAACTCAAATATTCAGGCAAGGCATAGTAGATGGCTTCACAAGAAATGAGATCAGTATACCTGCTACTTGGAAGAAATACCTTAGGCTCGTAAACAATGTCATGAGATAGGGCCAATGGCAGACCTTGGGCACCTTCTAGCCTTCAGTGGCACATCCCAACATACTGTTGGGCAAGGTCAGGTCACAGGTAGCTGGAGCAGGGCTAGAAGAGACTGAACCCTCCATCCATGGAACAAGGGGGCAGCTTACCTTCTCATGTCCCTCTTTCCACAGCAAAGATGTGTTTCTTGGTGGGGCTGAGAAGCCTGGCAGGCTTCAGTTCAATGACCTTTCTTTCCACTCTTGAAGCAGGGCCCTGATGGAATCCTATGAAGCCCTTTCTGGGTGCTGCAGCCTTTAAGAGCATATGCCAAAAGCTGGTGTTTCCTGACCTCTTTTGGGCCTTATTTGCCTTTTCTGTTACTACCTTGGTCATTATGGACCTTAAAAGCCATGCTCAGAAGATCTCACTGAGGGGCTTGAGAGCCCTTTTCTATCTATATAAAAAGACAAAAGCAATGTTATTAGCTGAATCAATTCAAGAAAATAGGTTTGGGTATCTCCTTTAGAATTTCAGCATCTCTTTGCTGCTAAATAATTCAGTACATTAGCATTCAAAAGAAATTTTAACAAAAGCATGATAAAATAGATTTGCAGGAGTTCCAAGATATGACTTATTATTGAACAATATTGTTTCAAAATAATAATAAACATTACATAGAAAGACATTATTAACAATTCCTAACATTTAAACTAAGATTCTAATATTACAGGATTATAAAATAGCAAATAAAAGAATTAACAAAAGGCCTTTTAAACAACACATACATTTTAACATGGAAAATACTTTTATACAATAAGGGATCCTTGGTATAAACTACCCAGCTGGCAATGAGATATTAACTTCCTTTTGCATGAGGGGCAGGGTGGATGCCTGAGGGAGAGGCAGACTCTAAGAACTGAGAGCTTGATGCTTTTACCTTTCTTTCCCTGCAGTTTGTCCTGTATCCAAACCTCTTAGCAAGACAATAGAACTTCTCCCTAGCAGGACTCAAATGAATTTGCCACCTGTAGACTAACTGCCTCGCATTGAGCAGCTAAATACAATTTTCACAAAATTGCTTTCCCAATAGTGAGTTGCTTTAGCCTATATGAGGTTTCCAATTTTTCCTGCAATTCCCTGAAAATTCTTTTTACAATTTTTACTATTTTGGTTAATGCTGTGGGTCTTCCTTATGAACTTCATGTCTTTTAGATAACTGAAAGACTTGGAGAGACTCCAACACCCTCTCTGCCCATGGGAGAGGGTTGGAACTTTTCCTCATTTTTACACCAGTGGGGGCAACAAGCCATCATCCCCAACACACAGAAAGCTTATTTTTAATTTTATTCTCTATAATCCTCTTACTAATTGTTGGGCAGATAAAATGTATTATGCTCACTTTGTTAAAGATGGCCCTGCCCACGTGAGGCCATCACCCAGGTGATATTAATGTGTGTTGAGAATCCTTGTAGCCTGGGGCTTGGTTTTGGGATTAAGCATTTCCCACCCTTTTTGATGTGGGGCGGTACAATCCAATCATGCCTCAGAGAAGTGACTTTGTATTAGAGACTTCCCTATTTTGTATATTGGATTAAAGGTTGTGAAGCTACACTATAAAAATGGGGGCAGAACGGGACCTTGCGCTCTTGGTTCCTGGATGATTAGAAGAGAGAGCAGAGGAGAGCAGAGAAAGGCCATGTGGAGGAGGCCAGGAGAAGCAGCCAAGATGGCGGAGTGCTGAGTGAGATGCCAGTTTGTGTAGTGTTTGTATCTGGGATAAGGAAGGAGATGGGGAACTGAGGAGAATAAGGCTGGTGAGCTAGAAACCTTTGATTCTAGGAAACTCGGATAAGTCAGTAGCTTTGTGAGCACTGAATGTGAGTGGGTTTTGGAGCCCAGTGTGTATTTTTACTTGCCCGCCAGGTGCAAGCTAGGATTAAAGACTATGGCCCATCAGTTTTTGGCTCCCTTGTTTCTTTACCAACTGTCCAAATCCAATGCAAACCTGCATGGGCCAGAAGGCTGCTGTGATAGTGGCCCTGCCCCTGGCTGCTGGCTTCACACTAATGATTTTATCACTCCTTCTGGAGTTGCAATTTAATTTAAGAAACTGCCAATTAACTAGCATGGTCCACACCTATAGTTTGTTAATTTCCAAAGTCCTTTTCTTTCCTTTACAATTTTTCTAAAGCAAAGTTTCAATTTTTAATACTATCCCTACCCTGTAATTTCTAAATGGGCAAAACCTCTTTTGATCCACCAGTGGACATTTGAAACTAATTCCTATTCTACATTTTAGTTATTTTATCCTTACTTCATTGCTCTTTTCTGTTGCTCTACACACAGCAGGCTGAATCCTAACCTAACAGTGCACCTGGAGGTGGCAGGCTGTTTACTGTTTGCCTGCCGCTGGGGTGCAGTACCTGTGGAGACTGGGGGAACGATGGAGAGAGAAGGGACCATGCATATTTGGCCCCACACCGCTCGGTTTTTCTCTCACTCAAACTGCTTACTTGCTAGTCCTTTAGCTCCAGAGTTTGGAGAAACCCTTCTAAATTTGTGGGCTCTGCTTTTCTTTCATTTAAATCGCTTGCTTGCCAGCCCTTTCTGTATTGAGCAAGCTTTTAAGCCACTGTGGTGGATTCATTGTTAAATTTAGCCACCGATCAATGTATGGAAACTGATCGGGACAACCTGGGTCCCCAATTACTATATTCCAGATTCCTTATTATCCAGGGATTAGAATTCCCGGTTGCTGTTACTTATTACAAAACTGAAACTTGTTTCAGGAGAATTTAAGAATTAGTGCACTGTCAAGAAAGATAAGACAGATAATTAACTAGCACCCAAAATAAGAGGGTGTTTGACTATAGAGATACTAATTATTACATAAGACAAGGGGAAGAAGCCAACCAAAGAGAATGATTTTCCTTCAGGGGAGAAGTCAGAGTGCCCTGAAGGTAGATTTGAGAACAAAGAAAGCTACTTAAGATTGCTTTTAAATCAGAAGCTTCCAATCTTGACACAAAAGACTTAAACAGGCCTTAAAACAGAGACGTTTAGACATTAAACAAAGGACTTATACACACAAATCAAGAAGTTTAAATGAGCATGCTTTACTTATCCTCATTTTTATGGCAAAGACAAAGTTCAATAGACAAGGGAGGAGTTCCCCTCAGTGGAGAGCACCGCACTACAGATGTTGAAAAGTGCTGTGCCTCACTGGCGGGAAAAGGGCTCCCCCTCGTGGCCTCTCAGGTGCATGCAGGCTGCACCAGAGATTCCTTTAAACCAGGGTTTTCTAAACAGACACCTTTTAAAACAAAAAATAAGATCTCGATAAACACAGACGTCTCTTGAAAGTTTTGGGTCAAGATTACTCAATCCAGGTTAACTCAGCCTCCACTGATTCAGATGCAAGACTGACTAATCCTGGACAGACTCAACCTCCATTAGCCTTCCTAGAGATTGACGCATGTCCCCACTTCTGGCATTCACTGAGAACACAACTTAGAACCCAAGGCAGGACCACTAAAACTCCCCACCGACTTCTCGATCTTGGAGAGCCTGCGCGAACTTACAACCATGTCTGGTCTGTTTTGTGGCAGTTCCAGTTCAAAACATAAAAACTATAGACTAGTTACAACCAACAAAGCTGTTTTGAAAGCCCTACCTACTTGCACTGGGGTTCCACATCCCCGAAGTCACAATTCAGCAAAGCCCCCAAATCCACTCTACCTACATTCTAGTCCCAAACAAATTTGACCAGTACCAGTCTCAGACAAAACAGTGAAAGAAAGTGTAAAGCCAGTAGCCAGGGCCACCATCACAGCTGCCTGGTCCATGCAGGTTCGCATTGGAATCGGACAGTCAGTAAAAAAACAATGGAGCCAAAAACTGATGAGCCATTATTTTTAATCCTAGTTTGCACCTGGTGGGCAAGTAAAAACACACACTGTGCTCCAAAATCCACTCACATTCAGTGCTCACAAAGCTATTGACTTATCAGAGTTTCCTAGAATCAAAGGTTTCTAGCTCACCAGACTGATTCACCTCTGTTCCCTATCTCCTTCCTTCTCTCTGCACAAACTCTGCACAAACTGGCCTCTCACTCAACACTCCACCATCTTGGCTGCTTCTCCTGGCCTCCTCCACGTGGCCTCTCTCTGCTCTTTACTGTGCTCTTTCTGCTCTCTCATGCTAATCTCAGGAACCAAGAGAGCAAGCTCCTGTTTTGCTCCCATTTTATAGTGTAGAAATCAAAACCTTTAATCCAATATATAAAATAGGGAAGTTTCTAATACGAAGTCATTTATCTGGGGCATGATGGGATTGTACCACCCCACATCAAAAAGGGTGGAAAAAGCTTAGTCCTAAAACCAAGCCCCAGGCTACAAGGATTCTGCCTGCCCACAGCCTGCCCCCAACATACATTAATATCACCTGGGTAACGGCCTCCACGTGGGCAGTGCCATCTTTAACAAAGTGAGCATAATATATTTTATCTGCCCAACAGAAAGTATTCAGAGGAAAGCCAGAAAAATTCAGAAAAGCAGGGGTGCTTTACTTACCTTATCAATTTTCTCTGCCGAATTATCCAAATTGTTGAATTTGGGAACCATAAGACGTCTACCAAGAATTGGTCCAGACCCTACAGGAAGACCGGGAGCCCTGAAAAGTCTCAGGTGGTGCCTCTCCATGACATTCAAGCAGGGCCAGGCAGCTTCCCAGAGAGACCAGCCGATTCGGGGTGTCTCTACCAGTGACACAAAACACCAGATCCCGGATGATCCCCCAAATGTTATAAAGTACCATACTCTAGATTCTGAAAGGCACTGTACCTCTCTTAATCAAGTCCACGTAGAGACACCCAGTCCAGATGAATTTTGAAGATTTTTATTGGAGGAAATTTGTTAAATATGCCAGCTGCATATGGCTAACACAGGGCAATTGCAGACCCAAATCATGCATCCCGAGTATATTTCAAGGGCTAATTATATACCCTTTGACCACATACAGGTTGGGGGGCATGACAGCATGACACAATCATTAACAAGATTATAAAATTTGTCTAGATTTATGTTACATTAACAAGATTAACATTTGTCAGTTACAAGAAACTTTAACTTTCAAGGTAATACAATCAAAGTCATTCACCAATCCTTTTATTATCTATCTCTCCTCCTTTGCCTAGGTACATGTTAATCTCAGGATTCCAGGAAGGGAGGGAGAGCTAAGATCAGTGTAGAATGGTATGTTAATTTTGTCTCTTATAGAAGGAGAAAGGGAGTTCTTCAGATAACCTTAATTCTTTCAGACACTTAAAATCAAATGACCCTAGTTGTCCTTTAAGTCAGGAGACTTCTTTATTCCTTTTCCTCCATTTTCCAAAGAAAGAACAGAAAAGCCTGACCTTTTCTCCCAGAATATTAATATTAATTTGCAGGTTTTTGGTACCTTACAACACCTTTTTGTTTTCTTCTTTCTTTCTTTTATTATTAATTTTACTGGGGTGACATTGATAAATCAGGGTACATATGTTCAGAGAAAACATCTCCAAGTTATTTTGACATTTCATTATGTTGCATACCCATCACCCAAAGTCAAATAGTCTTCTGTCACTTTATACCTGGTTTTATTTGTGCCCCTCCTCTCCCCTTCTCTCTTCTCCTCCTGCCCCCATAACCACCACCCTCTTGTCCATGTCTCTGAGTCTCATTTTTATGTCCCACCTATGTATGGAATCATATAGTTCTTAGTTTTTTCTGATTTACTTATTTCACTCAGTATAATGTTATCAAGGTCCATCCATGTTGTTGTAAATGATCCTGTAAAGCCAGCAGGCAGGGTCAGGGCCACTATCACAGCAACCCGACCCATGCAGGTTCGCATTGGATTCGGACAGTCGGTAAAGAAACCATGGAGCCAAAAACTGGTGGGCCATAGCCTTTAATCCTAGCTTGCACCCAGCGGGCAAGTAAAAATACACACTGGGCTCCAAAACCCAGTCACACTCAGTGCTCACAAAACCACTGACTTATTCGAGTTTCCTAGAATCAAAGGTTTCTAGCTCACCAGCCTTATTCACCTCTGTAGAGCCATCTCCTTCCTTATCCCAGATACAAACTCTACACAAACTGGCATCTCACTCAGCACTCCACCATCTTGGCTGCTTCTCCTGGCCTCCTCCACGTGGCCTCCTTCCGCTGCTGGCTCTACTTTCTCTGCTCTCTCATGCTAACCTCAGGAACCAAGAGCCCAAGCTCCCGTTCTACCCCTATTTTATAGTGTAGATTCAAAACCCTTAATCCAATATACAAAATAGGGAAGTCTCTAATACAAAGTCACTTCTCTGAGGCATGATAGGATTGTACCACCTCACATCCAAAAGGGTGGGAAAGGCTTAATCCCAAAACCAAGCCCCAGGCTACAAGGATTCTCAACACACATTAATATCACCTGGGCTACGGCTTCACGTGGGCAGCGTAATCTTTAACAAAGTGAGCATAATACATTTTATCTGCCCAACAGATCCGATGTCATCATTTTTAATGACTGAGTAGTATTCCATAGTATATATGTACCAAACCTTTATAATCCACTCGTCCTCGGACAGACACTTGGCTGTATCCAGAACTTTGCTATTGTGAACAATGCTGCCATAAACATGGGGGTGCATTTCTCCTTTTTACATAGTGCTATGGTGTTCTTGGGGTATATTCCTAAAAGTGGTATAGCTGGGTCAAAAGGCAGTTCAATTTTTAATTTTTTGAGGAATCTCCGTACTGTTTTCCACAGTGGCTGCACCAGTCTGCATTCCCATCAGCAGTGCAGGAGGGTTCCCTTTTTTCCACATCCTCACCAGCACTTATTCTGCGTTGTTTTATTGATGAGCACCATTCTGACTGGTGTGAGGTGATATCTCATTGTGGTTTTAATTTGCATTTCTCTAATGATTAGTGTTATTGAGCATTTTTCATTTGACTATTGGCCATCTGTATGTCCTCTTTGGAGAAGTGTCTATTTATTTCTTTTGCCCATTTTTTGATTGGATTGTTTGTCTTCCTGGTGTTGAGTTTTACAAGTTCTTTATAAATTTTAGTTATTAACCCCTTATCAGACGAATTGTCAAATATGTTCTCCCATTGCGTAGTTTGTCTTTTTATTCTGTTCTTATTGTCTTTAGCTGCACAAAAACTTTTTAGTTTGATATAGTCCCATTTGTTTATCCTGTCTTTTATTTGACTTGCCTGTGGAGATAAATCGGCAAATATATGGCTGCAAGAGATGTCAGAGTGCTTACTGCCTATGTTCTCTAAGATGCTTATGGTTTCACGGCTTACATTTAAGTCTTTTATTTATTTTGAGTTTATTTTTGTGAATGGTGTAAGTTGGTGGTCTAGTTTTATTTTCTTGCAGGTAGATGTCCAATTTTCCCAACACCATTTGTTAAAGAGGCTGTCTTTACTCCATTGTATGCTCTTACCTTCTTTGTCATATATCAGTTGTCCATAGAGCTGTGGGTTAATTTCTGGGTTCTTTGTTCTGTTCCATTGCTCTATATGCCTGTTCTTATGCCAGTACCAAGTTGTTTTGAGTACAATGGCCTTGTAGTATAACTTGATATCCGGAAGTGTGATACCTCCCACTTTATTCTTCCTTTTCAGGATTGCTGAGGCTATTCGTGTTCTCTTTTGGTTCCATATAAATTTTTGGAATATGTGTTCTATATCTTTGAAGTAAGTCATTGGTATTTTAATTGGTATTGTGTTGAATTTATAAATTTCTTTGGGTAATATAGACATTTTAATGATGTTTATTCTTCCTAACTATGAGCACACTATATGCTTCCACTTGTTTGTATCTCTCCTGATTTCTTTTATCAATGTTTTATAATTTTTTGAGTACAAGTCTTTAATCTCCCTGGTTAAATTTATTCCTAGGTACTTTATTTTTTTGGTTGCAATGGTGAAGGGGATTGCTTCCTTAATTTCTCTTTCTGACAGTTTATTGTTTGTTAGTGTATAAAAACTCCTCTGATTTCTGAGTATTAATTTTATATCCTGCCACCTTGCTGAATTTGTTTATCAGTTTCAGTAGTTTTTTGACTGTGACTTCAGTGTATTCTATATACAGTATCATATCATCTGCAAATAATGATAGTTTTACTTCTTCTTTTCTAATTTGGATGCCTTTTTTTTTTTTTTCTTGTCTGATTGCTGTGGCTAGGACTTCCAGAACTATGTTGAATAAGAGTGGTGAAAGGGGGGCACCCCTGCCTTGTTCCTGCTCTTAAGGGATTGCTTTAATTTTTGCCCATTGAGTATGGTGTTAGCTGTGGGTTTTTCATAGATGGCCTTTATCATGTTGAGGCACGTTCCCTGTATTCCAATGTTGCTGAGAGTCTTGATTATGAATGGGTGCTGGATTTTATCAAATGCTTTTTCTGCATCTATTGAAATTATCATGTGGTTTTACTTCTTCCTTTTGTTTATGTGATGAATCACATTGATTGATTTGCAAATATTTTACCAGCCTTGCCTCCCCAGAATAAATCTCACTTGATCATGGTGTATGATTTTTCTCATATATTGCTGGATCTGGTTTGCTAATATTTTGTTGAGGATTTTAGCATCTAAATTCATCAGAAATATTGACCTATAATTTTCTTTCTTTGTGCTGCCTTTGCCTGGTTTTAGAATCAGAATTATACTCGCCTCATAAATGGAGCTTGGAAGTTTTCCTTCCTCTTGAGTTTTTTGAAATAGCCTGAGAAGAATAGAAGTTAGTTTTTCTTTGAATATTTGGTAGAATTCACTTGTGAAGCCATCAGGCCCAGGAGTTTTCTTCTTTGAGAGTGTTTTGATAACTGATTTCATCTCATTTGTTGTAATTGGTCTGCTTAGGTTTTCTGATTTTTTTAGATTAATTGTTGGAAGATTATATGATTCAAGGAATTTGTCCATTTTATCTAGGTTGTCTAGTTTTTTGGTGTACAGTTCTTCATAGTATTTTCTTACAATATTTTGTATTTCTGTTGTGTCAGTTTTTATTTCTCCACTCTCATTTCTAATTTTATTTATTTGAGTCCTCTCTCTTTTTTTCTTGGTGAGTCTGGTTAAAAATTTGTCAATCTTGTTTACCTTTTCAAAGAACCAGCTCCTGGTTTCATTGATCCTCTGTATTGTTTCATTAGCCTCTATGTCATTTATTTCTGCTCTGATTTTTATTATTTCCTTCCTTCTACTACCTCTGGGCTTTACTTGCTTTTTTTTTTCTAGTTCTTTTAGATGCAGGGGCACGTTATTTATATGAGCTTTTTCTAGCTTCTTAAGGTATGCTTGTAATGCTGTGAACTTCCCTCTCAGTACTGCTTTTGCTGTGTCCTGTAAATTTTGAGTTGTTGTATGCTTATTATCGTTTGTTTCTAGAAATTTTTTATGTCTTCTGTGATCTCATTGTTAACCCATTCATTATTTAATAACATGCTATTTAGTTTCCTAGTGTTTGAGTATTTTTTAGTTATTCTGTTGTTGATTTGTAGTTTTATGCCATTGCAATCAGAGGATATGATTTCAATCTTCTTAAATTTGTTGAGACTACTTTTGTGCCCTAACATGTGGTCTATCCTAGAAAATGTACCATGAGCACTTGAAAAGAATGTATATTCTGATGCTTTAGGGTGAAAGGTTCTGGAGATATCTATTAAATCCTGCTGATCTAGTATGTCCTATAAGTCTTCTGTTTCTTTGTTAATTTTCTTATTTATTTATTTATTTATTTATTTATTTATTTATTTATTTTTAATTTTCTGAAGCTGGAAACGGGGAGACACAGTCAGACAGACTCCTGCATGCACCCGACCAGGATCCACCCGTCACGCCCTCCGGGGCGTCGCTCTGCCACGACCAGAGCCACTCTAGCACCTGGGGCAGAGGCCAAGGAGCCATCCCCAGTGCCTGGGCCATCTTTGCTCCAATGGAGACTTGGCTGCAGGAGGGGAAGAGAGAGACAGAGAGGAAGGATGGGGGGGTGGAGAAGCAAATGGGCGCTTCTCCAATGTGCCCTGGCTGGGAATCAAACCCGGGTCCCCCGCTCTCCAGGCCAACGCTCTACTGCTGAGCCAACCGGCCAGGGCCAATTTTCTTTCTTGAGGATATATCTAGTGATGTTAGTGGGGTATTGAAATTCCCTACTATTATAGTATTGCTGTTGATCTCACCCTTTATATTCATCAAAGTCTGCTTTATATATTTAGGTGCTCCTATATTAGGTGTGTAGATATTTATAATGATTATATCTTCCTATTGGATTGTTTCCTTTATCATTATGTAGTGACCTTCTTTATCTCTTAGTATAGCCTTTGTTATAAAGTCCATTTTGTCTGATATAAGTATTGCTACCCCAGCTCTTTTTTCATTTCCATTTGCATGAAATATTTTTTCCACCCTTTACCTTCAGTCTATGTGCGTCTTTTGTTTTAATGTGTGTCTCCTGTAGACAGCATATGTATGGGTCCTGTTTTCTTATCCACGCAGCTACCCTATGTTTTTTTTTTTCTTTTTACATAGACAGAGTTAGAGAAAGGGACAGACAGGAACAAACAGACAGGAATGGAGAAATGAGAAGCACAAATCATTAGTTTTTCCTTGCACATTGTAACACCTTAGTTGTTCATTGATTGCCCTCCCATATGTGCCCTGACCGCGGGCCTTCAGCAGACCAAGTAATCCCTTGCTCAAGCTAGAGACCTTGGGTCCAAGCTGGTGAGCTTTTGCTCAAACCAGATGAGCTCATTCTCAAGCTGGCGACCTTGTGGTCTCAAACCTGGGTCCTTGGCATTCCAGTTTTTCACTCTATCCACTGTACCACCACCTGCTCAGGCTACCCTATGTCTTTTGATTGGATCATTTCATCCATTTACATTTAAGGTTATTATTGATATGTAGTTGTTTATTGCCATTTTATTCTTTAAACTGTATTCCTCTTTTACTATATTCTTTTCCCCCTTTGTTCTGTTTACAACAGGCCCCCTAACATTTCTTGCAGCATTGGTTTGGTTGTAGTGAATTCCTTGAGTTTTTTTTTTTTTTGTCTGGGGAGCTTTTTATTTCTCCTTCAATTTTAAATGATAGCTTTGCTGGATAAAGTAGTCTTGGTTGTAAGTTCTTGTTCTGCATTACTTTGAATATTTCTTGCCATTCCCTTCTGGTCTCAAGTGTTTCTGTTGAGAAGTCGGATGTCATCTTTATGGGGGCTCCTTTGTAGGTGATAGCCTTTTTTTCTCTAGCAGCTATTAATATTTTCTCTTTATCACTTAGCTTTGGTATTTTAATTATGATGTGTCTTGGTATAGAGTTCTTTGGGTTTCCCTTTAATGGAGTTCTCTGTGCTTCTTGATCTTGTGAAATGTTTTCCTGCCTTAATTGAGGGAAGTTTTCAGCTATGATATGTTTGAACAAAGTCTCTATCCCTTGTTCTTTCTCTTCTTCTTCAGGAACCCCTATGATGTGGATGTTATTTCTCTTTATGTTGTCACAGAGCTCTCTTAGATTTTCCTCAGACTTTTTGAGTCTCTTTTCTTTTTTCTGCTCTGCTTCCATGCCTTCATTTATCTTGTCCTCTAACTCACTGATTTGATCCTTAACTTTATTCCTCCTGCTTTTAATTTCTTTCATTGTGTTCTTCATTTATGATATTGTATTTGTTATTTCTGACTGGTTCTTTTTTATTATTTCAATGTCCATTTTTATATTTGCTATGTCTTTATTTAGGTGTTCTTAATGGCCATTTATTGTTGTTCTAAGATTTTTGAGCATCGTAACAATTTGTATTTTAAACTCTGCATCCATAATTTGGTTATATCTGACTCATTCAGGTCCTTTACTAGGGATTTCTCTTCATTCATTTGTGTTGCACTTCTCTGTCTTCTTATTTTGTCAGTGTATAGCAAGGTTTTGGTCACTGGAGTCCAACGGATGTCACTGCAGTTTCTGCCTCTCCTCCATGGGAGGGACTGTGATCATGTGCCTGGGTCTACAAGCCTTAGTGGCTTTGGCTTTTGCCTCACCCTCTTCGGTGAGGTTATGTGCCACGCCCTGGCCACAAGGAAGCTTCAGCACTGCAGGCAGGGGTGAGCACTTTTGCTGAGCTGCAGTTCTCCTCCTGTTTCCAGACTTTCACCATAGCCCCACAGGAGGAGCCTTCTTGTGGGTTGGCTGAAATCCGCAGCTCCACAGGATGGGCAGGGCTGCATGCCAGCGTTCAGTCACGGGACTCTGCCTGTTCTGGGCTTTCACCCTATCCCTGCGGGAGGAGCCTGCTTGTACATCCAGCCACAAGCCTTGGTTCTGCAGGCAGGGTGAGACTATGCGCCCATGCACCCTTGCTCAGCAGCAGGTTTCCACCCCTTCCGGGGCTTCCGCCTTTCCCCCACAAGTGGGATTGCAGGCGGGCTCGCAGCTTGGCCTGACCACTTTTGCGCATCTTCTTCACCCCTGCCAGGCAAGACTGAGATCATGCCCAGGCCCCAGTCATGGCCGACCAGCTTTTGCCCTTGCTGATGGAACTGCGCTTCCACGTCTTGCTGCCGCCCCTCCTCCGGTGAGCCCTCAGCTATGTGGGTGGGGGTGCTGCAGCTCAGACACTAACACTATATACTGTAGTCCCAAAAGCTCCCTCCTACTAAGCTACTCTGCTCTGAGTGCCGCGGGAGAGCTTGTTTGGCTGGTGTCCTGCTTCCCTTTGCTGCTATTGCTGTTTCCAGGGGAAATATTTGCTTCAGATATGGGGAGTGACTCAGCCCTGGGGTTAGGGTGGCTGTTCCTCAAAATGTTTCCCCCTGTGCCTCCTAGATTACACTCTCTTTCCACTGCTTCAGTCCTCTTCTCTCTCCCATCCCCTGGAGCCCTGGGTGAGTGGTTGTGAGAGAAGTTTTTTTGTGCGGTCCCTTTAAGAAGAATCCTCGGTCTGAGAAATCTGTCTCTCTCTTAAAACCAGTATCCTGACTTGTTTCTCAGCTATATACTGTCTGTACGCCTCTTCTAGGCTCTGGGGCTGCAGGCTGGGGCTTTGTTCCTGGGGCTTAGGACCCTCCCCTCTCTGCTAAACTTACTTCCTGCCACATGAGACTCTCCGGGCTGCCGTTCACTCTGGTGAGCTGGACAACCCTCTCTATGTTTCCACTTTTCCCACCATTCTCAGTGTGGCTTCTTTGGTGTTCCTTGGTTAAAGAGTCCTTTTAGTTTAGTCCAAAGTTGGTTTTTCCAGATGATGGTTCTTAAAATTAAGTTGTAATCCACTTTGGTTCTGGGAGGTGAAAGTTGGTACATCTGCCTACTCCATCATCATCTTCACATTCTATTTTCTTAATGGTGTGTTTTGAAGAGAAAATATTTTGAGTTTAGTAAAATACAGTTTTTTATGGTTCATATTTCTGTGTTTTTTCAAGAAACAATTGTTTACCCAAGACTGAAAAGAAGAAAAAAAGAAAAAGAAAAATGTTCTTTCATGTTTCTTCTGTAATTTTTATAGTTTTAGTTGAGATTCATGTTGAGGTAATTTTTGAGTATAGTGTGAAATAAAGGTTATTCCTGCTTTGATGGCCCAAATTGTTTCTGTTTTGTTAGGTTGTCTGTGAAATTTGATGATGCTGGAAATCTCAAAAATCTCAATATAAAGTAAGTATGGATACCACTTGAGAGCTCCATAGTTTCAGCACTTCAGACTAGCTCATTCAATGTGGGCACCAAGGGCCTGCTATGTGCTGAGTGGTGACATGTGAAATGTCACATCTATCTAATGACACTGAAAAGTCAGTGGTGTTATGTGATGGGATCTTATAGTAGTGTTTTCTTTAGTTTTTACTAAAGCATCTGTCGTTTCCTCATTTAGGGACCTAGAGAGCACATGAACACATGAATGTGAGAATGTGTTACCCTTTTCTTCTGAGCAAAGAATAAAATATATTTGAAGCTCCAAGGGCTGAGGCTCTGGTTTAAAGTTGCTTTTTGTGTGGCTCCTCACAGTGGATCACACATCATTAATGGTACTGAAAAAGTGTCTGTCAGCTGTAGCCCTAGCAGACAGTCAACCCAGGTTTACACTTTTCTGTGTTTAAGTCTGGAAGGTTGCATCTGCCAAAAGTAGTTTATTCAAGCAGTTAGGAGCTGCTCAAAGGAAGGGGAGAGGGTGGCAATTTTAAGACATTAAATTCCTTTCTTATAAAAATATAATGTTTCCCTTCCTATAGAGCCAGGCTTTTAGTGGAGGTAGCAGCAATATCTTTAACATTACTTAAATATCCAGCAGAATGTCTGAGGGCAGTCTTTCTTCAGCTGTGTTCTATGAACTGCTGCTCTGTGGAAATATTTATAAGGTTCTCCAGAGAGGTATTCTGTGCTCACACATGTTTGAGAAAGCCTGAATGCCAGGTGCTCCCTGTGGAGAGTCACAGTGTAAGTTTTTATGACTGTGAAGACCAGCTTCTTGGGAAGATTGTTATACTTGGTGACTTTGACTAGCCTAGTGTTTGCCATGTTTAACCTTGGAAAGCTCTCTCCTCAGAACACTTGTCCAAGTATAATGGAACATCAGTGTTGCACTGCCCTTTATTGAGAGGATGCATGCCATCACCTTCCAGCAAAACTTGATAAGAAAAAAGAATCGCACAATGTGACCAAATATGTTTGATATAGAAATGAATATCTTTTATTCAAATCATGTTTTTTGATTATTATTTTTTATGATAAAGATATATGACAAACACTGTCAGTACCCTATCTACATCCTTTGGGCATTTCCATTTGAGAGCACCATCGTCCAGCAGCTCAACTTTCAAGTCCAGTCTTTCTTTGTCTGAAAGTTTTCTCTGGCCAGTCAGACTCATTGCTTCCCATCCCTACCCAAGAAGCCCTCACCAGTGACTAACACAGCTGTGGAAATATCGCAGCTCCCTCACTCTGGTGAGATAACTCTGAGGCATGTGTTCTAACATAGCTCACAGGGTTCCCCCTGGGCATTAAACCCCATTTGCCCACAGAGGACACTTGCTTAATAATGTGTCTTTTTTTACTGCCTTCCATTATTTTTTTATTTCTCTTTTCTCTATTCTTCATGATTTGAATGACTAAATTACCAGATTAATTTGCAACCATCTACCAAAAATACTTCTTGTATTTATATTTTTATCTCAGGATCTGCTTCTATAGGATCCCAAACTAACACAGGGTAATAATCCATGTCCATTGATGACAGAAAATTCAAAAAACATTGGAGTATAGAAAGAAGAAAATGAAAATCATTCATAATTCAACCACCATTTGTAATCACTATTAACATTTTGATTTCTCTCTTTCCAGAACTTTTTTCTATGTACTCACATGTTTTTGTTTTTGTTTTGTTTTTGGTGAGAAAAATGATCATGGCATGTGTTCATGAAAACATGTCTATGGCTGGAGAATATTCAGTTATAAAGTTGGCTTAGAATTAGGGCTCTGGCTTTCAGGTTGGATTCAAAACCCTCCTCCTAAACTCAACCCCTGAGTGAACTTGCACAAGTTACATATTTAACCCCTCTGTGTCTTAGATTCCCTGTCTGTGGAATGAGGATAATAATATTATCTATCTTTGTGTTGTAATGGTGATGAAATGAAATCTACATTAAAAAACAAACCAGAGATGAGTTCAACACCTATTAAGAGCCATTGCTATTATTTTTTAACATTATTTATTTAGCTGTTTCTATATGGATATCATTTTAAGTTTTTCTCAACTTTTTTGCAATAATGAAATCAAGTGTTTATTATAAAACAGAAAAAGTCCATCATTTTGTATTTTTCTTTCTGTAGGAATTGTGTTGCTCCGTTTTGGGGGCTGCCTGGTCTTTTGCTTTCATTTCTATTCAGCAAGAAGCTCTTGCTCAGAAGCAATGAAAGGCTCTATTGGAGCCAGTACTACTATCTGACAAAAGAGGGCACCATTGCACTGTTCATAGATGATGTCTTATGTCAGCAGATGTGAAAGTGTTCTGGGGATAATACTGTTGTTTTATAATCATTTTGAGATTCACCCTTACCAATAATGACAAGTTTACCACACAGAGCTGGTTTAGTTTGCACTGAGTTGATATTATTTTTAATAATTCAATCCAAGCAACTTTTAATGCAACTGGCACATATGCTCCATCCAGTTATTCCTACAACTGCCAACATGTCAGTAGCCTGCAGTGGCATGATGCTCTCTTGTTGCTCAGCGATATGGAGGACATGTCAAGCCTGTGGGAGGTCATTTTTGTTGATTTCCAGGTAATAAATGAGAATATATGCTCCTGTATATTTGGTGCCAAAGAAACTCAGTGTTTGTTTGAAAACATCTAAAACAAAAACATAGGTACTTAGGGAAAAGAGATGAATGGATACCTTTAAAATAGTATTTTTTTTTCTTTGGCCTCTAAGGTATAAAATTGGATAGGAGAGTATCGTCTTTCAGTGTACTTCCCACCCCGCTTGATTCTACACCCAGGTTTATCCATTCACTAATAACTTCCCCGGGAGGAATGCCAGCATTCTAAGCTCCAGCAAAGCTGTGGCCTGAAGCCCAGTGATGGACTCTGCCTGGAGAGAGAGGCCCTTCTAGGGAGCAGAATTATCAGACAATTATTTTATTTCCTTTGGGGAGTGGAGCAGTGATCCTACCAGGGCATATAAGAAATACATCTGTAGAGTGAGTGACAGCTTTGGCAGTTAGTGTAGGCATGGAACTGTCAGCCAGGGAGTCAAAAATATCTCAGAGATCCTCTGGAGAGTTTTGGGGAAGGGCATGGTGGCATAAGAGGTTCCTTTTCACCACTAGAATCTCAGGCTGAGAGATCCGTCAAGTTCTTCAGTCCTGTTTAACTGTGAAAAAGTTTTAACTTGTTCTTGCAACTCACTGAAATAGCAGGCAAGGTTGTCCATTTTATAAGCATTTTCCAATCTTTCTGTTATATAAATGGGAATATATTTACCCCCTGCCCCCAGGTGCAGAGGTGTGGTGCTGATGAGAAGCAGTTGGGGTAGGGAGGAGCTTGCATTTTGGAACTGACAACCCTGGCTTTCACTTAACTCTCAGCCCCCTGGACAAGTTGCTTTACCATCTCAATTTCTATCCTATCTTTCTGGATACAAAGAATTCATGGTCTGATAAATGCGGCAACACTAGGAATGTGTCAGGCATAGATTAACGATAACTGCTACTTGTGAGTCCCCTCTGTGTGTCAGCACTGTTGCAGTGGTTTTTTAGATGAAGTGACTGGAACACTGATGACTACATAATTTTTCAAAATAATATAAATGGTAAGTGGTAGAGGCAGAATTTGAATCCTGGGCTGTCTGGCTGCAAAGACATCTCTCTCTCTCTCTCTCTCTCTTTCTCTCTCTCTCTCTCTCTCTCTCTCTCTCTATATATATATATATATATATATATATATATATATATTAAACATACCTATTTAATATATTGTTAAAATATATAATTCCATACATATCCTATATATATCTCTCCTGTTCCTTAAAAAAGGGAAGCAGGCTGAGAGGGAAATGAGGCAATAATAATGAAAACAAGCAATAACTCACACATAGTATCACCTCATTAGAACGGAGGCGGTGACGGATGTATGCTTCCAACTTGTCCCAGAAATGACTTAATATGACTTACAGACATACTACAAGAAAAAATAACCTCACAAAATGGGCGCTTACATGAGAGTAAGAAAAACAAAGGAAGAAAAGATAAGTTAGAGCTGGTATGGTTGGTACACAGAACCACAAGACATCTGTCTGCCCTGGCTCAGTGATGTGGTTCTGAAGGTTTGGAGCAGCCAGCATTAAGAAAGACAGATTTGGCAGAGCGGGTCCCCTAGAAGGAGGAATCCACTTTGCCATTCACGTTAAATGTTTTCTCTTTTTACAGATAATTTTGAAGGAGGTGGTGGTGGGGGTCCTCTTGTTTCTGAAGGAGAGAGGTATGATTCATCTATTTCAATGATAAATTTTTCTGTTTTTTCTTGCAGTTCTGAGATTTTAGTGACTGATTTTAGAGAGAGGAGAGAGAAGAGTGGGGAAACATTAATCCGCAGTAGTCGCCCCAGAAGTGCTTTGATCAGGCAAGCCTTTGATCCAAGGCAACGTCAGCATTACAGGTCCATGCTCATCCACTGCGCCACCCCAGGTTTCTAGATGGATGGTGTGATGAGCCAGAAAGAGAGCATATGTAATTGAAGTTTGTAGATGGAAGGTGATGAGACACCCAGAAAGTCCATAGAACTTCAGGGAATCTTAATTGGTATGGAGTAGGAGATGGTCCCCTTTACAGTCGCCATTCACGCGATGCCGTGAGCCCTCATGTGGACACCTCTGGGAACGACACCCTAGCACAGGTGCACAGAGAACATTCAGTAGAGCGGATCATCTATGAACGTGATCCCTTGGACCTGAAGATGACAGCGGAGTAGGCAGACGCACAGACTCCCAGCTCACACCACTGAACTGGATTATAAACTAATTTATGAACAATCAGCATGAAAAACCAAATCTGGACTACAAGAACAGCTTTCAAAAACCAAAGAGCAAAGAAGCCACAACAAACCTGGAAGGGAGAGCCTGAATCTTTCCTGCATACAGGAATGAGGGGGGTGAGGCTGGGCTCTCACTCCAAGGAAAAGAGCAGTAAATACTGCTCACAGCCACTTGCCTGGTGACCAGGAAACAAGGTGTGTTGAAGGGGCCCGCTTGTCTTCCAAAAAGAAAGGAGAGAAAGAGAGACGGATGGTGAGGGTGAGAGGAATACAGGTGATGACATGAAAAGCTGACTCATTCAGTGCTGGAGGCGGCCATAACTGGGGGAGGGGCTGATCCTTCCACAAAGCAAAATACAAAAGCACTTCCATGTCACAGAGATACAGACATTTCTCCAACTCCAATCAGCACAAGACACAGCTGAAAACAAGAAATGGGGAGGAGGGGCAGTAACTCAGGTCTCCATGGAGATCTGAGATACACCTCCCCCTACTGAAGCTGAGAAAGCAACCCACCCCCAGAGAGATTAACTGGCAGAAGAGGACTTCAGAGCCTCAGGTCACACCCACTGCATTCCTGGATACAGTTTCATATAAGCCTGCTGCTGAGATCAGCAAACAAGACAATCACCTGTTAAGAAAACAAAAAAATCAAGACTTCAAAGTGGCCCAAATTCGAAAGTGGGTTACAAATAATAGCTGATGCCAATCCAAGAAGACCTAGAAACAACACAAGTGAAAACTGGAGGCAGACAACACCAAGCCTAGACTCAACCAGCTCTACAAAAAAAACCACCCAAACACACAGAAACAATGAAAAGACAAAGAAGTACAGTCTAAATGAAACCACAAGAGAAACCTTCAGGAGATTAACTGAGTGATATGAAAATAATCAAACTTCCAGATGTGGAATTTGAAATAATGATTGTAAGGATGCTTAGGGATCTTAAAACAACAATGGATGGTCATCATGAACACCTAAATAAGGAAATAGCAAGTATAAAAAAGGTAATTGAAATATTAAAAAAGAATCAGTTAGAGATGACAAATACAATATCAGAAATGAAGACCACAATGTAAGGAATTAAAAACAGGATGGATAGAGCTGAGGATCGAATCAGCAAGTTGGAGGACAATTGGAATGAAGGCATGAAAGCAGAGCAGAAAAAAGAAAAGAGACCCAAAACATCTGAGGAAACTCTTAGAGAGCTCTGTGACAACATAAAGAGAAATAACATTCACATCATAGGGGTTCCTGAATGAGAAGAGAAAGAACAAGGGATAGAGAATTTGTTTAATCATATCATAGCTGAAAACTTCCCTAAATTAATGCAGGAGAAACTCTCACAAATTCAAGAAGCACAGAGAATTCCACTAAAAAGACACCCAAAGAAACCTACACCAAGACACATCATAATTAAAATACCAAAGCTAAGTGATAAAGAGAAAATATTAAAAGCTGCGAGAGAAAAAAAAACTATCACCTACAAAGGAGCCCCCATAAGAATGACATCAGACTTCTCAACAGAAACACTTGAAACCAGAAGGGAATGGCAAGAAATATTCAAAGTAATGCAGAACAAGAACTTATAACCAAGACTACTTTATCCAGCAAAGCTATCATTTAAAATTGAAGGAGAAATAAAAAGTTTCCCAGACAAAAAAAAAAAAAAAAAACCTCAAGGAATTCATTACAACCAAACAAATGCTGCAGGAAATGTTAAGGGGCATGGTGTAAACAGATCAAAGTGGGAAAAGAATATAGCAAAAGTGGAATACAGCTTTAAAAAATAAAATGGCAATAAACAACTACATATCAATAATAACCTTAAATGTAAATGGATTAAATGATCCAATCAAAAGATATAGGGTAGCTGCATGGATAAGAAAACAGGACCCATACATATGCTGTCTACAAGAGACACACCTTAAAACAAAAGATGCACATAGGTTGAAGGTAGAAGAATGGAAAAAAATATTTCATGCAAATGGAAATGAAAAAAAAAGCTTGGGTAGCAATACTTATATCAGACAAAATGGACTTTAAAACAAAGAATATAGTAAGAGATAAAGAAGGCCACTACATAATGATAAAGGGAGCAATCCAATAGGAAGATATAACTATTATAAATATCTATGCATCTATTATAGGAGCACCAAAATATATAAAGCAGACTCTGATGGATATAAAGAGCAAGATCAACAGCAACACTATAATAGTAGGGGATTTTAATACCCCACTAACATCACTAGATAGATCCTCAAGAAAGAAAATTAACAAAGAAACAGCAGACTTAAAGGACACACTAGATCAACTCGATTTAATAGATATAATCAGAACCTTTCACCGTAAAACAGCAGAATATACATTCTTTTCAAGTGCTCATGGTACATTCTCTAGGATAGACCACATGTTAGGTCACAAAAGTGGTCTCAACAAATTTAAGAAGATTGAAATCATATCAAGCACTTTCCCTGATCACAATGGCATGAAAGTAGAAATCAACCACAACAGAAAAGCTCAAAAATTCTCAAACACATGGAAACTAAATAGCAGGTTGTTAAATAACAAATGGATTAAGAATGAGATCAAAGAAGAAATAAAAAAATTCCTAGAAATGAATGATAATGAGCATATAACAACTCAAAATTTATGGGACACAGCAAAAGCAGTACTGAGAGGGAAGTTCATAGCACTATAGGCACACTTTAAAAAGCTCAAAAAAGCTCAAATAAACAACTTAACCCTGCATTTAAAAGAACTTGAAAAAGAACAGCAAGTACAGCCCAAATGTAGTAGAAGGAAGGAAATAATAAAGAAGAGAGCAGAAATAAATGACATAGAGGCTAATGAAACAATACAGAGGATCAATGAAATTAGGAGCTGGTTCTTTGAAAAGGTAAACAAGATCGATGAACCTTTAACTAGACTCACCAAAAAAAAAGGGAGAGAGGACTCAAATAAATAAAATTAGAAATGAGAGTGGAGAAATAACAACTGGCACAACAGAAATACAAAATATTGTAAGAAAATACTATGAAGAACTGTACACCAAAAAACTAGACAACCTAGATGAAATGGACAAATTCCTTGAAACATACAGTCTTCCAAAAATCAATCTGGAAGAATCAGAAAACCTAAACAGACTGATTACACCAAATGAGATCAAAACAGTTATCAAAAAACTCCCAACAAAGAAAAGTCCTGGGCCAGATGGTTTCACAAGTGAATTCTACCAAATATTCAAAGAAGAACTTACTCCTATCCTTCTCAAGCTATTTCAAAAAATTCAAGAGGAAGAAAGACTTCCAAGCTTCTTTTATAAGGCGAGCATAATTCTGATTCCAAAACCAGGCAAAGAGAACACAAAGAAAGATAATTATAGGCCAATATCCCTGATGAATATAGATGCTAAAATCCTCAACAAATTTTAGCAAACTGGATCCAACAATATATGGAAAAAATCATACACCATGATCAAGTGGGATTTATTCTGGGGAGGCAAGGCTGGTACAATACTCTCAAATCTATCAATGTTATTCATCACATAAACAAAGGAAGGAGAAAAACCACATGATAATTTCAATAGATGCAGAAAAAGCATTTGACAAAATCCAGCACCCATTCATGATCAAAACTCTCAACAAAGTGGGAATACAGGGATCATACCTCAACATGATAAAAGCCATCTATGAGAAACCCACAGCCAACATCATACTCAATGGGCAAAAATTAAAAGCAATCCCCTTAAGATCAGGAACAAGGCAGGGGTGCCCCCTTTCACCACTCTTATTCAACATAGTCCTGGAAGTCCTAGCCACAGCAATCAGACAAGAAGAAGAAATAAAAGGCATTCAAGTTGGAAAAGAAGAAGTAAAGCTATCATTATTTGCAGATGATATGATATTGTATAGAGAAAATCCTAAAGTCTCAGTAAAAAATCTACTAGACCTGATAAATGAATTCAGCAAGGTGGCAGGATATAAAATTAATACTCAGAAATCAGAGGCATTTTTATATGCCAAGAATGAATAGTTAGAAAGATAAATTAAGGAAACAATCCCCTTCACTATTACAACCAAAAAAATAAAGTACCTAGGAGTAAATTTAACCAAGGAGACTAAAGACTTGTACTCAGAAAATTATAAAACATTGATAAAAGAAATCAAAGAAGATACAAACAAGTGGAAGCACATACCGTGCTCATGGTTAGGAAGAATAAACATCATTAAAATGTCTATATTACCCAAAGAAATGTATAAATTCAATATAATACCAATTAAAATACCAATGACATACTTTAAAGATATAGATGACATATTCCAAAAATTTATATGAGACCAAAAGAGAACATGAAAGCCTCAGCAATCTTAAAAAGGAAGAATAAAGGAGGAGGTATCACAGTTCCTGATATTAAGCCATACTACAAGGCCATTGTACTCAAAACAGCCTGCTTACTGGCATAAGAGCAGGCACATAGATCAATGGAACAGAACAGAGAACCCAGAAATAAACCCACAGCTCTATGGACATCTGATATTTGACAAAGGAGGTAAGGGCATACAATGGAGTAAAGACAGCCTCTTCAACAAATGGTGTTGGGAAAATTGGACAGCTACCTGCAAAAAAATGAAACTAGACCACCAACTTATACCATTCACAAAAATAAACTCAAAATGGATAAAAGACTTAAATGTAAGGCGTGAAACCATAAACGTCTTAGAAGAAAACATAGGCAGTTAGCTCTCCGTCATCTCTCGCAGTGATATATTTGCTGATTTATCTCCATGGGCAGGGAAATAAAAGACAGGATAAACGAATGGAACTATATCAAACTAAAAAGATTTTGCACAGCTAAAGACAATAAGAACAGAATAAAAAGACAAACTACACAATGGGAGAACATATTTGACAGTACGTCAAATAAGTGGTTAGTAACCAAAATTTATAAAGAACTTGTAAAACTCAACACCAGGAAGACAAACAATCCAATCAAAAAATGGGCAAAAGAAATGAATAGACACTTCTCCAAAGAGGATATACAGATGGCCAATAGGCATATGAAAAATGCTCAATAACACTAATCATTAGAGAAATGCAAATTAAAACCACAATGAGATATCACCTCACACCGGTCAGAATGGTGCTCATCAACAAAACAACACAGAATTAGTGCTGGTGAGGATGTGGAGAAAAGGGAACCCTCCTGCACTGCTGGTGGGAATGCAGACTGGTGCAGCCACTGTGGAAAACAGTATGGAGATTCCTCAAAAAATTGAAAATCGAACTGCCTTTTGACCCAGCCATCCCACTTTTAGGAATATACCCCAAGAACACCATAGAACGGTTTCAGAAGGAGAAATGCACCCCCATGTTTATAGCAGCATTGTTCACAATAGCGAAGATCTGGAAACAGCCCAAGTGTCTGTCCGAGGACGAGTGGATTAAAAAGCTTTGGTACATATACACTATGGAATACTATTCAGCCATAAGAAATGATGACATTGGATCATTTACAATAACATGGATGGACCTTGATAATATTATACGGAGTGAAATAAGTAAATCAGAAAAAACTAAGAACTATATGAACTCATGCATAGATGGGACATAAAAATGAGACTCAGAGACATGGACAAGAATGTTTTGGTAACAGGGAGTGGGGTGGAGGGGTGGGGAGGGGGCGAAGAAGGGGGTGGGGGTGGGAGGAGGGAAGGGGCACAAAGAAAACCAGATAGAAGGAGACAGAAGACAATTTGACTTTGGGTGAGGGGTATGCAGCACATTCAAAGGTCAAAATAATCTGGAGATGTTTTCTCTGAACATATGTATCCTGATGTATCAATGTCACTGCATTAAAATTAATAAAAATAAGAAAAAATTCAAACCATAAAAAAAAAAAGAAAAGAGAGAGGAATGTTGTGGGTACCATAGAAGCAATAGCAATTAATGCCTTTTGATATTATATTGTTATTAAGCTATCATGCAGGTGTACTCCATGTATCTTTAAGTAAAAGTTATGCTTGATGTTATGCCAATTTCTTAGTAAACAGGCTTTTTGAAATTTTGTGAATAAAAATAGGACACAGCGCAATCTCGGAGCCATTTTCCTGAGCGAGCGGTGGTCCTTTGCTAGTCCACGAAAAAAAAAAAAAAAAAGAAAGACTCTCCGAGTTACACGTTAGGACTCCTGGAACTGTGTGTGAGAGTATGTGGTTCCCTGGTGCTGTGCCACAGGTGCCAGCATTCTGGGTAGTAGCCTCACAGTGAACACAACAGCACTGGGCATTGTTGCTACACCCTTATTGTCAGCATAAGGCAGAATGCAAAGTCAGTCCAGGGGGCGGTGATGGTGGTGATGCTGGCTGAGTAGTGTGTACAGAAGGCTGCATCCCACATATGCAGCTTTGTTGACCTGGCTTATTCTAGGAATAAAGTGTAGATGCCAGCTGAGGACTGTGGTAAGGTGTAGCCCACATCACAAAGAGCAGCTTTTATTAAACTACAGATAACTTTTGCTTTGTAGGAACACAGGCTGAGTATTGCTAGATCCTTTGACTTTTCAGTAGAAGGCAGAAATCTGGATTCTTATGGGAAATTTTTCAGAATGTTCAGAACTCTGGGCCAAACACAATTCACCTGTGCTAGATACAGAGTACTTGCAATCTCTAGTCCAGGAAATGAATGGACAATATATCTTTCAGGCATTCTCTGTAGACTGTTTGACTCAAGCAAGTCTTGTTAAGAATTACATGGCAGTGTGAGGATATTCTCTTTGGCTGGAATTGCAGCATCAAAAGAAGACTCCTTTGTAATTGAGGAGCTTGACTTTATAGGCATTGACCTGAAGACTAGGCCATTTTATTTCTTTATAGAGGAGCAGGCCCAGGATCCCAGAAGCAGGCCAAAAATCTCCTGCAGAAGCTGTTTGGGATTCAGTCTAGAGTGCAGAAAATTAGGCTAGCAAAGTCCCCAGTGTCTGTGGCATGTTGAGTAGCTACAGTCATGTTAGCATGGACAAATGCTGCCATGCCCACTTAAGTCATAAGAATGAATTCTCTGTAAAGCAATCATGGATAATTCAATTTTATGTATACTTCTTTAAAATTAACTAGGTGACTGATTAAAGTGACACCGTTTAGGGTTATATTCTAAAAGCCAGCTAATGATCAGAGCTTCCTTCCACAAGTAATAGCCTTCTTTAGAGCAGTTGCTCTGTAGCCTTGTTTCTTTCATTGTGACAGTATTTATTTGAGGCCAGTTTTTTATTTGAACCTCTCCTGGTTCCAACTAATTAAACCACTTCATTTGCACATATAGGAAAGCTTCCTTTCTGTTCTTTGGGTAGGATATAAGGAGGGCTTTTATATAGCCCTTCCAAAAACAGTACCAGGTCTGTAGGGCACAGCAGATAGAGAGACCGAGGTGGCCTGACCAGGTGATGGCGCAGTGGATAGAGCATCAGACTGGGATGCAGAGGACCCAGGTTCGAGACCCCAAGGTCACCAGCTTGAGTGCGGGCTCATCTGGTTTGAGCAAAAGCCCACCAGCTTGAACCCAAGGTCGCTGGCTCCAGCAAGGGGCTACTTGGTCTGCTGAAGGCTCGCAGTCAAGGCACATATGAGAAAGCAATCAATGAACAACTAAGGTGTTGCAACGTGCAATGAAAAACTAATGATTGATGCTTCTCATCTCTCTCTGTTCCTGTCTGTCCTTGTCTATCCCTCTCTCTAACTCACTCTCTGTCTCTCTAAAAAAAAAGAAAAGAAAAAAAAAAAAAAGAGAGAGCGAGGTGATGATGGAAGGAGGAAGAGACAGAACACACCAGGAATTATAGAGCTGTAAAATGAGAAGTGACTCGGAAGCCAGACTGCCTGGGTTTGAATGATAGCTTTAATATACTTAATGCTGTGTGACCTGGGCAAGTTACTTAACTTTTCTGTGCCTCAATTTCTTCATTTATAAAATGAGGATAGAATAGTAACTTACAGTCTCCTGTAAGTATTAAATGAGTTCAGGAAGCATTTGATACATAAAAACCTTCAATAAATGTTAGCTTTATTATTTTCTATTTTACATCACTAGGAATCATGTAAGTTTCCCTTAAAAGAGTCTTCCTGTCTATTTTCTTTCATTTTTGTTATTATTTATTTATTTTTTATTAAGTGAGAGGTGAGGAGGCAGAGACAGACTTCCCCATGTGCCAAGGATCCACCCAACAAGCCTCCTACTGGGCGATGCTCTCCATCTGGGGCTGCTGTTCTGTTGCTCAGCAACTGAACTATTTTAGTGCCTGAGATAAGGCCATAAAGCCATCCTCAGTGCCCGGGGCCAACTTGCTTGATTGTTTAAGCCATGGCTGCAGGAGAGTGGAAGAGAGAGAAAAAGAGAGAGAGAGAGAGAGAGAGAGAGAGAGAGAAAGAGAGAGAGAAGAGGTGGAGAAGCAGATGGTTGCTTCTCCTGTGTGCTCTGATCAGGAATTGAACTCAAGACTTCCATACACTGGGTTGACTTTCTACTGCTGAGCCAACCAGCCAGGGCCATATTATGTTTTTTATTGATTTATTTTAGAGAGAAAGAGGAAAGGTGGAGAGAATGAAAGAGAGAAAGAAACATCAATTTGCACTTATTATTGATTCTTGTATGTGCCCTGAGCAGGGATCAATCCCATAACCTTTGTGTACCGGGACGAAGCTCTAGCCAACTGAACTACCCAGCCAGAACTTCCTATTTAATTTCTGTCAACAGAATCAAAGGCAGAAGAACTGAAAATTAAAATTCTCTGTGAAATTTATCCTAACACATAAAATTTTGAGTGTGCTTGAATTTTAGAGACCCTATAGCTGTTGTGGTTTTAGATGAACGAGAACATTCCTAAGAATCAGATTAAAAGAAGTTTTATTTCAGATCCTTGAAATAACATTTTTATTTAAGAGCCTTGAATTTCATGAGCCTCTTAATTATGACAATCTTACATCCTAGAGGAGTTTCTGGGTTCGTCTTGATTTAAAATTACTGTCCCATAAGTACATTCACATTTGTTAGACCATGTGTTCAAATTATTTAACAAATATGGGCACAGTATCTTAAATTTGGCTAATTAGGGGTCTAGAACTCCCCTCCTGAGTGATAAGTACAATAGATCTTAGGAGAGAAAGAATATATTATTTTCTCTTTCTCCTGACAGATCCAAGGCTTTGCCCACAAGGGGGGACAGTTTGCCAAGGCCTGAGACTGAACCTCTTCCTTCTCCCCAGCCATTCTCACTGGTGCAGCCATGTCCCTGGTCCTGCTGGTGGTTCTGGCCTGCGCTCTGCACATGCTTATCTACCTGCAGTACCTGGACTGGCACTATGGTTTTATCACCTTGCTGGCCCACTTGCCCCCGTTGAGAGTTCGAGATGCCAGAGAGGAGAAGCTGCTGCTGAGGAGCCAGGGGGTTGAATGCTGTGAACTGAGATCCCACAGACCTGCAGCATGGATGTTTAGCAGCACAGGCATCCTCTCCCTCTGGGAGTCCACAGGGGCTCTGGAAGGGGTCGTTTTCATTCTGTGCTGTTTGACTTTTGATGCAAGGTTTCCACCAAATGACTTGATTAAAAAAAAAAAGGAAATACATGCAAAAAACATATTTTAAAGTATTCACTCACCTACTTTGGTAGAGTTAGGTAATGAAAAAGAAATTTTCAGGAATTCTACAAAAATAAATATGATTGTCACAGAGACAGTGACTACTCGGAGACCACACAGAATGCACTGAAGGATCTGGGGGAGACTGCCTCATGAGACGTCCTGACCCCCAGTCCTACGCGTATGATTGATACTCACAAATAGAAGCAGGGACGGAAATGAGGAAGTCAGGAAGGGGAACTTCCTTAGAGCAGATAAATATCCCCACATATTGATTAATCAGAATTGCCTATTGTGCTACATTCAACACAGTATTGTGTTTAGTACTTTTGTCAGTAAAGCCACTGTGGCCTTTGCTTCAGGGCACTGAACTCTGTTCCTGTTCTATGTTCCTATTCAAGAACTCTCTGATTGTGCATTGCCCCAAAGTAAGAGGATGTTTCAAGTTAGGGAGAGGAAACACTCACCTCCCTCCCACCCCCACCCCGAAGCAATGCACAGAAGGGAAAACACACATGTTCACTCTTGTCTGTGCCAATTTGGATGTAATAAATGTAGAATAATAAATCTAAGTTTATCTGGACGATCTGATTTTAAAATATTTTGTAACATAGTTTGCATTTTTCATAAATTATTTCACAATTTTGTTTAAAAAACTAATCTTTTTTTCCACTTTCAGAACGATTTAGGGAGGACTTCTGTTGATTGAGTAAGACATTTTATTCCAGGGTTTTCTTGTTATTGATTTTGCTATTCAGAGGCAGCCCAGTTCAATCTGGGAAGCAGGGATAAGAATCTTGGCAACATTTTCCCTTTCCTGGCTGGTTGTAGTGTGGAGGCGCACTTTGTTTGTCTAATTTAGCCCCCCATTAGCTCTCTGAGGAGCCGCTTAATTAAACAACGGGACGAGGTAGGAACAGTGTGCTTGCTATGCAAACACAGCTTCAAGGCAGATCCCCTAACCCTCTTCCAGTGAGACAGGGTCCCGCAACTCTTCTTTAATAGAAGATCTGGAGCCACCAGTGATCTTCTTGCTCCCATTTTCTTCCATGTGGATTTCTCCATAATCTTTTTCAGTCCTTAGTAGATACTGAAGATTAGCTTCTTTGCATGTTCACCAAAGCTCTCTACTATGCCATCTGTGTTAAACAGATCTTAAGTATAAAATGAACATTCATTTCCCTGGCAAGGTTTCTGTACATGACCTTGGTTCTGCTAAGATACCCCTGCACAAAACAGAATTCAGATAGCAACAATATGGGTAGGGAGTCATGCACAAAAAAATTGGATCTTCTGAGCAGCTGTGTGGATGGGCCTATAATCTAGTCCCATCATGGAAGCCAAATAGTGAATGACGATGATTGTGGGATTTCTGATAGAGCAGTCTTGTGAACATTTCTTCTGGCTGCATTCTTGGCTGTGAATGTAAGTTTGGTTTCAGCCCTCTTAAAATTCTGTAAGCCCCTCAAATTCTATAGTGAATTCCTTTCTGTTTTAATACCTAGAGTAGTAGATTTTCTGGTCTACAAGTAAAAGTCTTGATTTATGAACTTATTAGTACCAATGATGATTGCAGAGAACAGACGTTCAAAAAAATGGGAATCTAGGATTGATTATCTGGCTCTGTTTGACTTGAATTCAGTGGGGATTCTATTAGCATTAGAGAATAGAAAACTGATAGCCCATGTCATTCCATAATGAAACAGGTTTTCATTGTGGTTGCCTTGATTGCCCATGGGTGGTATAAAATGGCTACTGTGATAGCTATAGGTACATGATGGGTAAATATAAATTACTATTCAAACTGGGACACTTTTGAAAGTGAAGGGAGTGTTGACAATTACAAAATAATGTACATAAACAGGATGATACCACACCAATTGGGATATGTAGTTCCTCAGGAACGGGTATACCCTGAGGGTAGTCTGGCTCTTTCTATTTGGGCTGGGAGGCTTATAGAAAGAAAGTAATGGCTCAAGATTTTAAATGTGCTGCTCAAGGGCTGGTGAAAAATATGGGGAGTTTCTGTGATTGATCTACAAGGATCTCTTATCTCTTGTCCAAGAGCGACAAAGATTAAAATCAGACTCAAGTCTGATCCTGCAGATTGGTAAACTGCATTGCAGGTAGAATTCACAACCTTGCCAGGTATTTTATATGAACAAGAGAGAATTGATTACAAAAGAGAGAAAACTTGAACTAAGAATGGTAACTTTTGGGAGAATTTAGATGACTTTAAAGATGTTGAACCTCCGAACTCCACTAAGTTTTTCTTGCTAGCAGAAGTATCCCCGAGAGATGAATCTATTCTTGTCCTGCTTGAAAACTCAGCAGAGACAGTAAATTTGCTAGTGGGGGCCAGTTTTTTTCAATACCTCTGAGGCCAGAATCACGTTCTAGCACATCCCAGGGAACCGATCGCAAAGTGAAATCTGGAAGAATAAAATTGCGAGGTTTTGCTAATTTATGCAGCAAAGGCTTGGGGGAATATATGTGTGAATGGATTCTGGAGATACTAACACAGAGAGTGAGGTGCATATAATTTTAGACTGGGCTGAATTTTTTTGAGAGAGTTTTTTTTTCACTAGATTTTGGATTAAATGTACTGGTTTGAACAGCTGGGAGTATTTTTTAAAGTTTTCTCAGTTGGTTGATTAAAATTTGGACTCAACATTTAGTGGTATACACTAAATGAAGCTGATACCAGAAATTTCTTGTTGTAATACAGAGGAATAAAAGAAATTTAATAACTTAGAGAATTGGGTTGAGGAATACATTCATCACATTTTCCCTCCCTAGAACTATTTTCCTCTTTTAAGGCCCAGATGACACTCCTTTCATCATCACACTGTGAAATACATTGGGAACTGCTTCAGCATTTTTCAAAAGTGCAGTAGTGGCTGCTCTCTGTAGGCTGTGGATGAAGGCGAAAGATACTATCTTTGAACTGAGATCCTTAGTGTCACTAGGGGTGCTGGGAGTATGGAGGAGCAGAGGTCAAGTAGCAGCACAGCAGCCTAAAGGCTGTGGGGCAAGTGTTAATCAGGTTAGATTGTTTGTTAATGGGGAAAGAATCTGTGATCGATGTTGCTGACAGTCCACTAAAGTACTCATTTATTTGAATAATGATAATAATAATCATCTAGTTCTGGTTTAAAAAGGCCTTACTTGATCCATCATAGTGAATTCCTAGAGCTGAGACTGTACTTCAGACTGCTTGAATGAAAAAGAGACCTCTTAAAAAGGGTCTATAGTCTTCATGTTCAAAGCTGAGCATTATCATGAACAATTTATACTTGTCACCCAGTTTCTGTATTTTTACACTACTTCTGGTATGTTCTGATCTTCGGGTAAAGAACTTCCACTATTCCTGTGGATACCTTTATTATCAATCTGACAGATATGCAGTTATTGCCCTGTAATTGTTAGTGCTGCAGGAGTGTAGCCTAGGCCCTAGGAGACGTCTGTCTTCCTGAGGCATTTGGAACAATATGGCAAAGAAAGCGATGTTTGACATGAGTAGGAGTTGACCAGATGGGTACTGCGGAGAAGGACAAACATGGCAGAAAGAAACACATGTGTAAAGGCTGGACTTTAGTGTGTGCTGAGAGCTATGAATACGTGTGTGTGGGCAGCCACATATAGTGTGTTTAAAGGAGTAAAGAGAGGTGAAGCTGGAAATAAAGAAAGGGAACAGATGATTGCCTCAACTGAAGACTTAGCATCTTGACTTTAGGTAATGGTGAGGCCCTCGAGAGGGTTTTAAGCAAGATAATTACATGGTATGTAAGTGTGAATAAAATAGAGAAAGAACTACCAATTAGGAGATTATTATAATAGTTCATACAAAAAATAATGGGGCCTAAGTTAAGACAATGAATGGGAGGAAAGAACTTCAAGAGGTATTTAGGAGGTTGCTTCAATAAGACTTGGCAACCATTGGCAAATCACAAATGACTGGTAGGTGTCTTCTGTGGGGTACTGGGTGGATAGTGATGCCAGTCTCTGCAACCAGGAAGAAACAGTGAGGGTGGAGGAAAGGAGTCAGAAACAGGAGATTTCTGTAGGCAGGACCTGTAGTAGAGGTCTGAGTAGATAGTTGGATGTATTAATCTGGGACAAAATAGAAAGATCTGGACTAGAAAACCAGAAATGTAGTAGATGTCAGTGTTCTCCCCACCTACCTTTGGCCTTTACTGTTTCAGTATATTCTGGTGGCCCACTTTCCATCACCAGTAACTGTCCTCAGAGGCTATTCTATCAGCGTTCTGGAAGCCTAGAAGTGCTGAAGAATTAATGCCCACCAGGAGTAGTCTTCATCCAGTGACTCACAGGACTTGTGTGTAAATACTCCAGGCTCATTTTCTCCTTGACTAGGATCATTCCAGGATGTGTTTTACACCATTTCTTGGAGTTCCCCAGCAAGACTAAGCTTTTGCCCATTGTAGTATCTTGCTTGATAATGTTCACTTTATTGATTCCCTTCTCTGCCCTGTCTTACTTCCTTGCTTTCCTAATAACATTTCTTAGTGTTACCTCCAAAATAAACAACTTGTATTCAAATACTTGTCTCAGGTTCTGCTTGTCAGGAAACCCAAAGTATGTCAAACAGTGAGAGGCATAGAGGGAAAGTTAAAAATGAAGTGTAAGCAATGATGGAGAAATTAATTAGATCACCTAAGGAGACAGGATAGGCTGCTAACAGACCCCTGGAGAAACCACCATTTATGGAGTAGGGTAAGAATGATAAATCTGCAAAGAAGCTAGAGCAGGAGCAACCAGGAAAGGAAGAAGTCAAACCATAGAAAGAGTGGTGTCTCGGAAATCAAAGGTAAAAAGGCTTTCAAGATAAAGGGAATAGTCAGTTATGTCAAATACTAGAGGGAGATCAAGCAAGAAAAGAACTATTAAGTATTTATTTCTTGGATTTGGCCAATAGGAGGTCATTGATGAACATCCTACTTTACGAAAAAGAGGGAGGAGAGATAGCTTAAAATATTCATTCTTCTGATTTCCTCCCAGAGGAAATACTACTTTGGAATGGCTATAGTTCTTCTCTGAGGATCGCTGCTTCTCTCAAGGTGGCCTTCTTCACACCACTCTCTCCTTCTGGTTTTCGGTAACTTTTTTTTCCCTTGTCTCTTTTGTCTCAGAGATGGTAACAAGTCCAGTGCTATAAGCCCCAGGTTACTGTATTGTTTCTTGTACCTGAGGTCTCTTATACCTGAGTGGGATCTCCATAAATCGACCCTTTGTATATAAACCTTCCTTAAATTTGAGAGTGCCTGCTTCTTCTTGGGTATAAGTCTTACATACAGGCTTACATACATTTGTTGCTTTGTTTGTGTTATATCTAGCACTTTTCAGAAAGAATTTAAAACTGCTATTTTAATAAGATGGAAGAAACTTGAGCATGTGTAGGGTAAGATGGTGGTTCTGAGGTAGTGGTGTTTCTTGTTTGTTTGTTTTTCCTGCTGTGACATGAACAATGATGTGCATATGTGTAATACAGCCATAGACATGCCCATGTATTGTTACCCTTTGTCCTGACTTCAGGCTCTGTGGCCTGGCAGTCCTTCATGATCCTTGCTGCATAAAGAACCATGTGGAGAAGAACTAGATAGTTGCAGGCCTCAGATGAGTTTGGGTAACAGATGAGTCTTTCTCACTCCAAAAAGTGCATCATAATCTGGTATTATTATGAGGTATTATTATGAGGAAGCCCTTGGATATTCTCTAAGTTGTGCAAACAGTATAAAAATAACAGCTAACAAGCTGAATGGGCAGCCCATCAAGTTGATTGTCTCTGTAGTTGGGAGCTCTTGGGTTAAAAGGAAAGAACAAGAGTGTAGAGAAAGGTTAAACATTTTATTCCAGAAAGGGGTGAAAACTGCTGGGCCAAGGTCCTCAGAGAAAACTTCATGTTAGGAGAAATTTCCTTCTTGGGGTTGGTGTGGAGAAGCCACTCTGTCCTCCGTGGAGGGACACAACCTCTGGGGAGAGTACTGGGCAGACAGCTGTCTTTCCTGCCTTTGTCCCTGCTTGTGCTCACCATGTCCTCACACCTCAGTTAGAAGGATACTGGAATATACAAAGCCAGCTTTATTGTAACTTTTGGGGACAATCTGCTTGTATGTCAGATTTTTCTCTGTGTAGTGGAATTTGCAATTTTGGTTATAAAATACTTTCAATTACTGAATGTAATGACATTTTATATGGATGAAATGGTACTAGAGCAGAACTTATAGTTCCAAATAAATGGAATTGAAAATGTGGATTGGACCTTCTGATATTTCATGAACGGACAATAGGACAAATGTAGGTGGTTACATTTAGTTGTTAAAATGATTATTATTTTGCAACACTTGTAGCCCTAATGTGGGCCATCTGGATGTTCCCAAATTCCATGGCCTTGTAAAGTCAACCTTTAGTTTACTCTCCTAATAAAGTGACTTGAATCCCCTTAGTGTGAAAAATAAGTCTGCTCCCCAAGATAGCTGAGAATTATCAGGCAGGTGGATCAGTGACTTGAACTGTAGTTACTTCTATTCTTGTTGTTTCAACAGTTCAAGTTGAGCCTGACCAGTCAGTGGCACAGTGGATAGAGCATCAGACTGGGATGTGGAGGACCCAGGTCTGAAACCCTGAGGTCGCCAGCTTGAGTGTGGGCTCATCTGGTTTGAGCACAGGCTCACCAGCTTGAGCACGGGGTTGCTGACTTGAGCAAGGGATCACTTGCTCTGCTGTAGCCCCCTGGTCAAGGCACATATGAGAAAGCAATCAATGAACAACTAAGGTGTTGCAACAAGGAATTGATGCTTCTCATTTCTCTCCCTTCCTGTTTGTCCCTATCTATTTCTCTCTCTGACTCTCTCTCTCTGTCTCTGTCACACACACACACACACACACAAATAATAGTTTAGGTTTCCCGTCTCTGTTGACTTTTGGTCACCCCTCTGTCTTCCATTACTCTCAGTTCTTGCAGCTGCTGTCTGACATCGACATGAGTATTACAGACTTTTAATGAAAATTAGTGAATAATGGAATAGTTATAGAGTAAGGAAGGGAATAATTTCATATTGTCTGTTCATGGATGTTTAATGTTATTCCCTGTCACCGGAATTTCTTACTGGCCATCTTCCTCTTTTGACCTTGAACTTTCTCCACCTTGGAGACCTCTTTTAATTGCCCCCAATTCCTCTCTCCTCCCCACCCCCTCAACCCCAGTCTTAGAAGTTGGACTCTAAAAACCTCATGTTTCATAATCAGTGTGCTCAGTATGGTGTTGCTCAAAAAGAAAAGAGCCTTTCCCCTCATCAGAATTATTTATTTATAATCCATCCAGCCACTTTTAAAATAACAACTCTTGAGAGAAATGGTGCCATAAGGAGTAATACCGATAAATCTCCCCCAAAATTCAACAAGATCTTCAACCAGAGACAGAAAAATCTATCCTTGGAGCCTCCAGAAGTTCCACACTAAACGAGAAGGTATGATTGAGCGAAAAATTGACTAAATATATAATCAACCCCGAAGGAAATAAGGAGGAAGAAACACTCTGCCTTCCTCACTAACCTAAATAAGGGCTGCTTTCACTGGGAACTGAGAGTATAGGAACTAAGGCGGGCATAGGGTGTGAATAGAACCAGACTGCGGCACAAACGTCCAAACCAGGCTGTGGCACGGACATCCAAGCCGAGGAAAAACTGTGCTTGTGGCAACCCAGTCAATACAAGCTAATGTTCGCACCAAATCCAGACAAAGAAAGGCACTTGGGACAGCCATTCACCTCGATCTCCTGGTCGGCCCATGCAGATAGTGGGCAAGAGATTCCTCCTAGAGCCCCAGGAATGGGCGCCCATGTTACCGGACAGAGGGGCAGAGTCAGAGGTCTTTGTGTGAGCCCAAACTGGAATCTCGGGTTCCCCTGCGCCCCAAAAAGCAGCATGCAAGGAGGGAACGGGAGCGAAATTCCCTACATTCAAACTTTTCCGTGTGGTGGGGCGCCTCACTCAGAGGGAGAGGCAGCTGGCCTGATATCCTGGTAAGCGAGCATGAAGAGTGGGCGAGAGATTCCCCCGGGAGTGGGCACCCATGTTACCAGACAGAGGGGCAGAATCAGAGGCATTTCTGTGGGCCAAAACCAAAGTCTTGAGGTCGCCCCTGTGCCCTGAAAAGCAGCACTCGAGGAGTGAGTGGGACCAAAATTTCCTATGCTCGAACTTTTTCATGCGGGCAGGGTGCCTCACTCAGAGTGAGAGGCCTCTGGCTGGATATCCTGGTCAGCGAGTGCAGAGAGTGGGTGAAAGATTCCCCGGGAGTGGGTGCCTGTGTTCCCGAACAGAGGTGCAGAGTCAGAGGTCTTTGTGTGGGCTGAAGCCCCGACTGATTATGCTAGGCTCTGACTGAGAGAGCCTTACCCAGAGCCCTGTGCTGAGTGGGAATAGAGTGGGGATTTGCCAGCTCTTTGAGCCTCTTACTCTCCGGGTAGAGGCAGCAGCAATCCCATAGCTGGATCATTAGGCTACTAATTCAGGAAGAAAAGGCTAGGAGAGAGGCTCCAGGAACACGGACTCTCTCATTGGTGGAGCCTGCAAATGCTAATGAGCCTCGAATGCCAACAAGACTGAAGCCCAATATATCGCCATAGAGACTTATCAACTGCAAACCTCTACCTAAGTGTGCCACAGGGGCAGAACTCTAGGTACAGAGTCACCAACCAGGAAGAGGGAGAGAAAAGAAAAAGCAAGAAGATAACCTCTCTAAATCAAGAATAATCCACAGACTTTATAACCTATCCCATTTTATTATATTTGTTCATTTGTTTCTCTTATCTTCTTGTCTTGATTATTCTCTTCTTCTTCCAATTTGGTTGTTTAATTCTCTGCCAGTCTTACTCTCTCCTCTCCTTGAACTACACTACCCATAAGTGTTACATCTCCCATTATCTTTTCCTTTTTCTTCCTTTCTCTCTATGAGGGTTGCACTCCAAAACCCTTAACTCTCTCTCTCTCTCTCTCTCTCTTTTTATTCTTTTTTCTTCTTTGTGTTTTCCTCTTTCTTTTTTTTTCTCCCTCTATATTAGTTTCTTCTTTTCTCCTTTACTTTTCCTCTCATTCAATCCTCAATCACGAACAAATTATCTTATCTGGGACACAAATTTTTCTTTGTGGCGCTTTGGGGTTTTTTTGCTTCGCTTTTTTAACTCACTAGCAGTGCTCCCATCCCTGGCTTTCCATTTTATCTAGTTCTTGTTCCACTAAATACAATAGTAATTTTTTAATTTTCCCCCCTTTTTTCTGTTTCCCTCTTATTCCTTTCATCATATCTCTTAGTCAACCATCACCTAAAAACAAATCATTTTATTCTTGGCCCAAATTTTTAAATTTTTTGCATTTTGTGGGTCCATACCCCCTTTTTTGCCCCTTTATCACTTCTCCCCAACTCAGGCCCGCCATTATAGAAGTTTTTGTTCTATTTAGCACAATATAATTCACAGTTCACCATAAAATTTTGTCAAGAAGAAGGGGAGAGGAGAGAAGAAGGAAAAAAAGGGGGGGAGGGGGGGAAATAATAAAATTTTTTAAATTCTTTTTTATTTTTATTTTTTAACTTTTTATTCTTTATTAATTCTCATTAATACTATCAATAAAACCACCCTCAGATGCCATTAAGGAAAAGGAAATTGAATATCATGGATACAAAAGACAGAGAGGTAGCACAAATAGATAAGGAAAAATCTATGGAGAAAAAATTTAATATATTGGAAAACTTGGAGATAAATGAGAGAGAATTTAAAATACAAATCCTAAATATACTCAGAGATATACAAGAAAACACAGAAAGGCAATTTAGGGAGCTCAGAAAACAACTCAATGAACACAAAGAATATATTACCAAGAAAATTGAAACGATAAAAATAAATCAAAATGAGGTAACAAGCTTAGCTAATAGAACAGGCCAGATAGAAGGTAGGATTAGTGAAATAGAAGACAAGCAACTTGACACACAACAGAGAGAAGAAGAAAGAGACTCAAAAATTTAAAAAAATGAGAAAGCCCTACAGGAATTGTCTGACTCCATCAAAAAGAATAACATAAGAATAATAGGTATATCAGAGGGAGAATAGAGAGAAAATGGAATGGAGAACATATTCAAACAAATAATAGATGAGAACTTCCCAAGCTTGTGGAAAGAACTAAAGCCTCAAATTCAAAAAGGAAACAGAACTCCGAGTTTTCTTAACCCCAACAAACCTACTTCAAGGCACATCATAATGAAATTGGCACAAACCAACAACAAAGAAAAAATTCTCAAGGCAGCCAGAGAAAAGAAGAATACAACATATAAAGGAAGGCCTATTAGATTATCATCAGATTTCTCAGCAGAAACTCTACAAGCTAGAAGAGAGTGGACCCCAATATTTAAAGCCCTGAAAGAAAGGAACTTTCAGCCAAGAATACTATACCCATCAAAGCTATTCTTCAAATATGAAGGATAAATGAAAACATTCACAGATACAGAAAAGATGAGGAAATTTATCATCAGAAAACCCCCATTCCAGGAATTACTAAAGGGGGTTTTCCAACCAGATAAAAAGAACAGAACAAAACAAAACAAAACCACAAGTAAAAGCTCCACCAGGAACACAATAAAACCAAATTTAAACTGTGACAACAACAAAAAAATGGGAGAGGACGGATATTAACAGTAGCAAAGGATGATGGAGTGCAAAAGTACTCACAAGATAGTGCACTACAATGAACAAGGTAGGAACCCTTTCCATTATTTAATGGTAACCACGATTGAAAAAACCACCACAGAAGCACATGATTTAAAAAAGATAGCAACAGCAGAAAGATGTATGGAATATAACCAAACAAAAACAAAAGATAGAAAAACAAAAGAGAATAATCAAACAAGACACAAAATTAACAGAAAGCAATGTATAAAATGGCAATAGAAAATTCACAAGTGTCAATAATTACACTAAATGTAAATGGATTAAACTCACCAATAAAAAGGGACAGAGTAGCAGAATGGATTAAAAAAGAAAATCCAACTATATGCTGCCCACAAAAAACTCATCTAAGCAACAAGGATAAAAACAAATTCAAAGTGAAAGTCTGGAAAACAAATAACATCTAAAAAAAAAAAAAAGCAGGCATAGCAATACTCATATCTGATAATGCTGACAGCAAAAGTACTTAAAGACAAAAATGGTCATTTCATAATGATTAAGGGGACGCTGAATTAAGAAGACATAACAATTCTTAATATATATGCACCAATCCAAGGAGCACCAAAATATATAAGACAGCTACTTATTGACCTAAAAACAAAAACTGACAAAAATACAATCATACTTGGAGACCTCAATACACCGCCAACTGCTCTAGATCGGTCATCCAAACAGAGAATCAATAAAGATATATTGGCCTTAAACAAAACACTAGAGCACCTGGATATGATAAACATCTACAGGACATTTCATCCCAAAGTGACTGAGTATACATTTTTCTTTAGTGTACATGAATCATTCTCAAGAATTTACCATATGTTGGGCCACAAAAATAACATCAGCAAATTCAGAAAAATTGAAGTTATACCAAGCATATTTTCTGATCATAAAGCCTTGAAACTAGAATTCAACTGCAAAAAAGAGGAAAAAAATCCCACAAAAATGTGGAAACTAAACAACATACTTTTAAAAAATGAATGAGTCAAAGAAGAAATAAGCGCAGAGATCAAAAGATATATACAGACAAATGAAAATGACAAAACGACATATCAGAACTATGGGATGCAGCAAAAGCAGTGATAAGAGGAAAGTTCATATCACTTCAGGCCTATATAAACAAACAAGAGAGAGCCCAAGTGAACCACTTAATTTCACACCTTAAGCAACTGGAAAAAGAAGAACAAAGACAACCCAAAACCAGCTGAAGAACGGAGATAATAAAAATCAGAGCAGAAATAATTGAAATAGAGAACAGAAAAACTTTAGAAAAAATTAATAGAACAAGTTTCTTTAAAAAGATCAACAAAATTGACAAACCCTTGGCAAGACTTACCAAGGAAAAAAGAGAAAGAACTCATATAAATAAAATCCAAAATGAAAGAGGAGAAATCACCACGGACATCATAGTTAAACAAAGAATTATTGTAGAATACTATGGAAAACTTTATGCCACTAAATTCAACAATCTAGAGGAAATGGATAAATTCTTAGAACAATACAACCTTCCTAGACTGAGTCAAGAAGAAGCAGAAAGCCTAAACAGACCAATTATTAGAAAAGAAATAGAAAAAACTATTAAAAACCTCCCCCAAAATAAAAATCCAGGCCCTGACGGTTATTCTAGCAAATTCTATCAGACATTCAAAGAAGACTTGGTTCCTATTCTGCTCAAAGTCTTCCAAAAAATTGAAGAAGAAGCAATACTTCCAAACACATTTTATGAGGCCAACCTAACCCTCATACCAAAACCGGGCAAAGACAGCACAAAAAAAGAATATTACAGACCAATATCTCTAATGAATACAGATGGTAAAATACTAAACAAAATACTAGCAAATAGAATACAACAACATATTAAAAAAATAATACATCATGATCCAGTGGGATTCATTCCAGAATCTCAAGGATGGTTCAACATACATAATACAGTTAACATAATACACCATATCAACAAAACAAAGAACTAAAACCACATGATCTTATCAATAGATGCAGAAATGGCATTCGATAAAATACAACACAATTTTATGTTTAAGACTCTCAACAAAATGGGTATAGAAGGAAAATATCTCAACTGGATCAAGGTCATATATGATAAACCATCAGCTAACATCATATTAAATGGCACAAAACTGAAGGCTTTCCCCCTTAAATCAGGAACAAGATAGGATTGTCCACTCTCTCCACTCTTATTTAATGTGGTGCTAGATGTTCTAGCCAGAGCAATCAGACAAGACAAAGAAATAAAAGGCATCCATATCGGAAAAGAAGAAGTTAAGGTATCACTTTTTGCAGATGATATGATCCTATATATTGAAAACCCCAAAGAATCCACAAAAAGACTACTAGAAACAATAAGCCAATAAAGTAAGGTTGCAGGATACAAAATTAACATACAAAAGTCCATAGCCTTTCTATATGCCAACAATGAAACATTTGAAAATGAACTCAAAAAAATAATCCTCTTCACGATTGCAATAAAAAAAATAAAATGCCTAGAAATAAACATAACAAAGAATGTAACGGACTTACATAATGAAACTGATGGGCTGTCTGCTGCGCTAAGAGGGCGGCTAGGACTTACATAATGAAAACTACAAACTATTGTTAATGGAAATCGAAAAAGATACAATGAGATGGAAGAATATTCCTTGCTCTTGGATAGGAAGAATAAATATAATCAATATGGCCATATTACCCAAAGCAATATACAAATTTAATGCAATTCCCATCAAAATGGAACAAAAAATCATCAGATTTATATGGAACTATAAAAAACCCTGAATAGCCAAAGCAATCCTAAAAAAAAAGAACGAAGCTGGGGGCATTACAATACCTGACTTCAAACTATATTATAGAGCCACGACAATCAAAACAGCATTGTAGTGGAAGGAAAATAGACATTTAGACCAATGGAACAGAATAGAAATCGAGAAATAAAAGCACATATATATGGTCAAATAATTTTTGATAAAGGGGCCAAGAACACACAATGGAAAAAAGAAAGCCTCTTCAACAAATGGTGCTGGGAAAACTGGAAAGCCATATGCAAAAGAATGAAACTTGACTACAGCTTGCCCCATTGTACTAAAATTAATTCAAAATGGATCAAAGACCTAAATATGAGACCTGAAACAATAAAGTATATAGAAGAAGACATAGGTTCTAAACTCTTGGACCTTGGTTTTAAAGAGCATTTTATGAACTTGACTCCAAAGGCAAGGGAAGTAAAGGCAAAAATAAATGAATGGGCCTGACCTGTGGTGGCGCAGTGGGATAAAGCATCGACCTGGAACACTGAGGTTGCCGGTTCGAAACCCTGGGCTTGCCTGGTCAAGGCACATATGGGAGTTGATGCTTCCTGCTCCTCCCCTTTCTCTCTCTCTCTCTCTCTCTCTCTCCCCCCCCTCTCCCCTCTCTTAAAAATTAATAAATAAAATATTTAAAAAAAAAATAAATGAATGGGACTACATCAGACTGAGAAGGTTTTTCTCGGCAAGAGAAACTGACAACAAAATAAACAGACAGCCAACTAAATGGGAAATGATATTTTCAAACAACAGCTCAGATAAGGGCCTAATATCCAAAATATACAAAGATCTCATAAAACTCAACAACAAACAAACAAACAATCCAATAAAAAAAATGGGAAGAGGACATGAACAGACACTTCTCTCAGGAAGAAATACAAATGGCCAACAGATATATGAAAAGATGCTCATCTTCATTAGTTATTAGAGAAATTCAAATCAAAACTGCAATGATATACCACCTCACACCTGTTAGATTAGCTATTATTAACAAGACAGGTAATAGCAAATGTTGGAGAGGCTGTGGAGAAAAAGGAACCCTCATTCACTATTGGTGGGAATGTAAAGTAGTACAACTATTATGGAAGAAAGTATGGTGGTTCCTCAAAAAACTGAAAATAGAACTACCTTTTGACCCAGCAATCCGTCTACTGGGTATATACCCCCAAAACTCAGAAACATTGATATATAAAGACACATGCAGCCCCACATTCATTGCAGCATTGTTCACAGTTGCCAAGACATGGAAACAACCAAAAATCCCATCAATAGATGAAGATGTGGCACATATACACTATGGAATACTACTCAGCCATAAGAAATGATGACATTGGATCATTTACAACAAATCATTTACAACAAACATTATACAAAGTGAAATAAGTAAATCAGAAAAAACCAAGAACTACATTATTCCATACGTAGGTGGGACATAAAAACGAGACATTGATAAGAGTGAGGTGGTTATGGGGAGGGGAGAGAAAAAGGGGGAGGGGGAGAGGCACGAAGAAAACTAGATAGAAGGTGACGGAGGACAATCTGACTTTGGGTGATGTGTATGTAACATAATTGAAGGACAAGATAACCTGGACATGTTTTCTTTGAACATATGTACCCTGATTTATTGATGTCACCCTAGTAAAATTAATAATAATACAAAAAACATTTCATTTCAGTGCTAGAATACTAATGGGGTCAGGTATTTGAAATAGCTATCTGGAATTTAGTGAAGGCTGAGGATACCATGACAGATTACATACTGGTTTTTTAACAATGGCTGTTTGATTATACACCTACCCTGAGCTATGTATTGTGTATAATGTAGGAAACAACTCTAGTTTTAACTTTTAAACAATGTAACTTTTCTTGTATATGTGAGGTTAAGTTGAACTTGATGCTCTTGTCAGCTAAATGATTAAAATTACCATTAAAAAAATAAAATAAAGTAAAATAACACCTCTTCCATCTACTGATATCCTTCTGTCCTTTTCTTCTCCTGCTCCCTCTCTCCCCTTCATTCAGCCAAGCAGCCATCTGTCCATCCATCCATCCATCCATCCATCCATCCATCCTGTAATATAAGTAAGATGAATGTGGTTTTACAATGTTAAAAACTTAAAATATGTTTAAAAAGTCTATACAGGTAGGGACAAAAGTAGATTCACAGTTGTTCATATGGAAAATAATACAATGATTAATAAATAGTAACAAAACAATAAAATCTGTTTTGCATACTCACAAATGTCAACCTACTTTTGCCGCCATGTACATTAAGCCCCTGAATGATGCATATTAACTCTTGAGTTTAAAGTTATAACAAAGTTTAGAAACACAAAAAAAAGAAAATTTTTTTATTGTTAGCAAAATACTTGACTTAGAATGTATATTATTACAGTTTTTGGAAGCTAGATTCTATTTCCAAGTATACTCAATACTAAAGTGTTCCCCAAAATGTTCATTTTTTATCCAGCAATGGCATCATTTCAAGCAAAACTCATCTCTGGCCTTGAGTTTGTTGTCATATTTATGGGAGGCATTAGGTCTAGAAGCTTATTCCTGAAGTCTCAAATTCTCCTTCAACAAGGCATGTTCGGCTTCCTACCTCAATGAATCATTCCAATGAGATCTGAACATCTCTCTATGTGTCATTAATTTTTCTGATCTTTAAGAAGGTCCAGGTGCAGTAGAAAATGCTTATGGAGATTTGGATGAATGTTCTGAACTTAATTAGTTTTCCCTGCCCTTCCTTGGCTCCCAGGCCCCCAATTCCATCCTTCTTCTTGTTGAGGGTGTGCATATTCTGAGTCTGAGCCTGATTGCTCAGTATAGCCCTCCTACAAAAATGGTTTTTTGAATGCAGACTGCAATGTAGACCAAATGGGTAAATTCCCTTCCTGTTTACATGTCTTGTGGTCAGAACTCAGGACTTCCGACCTTCTCTGTTTGTTTGCAGTTTGCATTTATTTCATCCTGCAGCTGCAAAAGGGTTTTATGTTTGTTTTCCGGGAAATCAACTCTTAACTGACCTCAGGTGCAGAAACAGACACAGATTTTGAAGCATCTATTATTTCAAAGACAAAATTACATATATAAATTAGGCACAAAGGCGATTATTTAGAAAGAGAAAAGAGAGTATAACTAAAAATACTAAAAGTTGACTACATTTGAAATAGCATATTTTTACAGCTTTTACAAAAACATCCATGCCTGAGAACCCAATGCTAGGACCCTTCCAGGGCCATGGAAAAGACTTACATAAAGTGTGAGTGTGCCTATATATGTGTGTTTATGGAATTTTACAGAGATTTGACCTCATACACAACTGTGAACACTGGTTAAATAGTCTTCATGAGCCTGTTGTCTTCGTGTCTGATGCTAAAACTTGAAGTCTGTATAGCAGGCAACTGGGAAGGCAGGATGGCTATAAAGGGCGGGTGAGGGTAAGAGCATACTAGAATTCATGAAGAGGAAAGACAACATGAGAATGAACTGGGTCTTGTGTCAGTTTCTACTGCCTTCAGCCTTCCGTAATGAAGTAGTGCTCTTTGTCACAGGGCTAGACAAATGGCCCATGAATTAAAGATGTTGAAGGAGGATCCAGGAGCAGGTAGAGCAACTACAGGCCTGAATGCTCTCATATGCCAACAACGTGGGTTAGCAGATACATGATAATGTGTTTGAGCTACAAATGCACTTGACTCCATCTTTGAAGGTTAAAAACAATATGGCCGCTGCTTTACTTCCACTTTCTGAATCTCATGCAAATAGGCCTACCTTAACCAGAAACATACAGGGAAGTGAATCTGCAAAACACAGATCAGCCTAGCAATTGACATATTATTACAAAACCACCATAGCCTACCCGTTGTCAACCTGGCACCCATATATATCTCTAAAAACCATACTAATTTAAAAATAAATATATTAACAAAGTCATAGTTCTGCCTCACTACAGTGTGTACTACTGAAAATATGCTAATCCTTTCTCCAAAAGTGAATACTAATTTGTATTTTTGATCATATTTATTCTTCTTATAGGTTATTCAATGTCTTACTTTGATATTTTATAACTTAACAATTACCACACATGTTGGATGGTAGAGGAATGGGAGAGAGAAAGAAAATAAAGATATTTTATATATAATGTTCATAAAATAAGGAAGAAATACTTATAACCATCATATTCCTCATTTCTGCATTTAGTCACATGTTCTAACTAGTATTTATAATTGCCTTCTGCTAGCTGAAGTTCCTGGACTATGGAATAGCCTAAACATTTAATCCTGAGTTCTGGACCATTAACATTTTGCCTGAATTAATTGCAGTTTTTGATTAACTTTAATCACAGAACATATGACTACTAAGCGGCACCTTAGGGTCCTCTCTGCCCCCATTGGGCAGTGACAATCTCATCACCAGGACCACTGGGATAAATCCAGAGTTTTGATACTATTGGCATTTGGACTAGATAATTATTTGTTATAGGGAGAGCAGTCCTATGCATTGTAAGATATTTAGCAGCATACTTGACCTGTACCCACAAGGTGTTAGTAGCACTCTCTGCCTGCAGTTATGACAACCAAAAATGTTTCCAGATATTTAAATGTCCCCTGGGTAAAATTGCCCCCAGGTGGAAACCACTGAAGTAACTCCTTTCTTTGCCAGTGGTTCATGGGCACAGGGACTCAAAAGTGGCTATGTAGCAGTCTCAACTTCCAGTTCAAAGGAATCATTGTTTGCTTTCCTGGTGGAAACATTCTTCCCTTGGGAACTAAGACCTTCAAGCCAATTGAGCCTAAAGTTACAGGAATGGAAAGCAAAAACTTTGTTATCCAAGGAATGCTAGTTGAAATTGCACACAAAAGGGATACTTTTTTTTCTACTTTGATTTTCTTTTTTTATTCCAGTTTCTTCTAGATTTAATTGACATATAGCTTTTTGCAAGTCTAAAGTGTATAACATGTTGATCTGATACACTAACACATTGCAAAATAATCACCTTTGTAACATTAGCTAGTACTTCCATAATTGTCACTTATGAAATAACCACGACCATAGCATTAGCTAGTACTTCCAAAATATGTCACATAATTACCATTTCCTTTTTTGTGGTGAGAACATGTAAGATGTAATCACTTAGCAACTAACAAGTACATAATACAGTGTTATTAGCTATAATAAACAGGTATATTAGATCACCAGAACTTATTCATCTTATACCTTGACATTTATAGTTATAAGAGATAAATAATTTTTCAATTGCTGTGGTCAAAATACACCATCTCATCTCCTGACAATGTTTGCAATGCTTTGTTCTGGATAGAGTTTTCTATTGGACTATTAAACCAGCTGTCTCTGTTTTCCAAACTTTTCAGTCCATTGTTTAGCCTTGTGAGCCCATGCCCTGGGTTTGGTCCTTTGGTCCTCTGTATCCTGTGACTCTGTAGATGACAGGAGGAAGCCAGTAAGGAAATGGAAAATTAGCTCTTTTCCCAGTGTAATGCTGGTGGCTGAAGCCAGGCAGGTTCCTATTGAATTCAGGCAGACAGCAGAGAAACTGCGGAACCGGAAAACGTTGGGCCATTCCTGCTTATTGGAGGCTTGCAAAGGCAGGCGAACAAATAAATAACAAAAAGGGAAAGAGCTAATAAACAAAGGAAAATCTGTTATTCACAGTAAGAGCAAGGGAGCAAGGAAAACCGCACCTCACGGTGGTAGAAGAGTGATCTGGGAGAATCGCCGCCCAGGGGAAGCACCTGCAGCCTTACACAGATCATGCACATGTGGTGCTGCCAGGTGCCCACGCACCAATCAGGCAAAGAGCTTGCAGTCGGTAAACCCATGAGTAAGCCTAACACAGCCGTTTTCCCCACATTCCATCCCTTTAGGGTTGCTCACCTCACAATCTACGCAACAGGTCTCTTCCACTATGGTTCCTGTGCAAGGAGTGAGGTACATTACAAAACCAAAAACGATACAGTCTGCAATAACAGAATTACAAACACAGCTATGGGGAAATAATAGAGAGGTCAGCAGCATCAAGAGAGGCAAGTCTTTCCCCTCTGGCAGAATACAGGCCAGAGTTCTGTCTGCAGACAGCACAGTAGCAGGTACCAGATGCCACCCAGGTGGGCACACCAGACCTTACTGGCCTGCACACCAGGATCTGCTGGTTCTGTGTGCAGCAAAATGAGAGAACTCATTACCAGCCATAAAGAAATTACAAAGCTGCCCTTCATAATGCTGCCCTTCATTATGTCACGGGGCATGCCCCTCTAGCCCATCCTGGGAATGATGAGACAGACACTTTGAGCACTCATGGGATAATACACTTCTACCTTAGGCGGCCATGGGCTGGTTGCCCAGGGAGTTAACTGGAGGTCCACCGCTAGCCCCTTTCCCCATGGTGCCAACAAGGCCATCCATCTCAGATGGGAGGCCTGTACAGTCCAGGGCCAAGTCCATCGAAGCCATTGGCCTTTAAGGAGGGCTGTTGGGACAAAAGCACATTGCCCTGCCGTCCAAAGCCTGGCTTGAGCAAAGTGTCCTGGGTGCATATCCGCAACTGGATGGGAGCAGCTGGCAGATGCAGGAGGGCCTCCACTGGAGCTGTCCTCCCCAACCCTGTTGAGGTCTCTCATTTAAAATCTGGAGTACTGGCCACAAGCAGCATGTCCATCTAGTAAGGGAGCCAGTGACCCCCTCCTGTTGCAGTCCCTGCTTTAAGAGTCCATTATTCCGCTCAATGATACCAGCAGCTTGAAGGTGGTAGGGACATGGTACTTCCAGTCCACCCCTAGGTCTTGAGCCCATTACCTCACCATAGGACCAGTGAAATGGGTCCATTGTCACTTTCATGGACCAGCGGTCACCCGTATGCAGCACTCAGGTGGTCCAGAGCCTGTATGACTGTCCTCTGGTCTGGGTTACAGGCGGGGTAAGCAGCAGCAGACCAGTGGCAGCATCTACATAAGTGACTGCATACTGGTACCCTTCTGACTTTCATAAGGGTCCAATGATGTCTATCTGCCATTGTGTCAGTGGGACATGACCCCTCTGGATCTGTCCAGGTGACATCAGTGGTCTCCGAGGGTGTTCCTTGGAACACACTGCACATTGCTCACAGGCTGCAAGTACCTCTGCATAGGACACAAGCAAGTTCCACACCTTAACTGTAGCCCACATAGTTTTCTCTCGCTTGGAGCAGACACCTATGGAGCCACTGTGCCATGTCACCAGCAGGCGCAGTCTCTAACCATTGCACCTTCGCCAAAGTGTCTGTCTCATCATTCCCAGGATGGGCTAGAGGGGCATGCCCCGTGACATGATATACTGTCACCTGTTTCTGGTGTCCTATTGCCCATAAGTCCTGCCACATGGCCTGATCCCATAGTGGACGGTGCATTACCATCCACTGGTTAATGTGCCAAGTCACAATCCAAAGGGTCAGTCCATGATAGACAGCCCAGCTGTCAGTACAGATCACCAGAGGTGAAGGTTCATTATGGGCAACTAGCCATATGGCTCTTACTTCCACCCACTGGCTGCTTTGGCCTGTACCCATGTCCATCCAAATAGTTTCAGTGGCTGGATGGAAGGCTATGGCCGTCCACTTGGCAGGTTAGCCCCTGCTGGAACCATCAGTATACCAGGCATCCTTGGGGATGGGCACCTGCCCCTCCTGGTAGGGACTGACTTCAGGTTCTGCCTCTTGATCCCCAGTTGCACCTGACTCTAAAGTCACATAGGTGACTGGACCCAACACTTCCTGCAGTTCTGCCCTCAATGGGCTGGTGCTAAGAGCACAGCGTTGTTGCAGGTATGCACCCCACTTGGCCAGGGTGGAGGTTTGGGACATAACATTAAGTGGTTACCCAATCTCTCACCCATCCTGCAATAGGGTATGTTGTCTTGACTGTAACTGGTGTTGTGGCTGTAATACTCTCAGTGGTCAGGAGGGCAGCATACACAGCTGCCAGCTGCTTCTCCACTAATGAGTAACGAACTTCGCGCCTTTTCACAATTGGGACCAAAACCCAATAGGTTGCCATAAGCCCCATCCAAACCCTTCAGGGGTTACATGGACATCAAGCTCACAGGGCCTGAGAGGATCAAATACATTCAAGGCCTTTGCCACCTTGACAGCTCTCTTAGCTGCTACAAATGCACCTTGTGCCTGCTCAGTCCAGTCCCAGTGAACCCCCTTCTGAATAAGGTGATATGGGGATGCAGTAACTTAGCTAAATGGGGTATGAATTCTCGCGAATACCCCAACAGACCTAGAAATTCCTGTAACTGCTTTACCGTAGTGGGCCCGGGGAATGCTTTGATCTTATCTATAACTGCCTCAGGGATAACCTTTGTCTTACCTGACCAGACAACTCCCAAGAACTTAACAGATAACCCAGGTCCTTGTAATTTGCTCTCGTTGACCATTCAGCCACAAGATTTCATATGGGATAGCAAGGTAGGGACTGTTGTTCCAATTCTGGAAGAGTCACTAGTTAGCATAACATCATCGATATAATGATACATAGGAACTGCCTCTGTTTGTTTCCATTTAGTCAGGTCAGCAGCCACCAGCCCATGGTGCAAGGTGGGGCTATGCAGCTTGAGGAGCCACTGAGCCATTTCACCCGCAGGTGTTGTAAAGTACCAAAGGCTACAGGAGGCTTGGAGAACATTTTATTAATTTGGATTAAGGTGTGCAGAGAAATTGTGAGAATAGTCTCTGTGCTGTGTGATTGGCATAACCAGGATGGCCCTTGGCATTGTATTGTAAATGCAAGGGGAGGAAAACATGGATTCCCAGACATTCCACCACACCTGTGGGGAAAGGGGTGAATGGCTAGCCAGGTACAGGAAGAGAAAAGCCAAAATAAACCTTTTCTTATAGCAATGAGCCAATTGCAGGCATTTGTCCCCACCGAAACTACCTCTCCTATGTAAATGCGTGTGTGACTCTGGACAGAGATAGCAGATAAACACTAGATAATATAGGAATGCCTTTAATATGTAAAGAGACATCTTTCTACCATTGTGTTGGCTTATAAATTTTGTTTTCTCCAAAATGATGTATGGTTTGCAAATTGAATGTGGTCCTATCATGTTAAAGGACATATGACTATAACCAATAACAGTAAAGGGCTTCTAATTGCAATTTTTGCTTCTGTACTTCCCACTTACAAAACTATAAAAACTAAGTAGAACAAAGGGCCGGCACGCTCTCCGTCAGATTTCTGTCGGAGTTCCCACCACTTGGCCAAGCTAGACAATAAAGCTTTGATGTGTAAACGACGGACCTTGCTCCTGTCTTCCATATTTCGGGTCCCTCTGAATTTGGATCAACACAGATAGCCTGTGATTATACAGTAAAGCTCCATTGCTGCCCTTCCCAAGTGAAGGCAAATTGGTCTTGACTCTGCAGCTATATCAATAGAGAAAAGGGCATTAGTCAAATCTGCCACAAAGTGGTATGTCCCCAATTTAAGGCTTAATCGATCCATCAGGTTAACTATTGAAGGTACAGCAGCATGCAATGGAGGAACAACTTTATTAAGTTCCCTGTATGCTGCATGTCCCTGCAACACTGCCTTTATGACTCAGACTCACAGGCGGAACTCCCTGGCTATAGTTTACAACCACTGTCCTTGTAAGGCATTTACTCCCAAAATATATTCAGAAATAGAGGATACATACACCTTATATGGCTTAGGAGGAAGTCTTCCTATCCACAATGGAAGAGTTATTGGCTTCACTTGAACAGTTTGGCCCCCATAACCATCAGTGGCCACTGGGGTCCCAGCAAACCATTCTGGGTTCCCACAAAGAATGAAACATTCTGCACTTTTATCCACTAAGGCCAATACCCACTGTACATTAGAAGGGACCAGTGGAAGCCAGTTCCATGTGTGACCTCCAGTCCCCACCCATCCCTATGAGACAGGTCCCTTGGCCTTCCCCCTATTCAAACTAGAACAGTGGGTCTTGGGGGTTCTCCTCTTCTTCAGCTGTCTCCATCATATAATCTTGTAACCATGCCACCCACACACCAACTGTTTTATTGGTAGCTGTTGGGCCGTGCATATCAGCAGCTGAAATCTCTGTCCTGGTTTAAGCATCTGCCAAAGCTCCACAAAGCCTTATTAGACTGGCCATCCAATTTCTCCCTATCTGCCCAGCTGCAATCAAATCTACCCACATCTGTGTTCAGGTAACTTTCACAGGCCCGTTCCTCTTGCCAGTCAGAGGGGCAGCATGGGCAGCAGCCCTCACAGCTTTGTGATTCCATGCTGCCTCCAGCTCCCCCAAATCTGCTACCATCTGTGTAACCTTGTTGATGGACTGTCCCACATAGGGGCCCAGGATAGCCACTAGTGACCCAAAAAGGGCTGATGGGGCGCTGCAGAGGATAAGATCCCACATCCCAGACATAAACACTTCCTCATCTGGTCCATGAGACCCTGGGTGGAAAGCAGCATTCTTTATATCTAGTTTCCAAAGGACCCAGGGCAGTTCACTATAGCACTGCCACCAACTCACTGTCCCTAGGAAGTCCCCAGCGTTCTGCCAGACCTTATGAATGGCAGCCATCAGCCATCTTAATAGGGTATGGTCTCCTGGGTTGCCATGGCAGTTCTGAAGACGCTGCCTCAAGGAGGAATGTGTGGTAATGGCGGCCAATTTCTCCATCTCTGTTCTGGAGAACATGATGCCATCCACCCCCTATGTCCCACAACCTCAGTAACCAGCTGCCAGCAGCTCCATGGGTTTCTGCCTGAATTATGCCTCTCAACTTCATCAGCTCTGCCTGGGTGTAGGGCCACACCACATAGTTCTCCACTATCTGAGGAGGAGGGACTCTTTGCTGCTGGGATTTTACCTTCTTGGTGACCACCAGCTGGGCTCTGAGTCTGTGGATGGCAGGTGCACACTGAGCCTACCCCTCAGAAGAGGAGAAATCGTAAAGGCCTGCTCCCACTGACACAGAGTCACTCCACTAGCAGGAATGCAGCTCTGTCTTCTGCACCTTCAGTTCCTGCAGCTGCTGGCTCTCAGCCTGAAGCTGACTCTCAAGCTCCTGAACCCACAGTTGTTTTTCCAACAGCTGTTGCTGCCAACGTTCAGCTTCCAGGGCAAACTGCAACTTGTGAACCCGCAATTCCTTCTCCAGAAATTGTTCCAGGTCCAGGTGCTGTTGGTGCTCAGCCTGCATTTCACACAGCAGCTCTCAAACCCAGTCGGCCTCCCTCTCCAGTGCTGGCTCCAGTTCACACCACCGCTGGTTCTCAGCTTGAGGTCTGACTTGCCATTCTCAGATCTGCAGCTCTTTCTCCAGTGACCATTGCAGCTCATGTTGTTGTTGCTGCTCAGTCTGCAGCTCATCCTGGAGCTCTTGAGCTCAGGCTGGCTCTCACTGAGCTCTCAGTTTCCTCTTGCAGGGCTGTGAAAAACACCCAGCCTACACTCCCAAAAGGACAGCCATGGGAAACCATACACTGGAGAACAGCAACCACTCCTCTACCCCACTCTTCAAGAGTGTCAGTGGCTCCATACTGATCTGCTCCAAATGCTGCTGACTACACCAGATGTAATGCCAGTGGCCAAGGCCAGGCAGGTTCCATTGAATTCCAGCAGAGGAACTGTGGAGCTGGAAAGCTTTGGGCCATACTCATTTATTGGAGGCTCACAAAGACAGGTGAGTGAATAAACCACAAAAAGGGAAAGAGCTAATAAACAAAGAAAAATCTGTTATCTGTAGTAAGGTCAAGGCAAGGAAAACTTCACCTCACGGTGGCAGGAAAGCGATCTGGGAGAATCACTGCCCAGAGAAAGCACCCGCAGCCTTACACAGACCATGCACATGTGGTGCTGCTATGCACCCATGCACCAATCAGGCAAAGAGCTTGCAGCCTGTAAATCCATGGGTCAACCTATCACAGTCGTTTTCTCCACACCCAGGATCTTACAGCAGAGATGGACTAAGCCACTAACCCACATTTCTTTTGTTAATAGACTCACCCCTGGGGCTGAGAGGCCACCTAGATTGTTTACAAAATGACCACTGTTATTCTCCTCTATCTCTATCCCTTTTGTAGAAAACACAGCTGTTAGGCTTGCACACTTGCACTTTGCATGATTAGTTCATGAGCACGTGACAAAGTCATGTGTGCATAACCTATATAAGACTCTGGGTGCTTGTCTCAGGGAAGATGGCAGATTGCTTGCCCAGCACTGCAAGGGGCCATTTTGCTGTTTTTTCACCTGCTGCCATGAGAAGCAGTTTTCTCCTGCCTGTTTGCTCATTTGCCCATTGGGAGACTCTAACAAACAGGTAATGGTCCAACATTTTTCAGCTTCACAGTTCCTCTACTACTGTCTGCCTGAATTCAGTGTGAACCTGCCTGGCCTCAGTCACCAGAATTACACTTGTGATATAACTTTGAAGTTGCTTGCCTTAAGAGGTAGAGTATATTTCATCAGTATTTGAATATGGGCTGGCCTGATGATTTGCTTTGGCCAATAATATGCAGAAGTGATCATGGGAAGATTCTAAGCCTAAGCATCCACCTTTGCTCTGGGAACACTGCTCAGCTGCCAAGTAAACAATGATGGTGGCAGAGCCTGCCAGTGGATGAGAGACCACCTGAAGGAGAGATAAGCCACTTGGGCTGAGGTCATTCTAGATTTGCCAGCTCCCATCTGCTCCCACAGCTGCCCATACATGTCTAAGTGAGCCTCGCTGAGGAACTGCCAGCTGAGGAAGTCTAACTGACCACATGAAGAATTATGGGCTAAAAAAATGGTTCTTCTCAGGTACTATGCCATGGAGTAGTTTGTTATGCAGCCAAAACTTACTGATAAGTCACCAAGGTTAGAAGCATTTCAAAATTAGAAGATACATCCATTTCTGATTATTATCCTGCCACTTAAAAGGAAAGAAAGAGCAGAGGATAAACCATATGTGAAAGAGGAGAGATATAAAAGAAGGAACATATGGTCAGGCAGCTATTACTCTTGCCATGTCTGGTTATAATCCAATTTCTTCTTCCACTCAATAGACCACTTACAATGTAGCAGAAGTCTCTTGTTTATAAAATTCATGAACTCCCCACACTAGGGTATCTCATAGATCTTAAAACCCTGCTAGGTTTTCCTGACTGACTGAACTGGGAGCTGGACTATAGTCTGGAACCAAATGAGCTGCTTTCTCTGCCTTGTTCTTTCCATTTCTTTCTCATTAGTAGAAGACTTTTCATCATTTCAGCATGTTGGCTTCACTGTTTTCCTTTTCAGCTCTCTGCTGGCACATAGCTTCTACATGCCCATTCCAAAACAGCAGCCTCAGCCCCAAGTCTTCATGTCCTTCTAGCTCATCTTCCATAAATTCAAATTCCCAGGAGAGAGAATCTGATTGTTCCACCATGGTGGTTCAGTCAGGTGTGCTTGGGTGGTGATTGTCAGGATCAATAAAAACATCCTTTTCTTGACAGTGGGCAGGCATCTTTTATAGGAACCAGAGGATTAAATTTCTCTTTTAATCACATCTACTGCTGGCAGGATCCACCACCCCGAGTTCCTGGAAATCCTTTTCCACCAGGTCAACAATAGTTTTTTTACTATGCTTTCCAGTGGAGGACAATTTCTATATCCTTCCATGGGAGGAATATTAATAAAAAGGGTCAGTAATTTCTTTTCCCAATCAGGCTGGGGTAGGGACTGGAAAGCCTTTTTTAGCTCAGTGCCCTGTTTCATTGTCTTAATGGTCCTCCTGGAGTCCCAAGACTCAAGAGTTCCAGACTCTTCTTCATATAAACCCAGCTTCCAGTGTCTGTAATCTATTCAACATCTTCCTTTTAAAAATTTTTTTGTTTTGTTTCATCTTACAACAGTAAAAATTTCTTTCTCATTGAAGGCTGCTAATTGAGACACTCTCTAGTGACAATTTATAATTATATGGATTTTATGGACTAGAACATTTTAAAAACAAATCAAGTATTGATATATGGGTGCCAGGTCTATATATTGTCACATAAGGCCATTGTAAGTTCCTGCATCTAATCATCAGTATTTAGTATTAGTTTGAAACCAGAAAATTGCCAATTTTATAGGTCAAAAATAATTGAATAGTGGCAATTTCCTGTGGTCCAGTGTACTATGTTAGAGCACATTTTACCTTGAGAACTATAGAAAGGATATAATCTTATAATAAAGGACTAGTCTTTACAATGAATTTATTTAACATAATGAAAACTATACTATATGTTTTTTAATTTTCTCATTTCATTATGAACCATGAAAGCTTAATCATGGTCTGGCACTATGTTTAGATGTGTCTTTTTCTTGAACATGTGTCTAGTGAAACACACCGTGCTATCCTCTCAGGGTCACTGTCTTTCCTCAGAGTACGTCTTTCCTAGCCTCTAAGGCAGGGTCTGGCCTTCCCTTGGTTCAAAGTCATGCTCAAAGAGCAGACATATTCTCTGAGGCCCTTTCAAGCTATTATTGGGTGAATTCTTCACTTGCACCAAATGTGGGTATTTAGGAGACAAAATAAAAAAAGAAAAAAATTAATTGATTTCAGAGAAAGATAGAGGAAGAGCTAGCTAGGTAGATAGATAGAGACATTAGTTTGTTGTTCTACTTAATTATGTATTCATTGGTTGATTTTTGTATGTGCCCTGACCAGGAGTTGAGCCCACAAACTTGTTGTATGGGGCCAAAGCGCTAGCCAACTGAGCTACCCGGAGACATGTTTGCAGTATTCATAGTCACATTCCCTTTCATAAAGAACTGGTCACATTTACTAAAGGAGCCTTAATAACCTCCCAGAGTTCCTTAATGAAATATGCAAACCAATTTTTCTATCAAATCATGAGTTAATGATGTTTCACTTTGAATTGTGTTTTTTTGCACAACTTTTCTATCATTTCAGACAATTCCCTCATCACCCTCTATTTCCTACCCAAGGAATCTTCATCTCTCTTACAAAGCAGATCTAGGCAGATTGTGTAACAAACTGGCTTTGGTTATTAAAAACATCTTTTTAGCTCTTAGCACAACTAGCAAAACCACTCCTGATGAAAAGAGTGTCTCTCTCATATGGTTTTTGAAAGAAGTTCAATTTTTTAAATTTACTATACATGTGAAAACAATAAACAATTTGCATTTATTTCTTTTTCTAATAATTCAAAATGTAACCTAAGGGTTTTTAAAGAATGGATTTAGTAACTTTAACATTGTACCACTTTCTGAAATATTATTGATTCCCAGTAGTGTAACTAAGCTTTAGCCAAATATTTCAGTTTATCTCTCCCTCTCTCTCTCTTTTTTTGTGTGTGTGAATTTGTAAATGCGTCAGAAAAACATTTACTGTAATGTTAGAATGTGCTTGTATTGGCATTAAAAGTGTGGTTTTGTCCCTATGGGGAATCAAATAGATGCAAAATTACAGTTAATTCCTGGTATTTGTGGTAATGGGGAACAGATTGAGTTTGTACCAATAATACTTGAATAATTTATTTTAGAAATTAGGTTGAAATTTGTTCTTCACTAAATCTTATGCCAGAGATCCACAAGTAGTCAAATTGTTCTCTCTCATTTTCCTGACTCAGCCAGTCTCTGGGGTAGAGAGATGGCCAGAAGGAAAGAAGGGTAGAGTCAAAAGACTTATTCGCAAATCTCATGGTCATTAGGTTTTTCTCTATGTGTTGACTACAGCTCTTTTGTGGGGTAGAAGATGACCATTCTCCTACTTCTTTAGTAGATGTCTTTTGACTTAAGATTTAAGAGAGAATCATGTTACCTCCTTTGCAAGTTCAGTTTTCAGTTCGTAACTGAAAAAAGAAGTAGAATATTTCAGAGAATTGACACCTCTTTATTTTTTTTAGTTTTATTTTTTTAAATCTTTTTTACCGAATTTATAGGAGTGACATTTGTTAATAAAATTACATAGATTTCAGGTGTACAATTCTATAACACTTCATCTGTAAACTGCACTGTGTTTACCACCCCAAGTCAAGTCTCCCTCGATCACCACTTATTGCCCCCTTACCCTCTTCTACCTTCTCAAGAAAGGAGGATTTAAAATATAGCTAAGCGGAAAAAATGCCATCACAGAGCCATCTACCTGTAGCTGGTAGCCTGCAAGAGAAAGGATTGATATTATCTGGTTCAGTCACTGACCTTTTGGGAGAAGGAGATGATACGTAAGCTCTTTAAGGTCTTATGGTTCCTACAAGGGTTTTCAATAGATGAGAAGCAGAACCGCTTTATTCTGGATCTGTAATAGTATTTCTTGAATGCAAAAAACTCAACACATTTGTAGGGACAAAAGTGTATTGTGCTCATGGTGTCCAGATGTGATGCTCCAATGATGTAAGTCCCTAATTTGTTCTGGGACTAGTATTGTTATCTGTTGAAAAAGACTTAGATGATGACATCCAGTTTTAAAAACTCCTGGAAAATCTTATAATGGTTTGTCACTTAACAGTAATCCTCACACAATGCTGCAAAAGCTTTGGAAAGATACACACACACACACACACACACACACACACACACACACACCACACCACACACACGCACTCTGGTAGAGTTATGGGAAATCTTAATTAACTATATTAGAGAAACACAAAATACAAAATGAAGTGATGGTTTTAAAAAACGCTGTATATCATAATTAGTCCCAGATGATGGTTCCTTTATAGTCAAAAGAGTTGACTTAAACAGTTACATTTCTTTGTCTGAATGTCAAATAGAAATTGAATTAGGCTCCTGTACTATCTCCTCATACAGTTTCTTTGGGGTCTCACTGTGACTTTGTGAAATGTCTGTCCACTGAGACAAAAAGATTATGTTCTCTATAATACACTCTTTACAAGGTAGCAGATATTCTCAGAACCAACCTCTACAACCTCAGTACCAAGGGTTTCTTTTTCCTTTTGGTAATGGAAAATATTTTCTCGTTCTGTGGTTTATCTATTCGAGACGCTCCTGGAGGAACAGGCCTCACAGGTCTCAGGCTATCATCCCCATTTGCTGTAAGAAACCAGACTTGTCACTAATTCCCATGCAGAATAGCTAGGCAGATCCAGAAATGTCTTTAAGCAAATTTTGTTTGTTATTGAAATCCAAGGAAAATCAAGTGAAAGAAAACACACAACTGATTGCCAAAAAAGGTTGTTATCTTTAGCCATTTCCAAGAGACATTAGTTGTTCCTTGATATCTCTAATAGAAAACTTATCAGAAGTTCTAATAACAGGTTTCTCTGATTAAATTACTTAATCAGTGAGAAAATGTAGACATGCTCAGTCTTTTCCTATAAATGATTCCTCCAAGTCTGCATTTATTTGTTTTGGGGATCCAAGATTCCTTTTAAAAATCTTTAGATGGATTAACACACAGTATCTGTTTTTTCCTAACTCAGAGAAAACTAAGCTAATGATTCAATGCTTTTCCATTAGCTGGCACTTGATTCAGGACAGGATGAAGCAGGTCTTATCTCCTGTGATATGGAAGGTGGACTTCTTAAACTCCATGTGACAGTTAGCAAAGTGTAGAGTAAGACACTCTGTATGTAGTCAGATTGATTTGTATATAGAATAAAAAAATAATATATATTTATTATTTGGGTGAATAAATAATACTATTTCCTCCCTCTCTGTCAATGTATTTATTTTATATGCTCTTCTATTTTTAATCAGTAATATAATAAAATATAACTTATTTTGTAATAAATGTAATGCATACTTGACAAGTGAGTCACCCTAAGTTTCCATAGAACAAAGATTACTTATTGTCAATAAATACCAGTCAGAAGAAAACAGCAGCTATTTCCCAGATCATGTGAAATTTTTGTACCAGATAGCTACTGGAATAAGCAGATTTCCCCTTTTGAAATATCTGGAAAATTGCTAGAAGTTTCTACTTATCTCTAGTAAATATAGAGCCAAAACCTACAGTTTTGAAGTGGAGATGTGTATTTTACTTGCTGATATAAAAATACTTTATTTCTGTTTTTAATCACCTCATAATTTGTATTTTTTTCCATAAGACATCTTGCTTGTCTCTCACTGAAATGAGTGATCAAATATGCAAACATCAGTGAACCAGCAAAATTGTCATTAGCTTGGAATTCTTATTAATGTTGAAGTGATATTGGTTATGCAGTCAGGTATTATCAAATGCCCGAGTAGTATGATAGCATCTAAATTATAGTACATATATTAAATTATAGTACATATTTTATTAATATTCATATATTTTATTAGCATATCACACATACTTTTGATTTCAAGCTCTGTGCCTATGAACCCATATAGATTCACATGGACCTATTATTATATTTAATAACTTCTACTGGAGCTGACTTCCCAAACACAGCATTTTTTTTAAGCTTAGGAGCAATAAAAAGTTGGTATTAGAAGTGTGAGAAAATGGATAATTTATTTAAATTTTAGTTTTATGTTATTTAAGACTGCAAATGCTGTTAAGACAAAGCAAATATCAAGTGACTATTACTAATGGTATATTGCCAAAAACCAGCAGGTCTAGGAATTCCAGGTCCTGAGTGGGAACGACAGGGAATGAAGAAATAAACTTAGAGAGAAAAAAGGATAGGATTGGGAGATCTCTTTGCAATGCAAAGATAACCACTATATTTTTAGGGCAGAGTAAAGTCTATGTGATATCTCTAATCACATTTCCAAGGCAACCCAAGAATTTTCCCAAGTGCAGAAAACCCCCACCATACATAACATCTTAATTTTACAAAACAAAGAGTAAAAATAAAACTGCCTCCAGTTTCTCTGAGGGACATGGGGGATAGGAAGAGTAGAAACAATCCAGCATCACAACAACTAACATGGAGATGTGGAGAAAAACTTAGCCTTTAGCATCTTAAACAAGCAAGTGAGATGGAGGGTTGGGATGAGTGCAAATACTCAGCTTCATAGCCAATATGGAGGTGTGAGGTAAGAACTTAGTCTTTGGCTAAGCCTTAAATTGCAAGGGCTTTGCCAACTTGCAGTCTCCCATGTATACCCCCCTTTTATTTTTAATTTGTGTGCTGAGATTTGCACTTGTCTGATTTCCCAGATTCCAATCTGGAGGCAGACTGAAAAAATACAGAATAAACACAAGATTAGTAAAGCCAATGCTAACAACAAATACCAAAACAAGTGTCTTAATACATTGAAGGGATTAAAGCCTTTTAGATTATCAAGCAAATTCTTAGTCAATACAGCGGGATCTATAATAGATTCTTTGCAGTTTTGAATGTACTTAATATGTTCATGTAATTTCACCAAGTCCATGCTGACACCATCACCCCTCCATATTCTTTGTAGATGCAACCCAATCCTACTTCAGTCCCATTGAGAACTGTCACAAGGAGCAGGAGTCACACTCAGGAAAGGTCCACATAGCACTGAAAGTGTTGTAACATTTCCACACTCTGCAGCTAGTGTCCAAGTCCCAATGACCACAGCTTCCAGAACATTAAACTTTTGTCTCAAACTTAATGTCATTTCTGGACTTTTGGTGATAATTTAGGCAGACTGGAAGGGCCATCCATAGGCATGTGTGGAGATGAAGCTTCTGTTTTCTTTAACCTGGAAAGATGAAACCAGGGGGCATTTTCCTGGAATTTTGCAGCTGTAGTGAGGAGAACCTTGGGATTTACTCTGCTGGGTGGTAGAAGTAAATTTGTAACAGAAGTGGGCAAATCTGGCTGACCAAAAGCAGCAATAGGTCCGATTCCAAGGATGGGAGGTGAAAGGAGAGAGAGGATCTGAATTTGGAGAGTAGGTCTCGGCCTAAAATAGGGTGGGGGCATTGAGGCAGGAGGAGAAAAGAGGGTGCAAAGCAGACACAATGTATTAGACAAGGCAGTGGATACATGGCAAGTGGGGAGGAAAATAAGACCATCAACACCCACAGCAGAGTTTAAGGGATGAGCAGAACCTGAACATTTGGGCAAGGCAGAGTAAGTGGCCTTGTGTCTATAAGAAATGAGATCAGCTTACCTGCCACTTGGATGGTTACCTTAGGCTCGTCTACGGTGAAGTGAGATGGGGCTGACAGGCCTGGGCACCTTCAGTCTTCAGTAGCAAGTCCCAGAAGGCTGGGTAAGGTTAGGTCAGAGGTGGCTGGGGTAATGGTGGAAGAGACTGAACCCTCTCTTGGAGGAGCAAGGGGGTAGCTTACCTTCCAGTGTCCCTTTTTCCCATAGTGAGGGCAAGGCCCTGGTGGGGGCTGAGAAGCCAAGCAGGCCTTAGCTCAATAACCTTACTTTCCACACTTGTAGCAGGGCCCTGATGGAGTCATATGAGGCCTGTTAGGGGCATTGATGCCTTTCAGGGCAGCTGCCAAGAGCTGGTATTTCGCCTGATATCTTTGGGCTCTGTCTGGTTCTCCTGTTCCTCTCGGTCATTATAGACCTTAAAAGCCATGCTCAAGAGATCTCATTAAGGGGGTTGAGGGCCTTCTTCTGCCTTTTTAAGCTTCTTCCATATATTTGGGGCTGACTAAACAAAGACAGAAGGACAGCAGAATTTGCAGGAAGAGGAGATTAAGAGGATTTGATAAGTGGAACAGGTTTGACAGAGAGGAATGAATAGAGTAAAATAAGCCTTATACAATTGCTCTTGTGCAGTGAGTCTCTCCTGACTCATGGTGTCTCACCAAACTTTCAGAAACACACTGAGGAACCTTAGTAGAACTCAGCCCCACAAGAGAACAAGGTCTGGCTCTTGCCAGATTCCTGTGAGCAGGTCCTCCCATCGTACTTCAGGGAAGGCTTTCCCTGTTGGATTCCAGAGTCTCTCAGCCACTGAATGGCCCTGTGCATCAGTATTCAAAAATTTTTTTTAAGGAAAAAGAGTGTGATAAAGAAGATTTTCAGGAGTTCCAGAGCATGGCTCCCTCTTTTTTATTTTTTATAATTGACCTTTAAGTATTTGATGGGCATACTCTACAATGTCTTGACCCTGAGAATTGTCAGGAATATCTGTCCTCAGGTCAATTCCAAAAGTCTGACAAAATGTAGTAAATGCTTTTACAAGTAATGCTCCCATATTTTAAAAATCATTTTTATCCCATAGAGTATCAGGCAATCTAGAGAGCACATAAGGCTGAAAAAATCTAGTATAACTTTCTTTATCTTTCCATTGTAAAAAACAAAAACAAAAACAAACTTAGAGATTTGTTAGGAAAATTTACTTTGCCCTGGGCCTCACAGCTCCGTGACTGCTTCATGAGTGAGTCATAAAAAAAAGCCAATGTTGCTCAGCAATAACAGATATATTAGCTCCTGTATTTAAGAGTCCTCTGAATTTATACTTCTGTATAGTTAACTTCATTTCAGGGCATCAGAGGAGCCAAATTCTTGATTTCTGCAGGGCTCCTTTTGCAGGATGTGGCTTGACAAGCAGAGTTAGCATTCTTTTTTTTTTTTTGTATTTCTCTGAAGCCGGAAATGGGGAGAGACAGTCAGACAGACTCCCACATGTGCCCGACCGGGATCCACCTGGCACGCCCACCAGGGGCAACGCTCTGCCCACCAGGGGGCGATGCTCTGCCCCTCCAGGGCATCACTCTGCCGTGACCAGAGCCACTCTAGCGCCTGGGGCAGAGGCCAAGGAGCCATCCCCAGCGCCTGGGCCATCTTTGCTCCAATGGAGCCTTGGCTGCGGGAGGGGAAGAGAGAGACAGAGAGGAAGGAGGGGGGGTGGAGAAGCAAATGGGCGCTTCTCCTATGTGCCCTGGCCAGGAATCGAACCTGGGTCCCCCGCATGCCAGGCCGACGCTCTACCGCTGAGCCAACCGGCCAGGGCCAGAGTTAGCATTCTTATACTGTACTTCCAACTGTCTGAAGAAGCTTTAGACATATTCTTGGAATGACTTATCAGGACCCTGCTTAATTTTGCTCAATTTCTTTGTTTTATAGACCTGAGTACAGTTTTACACACAAACAAGACAATTTACTGTACAGAAACACTGGTATAACACATAAATCAGATTAATCCCAATACCTGAGTTGCTATTTGGCTCCCAATTCAGAATACAATTTACAAAGCACCAACCAAATTAGCAAGTCTTTAGGATCCACATTCCATTCTAATTAAATTTAAATGAGTGCTCCTTACAAGTTCCAATTTTAAAGCAAAAAGTAGGAATGAAACCATTTTTTATTTTTTTTTATTTTTTTTTATATATAATTTTATTTTTTTAATGGGGTGACATCAATAAATCAGGATACATATATTCAAAGATAACAAGTCCAGGTTATCTTGTCGTTCAATTATGTTGCATACCCACCACCCAAAGTCAGATTGTCCTCTGTCACCTTCTATCTTGTTTTCTTTGTGCCCCTCCCCACCCCCTATCCCTCTCCCATTCCCCCCTCCCCCCCCGTAACCACCACACTCTTGTAAATGTCTCTTAGTTGGAATGAAACCATTTTATTTTCATTTTATTTTTTCAATATTAGAGCCAGCATTTCCAATTTTTGCATGCAAGAACTTAATTCAGGCCTTAAATAACATTTTAGACAACATCAGACAAAAACTAAACAGAAATTAGCATCAGACAAACCAGAGAGAAACCTGAGATTTCAGAGCACAGCCAGACTAGAAAGATGCCTGCCTGGTCTCAGTCAGGGCATTTTCTTACAGAGGGACTGATGATGGATGGGACTAAACAAAATATCCTCAAGAGAAAAATTTACTTGGCAACTGCTTAGGTAATTTTTTAGTCAGATCCACCAGGGGTCCCCTGCCTAAGTTCCAAGCAAAGAAGAGGAAAGGAATAAAATGATAGTTCAGAGGATTATAGCTAAAACATTTTTAAAAAAATCAGACAATAACAAAAAAAGCTGTAACTTTCCAAATATCTGAGTCTCCTATCCCTTCTCAAATTCTATAGTTGCTGTAACTGGTGATTTAGGTTGACTATGCTAAGACTTCTCCTCTACCTCAATTTTAGCTGAGTGTCAGACTGAGCAGCCAGAGAGAACTAGGAGCAGCTTCCCTGTCACTGCTCAAGATAATTGGGTGACGTTCGACCTGCTGGAATAAAAATTTGCTGAGGAAACACCGACATTGCCCCTACTGTTTGACAGGGTTGGGAAGGACCCTGTTGTTCATCTCCCTGAATCACCTGCCCTTTGGCGTATACTTAGATTTATATTCATTCACCCAATGTTTTTCTCTCCTATAGTGTGGGCAGAGATCAGGAGCTTTAGGAGCTGGCTGCTCCTCAGGGGGAGGCTGAGACTGATATCTGGAGGGAAATTTCTAGCAAAATGTCCTAAACCCCTTCATTGAAAACAAGATCCATGGCAGAAGTACTTCCCTGGCCTTCCTTCTTTCATTTGTTCTGCTGTTTATCAAATATTGTCCTGGAGGCCTCCCCTGAAATGCTGTGGCAATAGCCAGACCTTGCATATATGAAGGCCCAATATCAGTGCACATCCTGATGTAATCCCCTGTATCTCAAGCCTGATGTAAAGCTTGTTGAAGAGGGAATCTCCAAAGGTCTGAGACAAAGATTCTGGGAGCAACCTGATAAGGGTAAGGAGGAGCAGAAGGTTGAGTGTAAGAAGGAGCAAAGGGTGGTGGAGGCACAAAGGTTAAGGCAGCCATAGCTGTGACACCCTCATTATCTCCCGAGTCATCCTCAGACTCCAAGGTCTTTTCATGTTTACATCTCTCTATTTCTAGCTCACTCTGATACTCCTCAGACAACAGCTCCTCCTCAAATAAAAACATTTGTACAAAAAGAAAAAGGTCCTTTACTCTTGACCCTAATTGTCCCATAATTTATTACTGCTGATACTACTTTCCCTGAAAACTTTACTAAAAAACTTTACTCACTGTGCACACTTGGGGAGTTCTGTCACCTGCCTTTAGTTTAGTTTGCCCTTCCTCAGGTCTCTGGGTGCCACTTACCACAAACCCGTGTGGCTAGTAATTCCAGGTCCTGAGTGGGAATGGTGCAGAATGAAGAAATAAATTTAGAGAGAAAAAAGGTTGGGATTGGGAGATCTTTTTGCAATGCAAAGATAGCTTGCAAAAAACAAGTCTCCGCCCCCAGACTGCAATATTTATAGGGCAGAGTAAAGTCACTAGCAAATCAATGAGGGGGCACTCAGTCAATAAGGATGAGAATTGAAAAACAGCCCAGCTTCCTCCCCCCTTCACTCAAATGACTCTGATGTGTGCTCCACAAGGTCCCTCCGAGGATGCCCAGCAGGAACAAGGCTCAGCTGCCCACAAAGGTAACATGATCATTATTTTGTCTTTTACTGGTTTTCTTCTCTTCCCTGTCTCCTTCAGTGCTTCCTGGGATCAACTTTTATATAAATTACTTACACCTAAACCTTTGTCTTAGGGTCTGCTTTTGGAGGAACCCAAACTAAGACAGCTCTTAATGAGTATAGTCTACTGCCTCTCCTAATAGCAGTTGGAGAATTTCCCAATAATTCCCTTATTATGAGATCAATTTAATGAGCACTTAATGGGTACATGGCCCTGTACCCATGAGTACAAAGAAGCCATTTATGACATTATTTGGACCATTAATTTGGGAATAAAGGGACAACTCTAAAGAGGAGGATGATTAAATAAATGATAATAAGAGAAAGATGACAATGTTGTGTGTAGGTGGCCCTGCCTGGGGGTAAGATAGATGTGGCCCTGTGACTAAGTGCTGGTCAATGGTAGTAAGAGTCAGGATGATGTGGCAACCATCCTTATAAAATAAATGGAATATAAGTTTGTCTACTCCCCAACCTCCTTCCTGCTGATTGGAATTCAGATGCTTTGGTTACTCCTAGAGTAGCCAGCCTGGAGAGAGGGGCAAAGAGAAAGAGAGAAAGACAGCAGACAGCATCAGTTCAACCTTGAAAGCTGTATGTGAACACAACAAGCTTAGACTCTTGGTCCCTGAGGAGTTTGTGAACAGAGCCACCATACCAGCTCTGAACTATCTGCCTCTGCACTTGTACCAAGAGAAATAGGCTGATTTATTTTTTTAAGTCACTTTATTTTGGGTCTGTTTCTTCTACCAAACCTAACTAAAATAAAGACTTGTAGTCAAAAGGAAAAAGCATTTGCTGATTTTATGCAGACCTGACAAGCAAGAAGAAAAATCCTTTTGGTGGAAGTGGAAATTTGGTTCAGTAACCCCAAATCATTGAGATTATAAAATAAAGGTCTGTAAGAGATATTGTCTGAAGGCAGTAACTCCTAAATTCAGTTTCATAATATATCAAGTGCTACACATTTGTAGCCTTAGTTGTTTTATCCTACCTAATATCCCCTTTCCCTTGCTCACAGAATTCTGATTTGTGAAAGAAAACCTATTGATCTCAGAGAAGGTAGCCCCTCCTCCAGTCCCAATGAATAAACAGCTATATATATAAGCCAGTTGTGGAATCCCATTCCTCTCTGCCCCTTATTCATGGTCATGGCTGTCCTTACGGCTCAGGGTAACTATGTTGCCCAGTCTAGCCAATGAGGTGGAAGGGGAAGGCTGCTAAGGGCTCCAGGGACAAATTTTACCTCCTAGTAAAATATAGTCATAGAAGAAGAGCTAGCTGGCATAGTACTGTTCCTTTCTTTATTGCCTGGGACACCAACACAAGGGAAAAGATGTTTGGAGTGCCCAGTAGCCATCTTCACCGTGGGAGATAAGCATAAGGATGAGAAGTGATCATATTGAGGAAGAATGGCAGGAAAAGTGCAAAAGCCTGAGTCACTGCTGACATTGCTGAGATGCTAACCCAGCCACTGACACGTCCCTCTGGGCTTCTTAGCAAATAATACTGCTTCTAGCTTTAACCCCTTAGTAAGATTTTGGTTTTGTTGTTGTTGCTGTTGCTGCTGCTGCTTAAAATTAATTTCTGTTGTTTGAAATTTTTAAAAAAGAAAGAATTTCAGCAGATTTTTAGTGTTGCAGAGCCCTATCTTCACCTTTTCTTATAACAAACTTTGTTTTTCATGCTTAAGTAGTATTCATTGTTGATACTTCTGATGTCACTCCTGTTCTTGCTTCTGTTGCTGCTACCATCTTTCTCTTTTAAACATGCCCTTATACATGATTTGCTCTACTTCAACCAAATTTAAACTATCTTTATAATAGTCTTTTTGCATAGCTCTAATACCAAGCTAGTGTTTGGTGTGCAGTTTCCCCTGTTGGGCTGAGTTTTAAACAGTTCACAGGAAGGAAATGTATACTGGTGTTCAATAGAAGATAGAGTTGTGCTTTGCCTTGTTACAAGAGGTCTAGTGTTTCTGGGTATGAGGGGTTTGCTAAATCCCCATCCACTGAAGGAAAACCCATAATTACTCCTGATTCTGTTACTATCTACATGGCCCCAGCAACTCACTCAACTTCGCTGAGCTTGCATTTTTCTCCCTTGTATGTCACTAAATGATTTTATGGTTGTTTTTTAAATTTAAAGTCTTTATGTTTCTAACTTCACCTAGATACTAAATATAGTTATATAAGCCTTTATGCTCCTATTACAATTTCCTTAAGAAGAAGGATATTCACTTAAAGCCTGTCTGCCATGTCTTGGGCTCATTTCCTGTCTCCAGAGTTGGCCTGTGTGTCACGCTCAAGAGCATGAGCATGTGAGAGCCTCGCTCAGGCTTGCATGTTGTCATCTCCCCAGGCAGCAACTGGTGCAACAAGTAGAATTCTCTCTAAAACTCAGTGGGTTGATGAGACATAGGTGGTATGAATGTGTCAAAATATAAGCAGAGAACATGAAGTAGTTGCAAGTTTCCAGGAGAAAAATTATAGTAGGTAAATAAAAGTTGAATGTAGTGATTGGCCCGATACCCACAAGGTACAAGTCGTATCGGGAACTTGGTCAATGTGGGTTGAAGAGATTACTGTACAGCCATGTAGCAATCTGGGCCACAGATTCTGTCTTGACATTACAGAGAGTGCTGGCGGCCAATGCCAGAAGTAAACAGAGAGCAGAACCTGTAGTTTGAAGGAAGAAAGTCATTTTCAAGGGCACTGAGGCTGAATATGATACTTCCTTTTTTTTCCCTATGAATAAAAAAATAAGAGGCACAGTGAGGAATCAGGTACTGTTGCCAGAGAGGATGGAAAATGGTGAGTTACAGAAATAGAGTGGCATTTATGATGAAACTGTCATTTTTACCAGAAAAGGAGACAGCATATTTGCAAAGGATTCCATGGATGACACAGAACCTCTGGCTTCTAGAAAAAGAGAGTGCCTCCATCCTCATCTCTGGTCTCTCTTTTCTTAATGCTAGAGAACATTCAATGGAAAGGGGCTGTGTGAGAATTAGCTTCGGTGTATTCCTGCTGACTGAATGTTTGCCACATAGCAAAATTCTTTTTTTCTTTCAACAATATTTACTGAGTTCTGCCATGTATTAGGTGTAGTTCTGAGCTCTGAAGATACAAATATAAAAAACAAAACAAAACATGTCCCTGACACCAAAGACCATCTAGGCAACTGTGGCGATAAATATGGTTTATTGCCTGAGAGCGGCAGTTTTCAATGGCGTGGCGCAGCAGGTGCACCAGTGTGTCGCAGGAATTTTTAAAACATGCAGTACCAATTTAGTCAGGGTCACTGACCCCTTTTCCCATAGATTGCCAAATTTAAAAAATGACAACAGGCAATACAACAATTACAGCTGTCCAGTATAAATGAATCAAAATTATACCTATTTTGGCCCTGGCCAGTTTGCTCAGTGGATGGAGCATTGGCCTAGCATGTGGACATCCCAGGTTTGATCCCAGTCAGGATACATATGAGAAGCTACAATTTGCTTCTCTTCCTCTCCTTCTTCCCCTTCTCTTCCTCTTCCCCTCTGGCAGCCAGTGTGGCTCAACTGGTTCAAGTGTCAGCCCCGGGTGCTAAGGATAGCTTGCTTGATTTGAGCATCAGCCCCAGACAGGGTTGCAGGGTGGATCCCAGTTGAGGCACATACAGGAGTCTGTCTGTCTCCTCTCCTCTCACTTAAAAATATACTGGTATATATACTTATATATTTTTTGTCAGATTGGCAAAAAAATATATTTTTTGGTGTGCTGCAAAGTTTTAGTAATTAGTTTATGTGTGCCACAAGATGAGAAAGGTTGAAAATCACAGCCTTAGAGTTCTGGACTTGTATGCTAAGTTGGTTTCAAATAGGGAAGATAAGATGGCAATAAAAGACAGACCGGGAAATGAGGATAAAATTGGGGGGAGGACATAGATGTTGAGAAACCAAGAGAGATGAATATAAGAAAGAGTAGAAGAGGTCAAAGGGACATGGTCTAAGGCAGGGGTCCCCAAACTTTTTACACAGGGGGCCTGTTCACTGTCCCTCAGACTGTTGGAGGGCCGTACTATAAAAAAAACTATGAACAAATCCCTATGCACACTGCACATATCTTATTTTAAAGTAAAAAAACAAAACGGGAACAAATACAATATTTAAAATAAAGAACAAGTAAATTTAAATCAACAAACTGACCAGTATTTCAATGGGAACTATGCTCCTCTCACTGACCACCAATGAAAGAGGTACCCCTTCCAGAAGTGCGGCGGGGGCAGGATAAATGGCCTCAGGGGGCCGCATGCGGCCCGCGAGCCGTAGTTTGGGGACCCCTGGTCTAAGGTATCCCCAGGATGGTCATTCTGCCTGATAGAATGGAAGAACTAAGTGGTTTGCTAGCCTCGAGCTAGCATGGAAGCCAGTGTCAACACCTAGCTCTGACTTATTGATTGAAAGGATAAATGAATGAAAGACAAGACAATTGTATGACTTTTGTGCCCATTTTTTAGGAGGCAGGGAAACAGACACATGAGAAGATAAACTTTCTCCATGAATGAGACTTAGGGGAAGCATATTCTTTTTTTTTTTTTTTTTTTTTACAGAGGCAGAGATAGACAGGGACAGACAGACAGGAACGGAGAGAGATGAGAAGCATCAATCATCAGTTTCTCATTGCGCGTTGCGACTTCTTAGTTGTTCATTGATTGCTTTCTCACATGTGCCTTGACCATGTGCCTTCAGCAGACCGAGTAACCCCTGCTGGAGCCAGCGACCTTGGGTCCAAACTGGTGAGCTCTTTGCTCAAGCCAGATGAGCCCGCGCTCAAGCTGGCGACCTCGGGGTCTCGAACCTGGGTCCTTCCGCATCCCAGTCCGACGCTCTATCCACTGCACCACCACCTGGTCAGGCGGGAAGCATATTCTTTATACACCCAGTTATTAAACCAACACAGCACAATGCAACACTTCACCCAAGCACAAACCTGACACCGTATCTTTGGTGTAAAATGCCAGTGAAACTCTCTCTGGTAGTTCCGCCTCACAAGGGACTGGGTCTGAGGGATCCAGGCAGTCACCCTGTAGGAGAACTTCTCCTATCTGTCATGTTTATGCACAGGAAGCAAGTTGCACTAACCACTAATGATAGTGGTGGAAATAGGCAAAATTTGGGTCCATTTTTCCACCAAAAAGAAAATCCCCACAATGATTATATAAGCAGTAGCAAAAATTTGCCATCTGTCCCATTCTAGAGAGAAGATATATATTCCTAAGGATCTGTGGGATTCAACTTGATTGAAGGCCTTTCAAAAGTCACTGATTTTTTCCCTAATTTTATCACTGCCAATAATACTTTAAGGATTCTGACTTTAAAACTCACTTAAAATACAAACACTTCCATAAAAGGGTTGATTAATGGGAATCGCTTGTCTCCTAAGAAAAAGTTACCACTGGCTGGATGCTTGCTTGTACAATACCAGTTGGAAATCTGGTTTCAAGTATGTGAAGGGGTTTATTATAAAAATACACTCGTGACTCACAGAATCTATGGGCAGAGAGGTAGATAGGTCAGAGGAAGAGTGTCATCTTCATTCTTCTCTTTCCTTAGATCGACTTCTCTATCTAGTCATGCAATGGGTTAAGATCATTGTGGGTGCAGCACAGAGCACATTCCTAGCAGCTGTGGCTGATGCAATGCTGTGAGAATACTCCAGCTCCCAGAAGCCTCCAGGGCACACCCAGAAAGGAAGCTCGCCCGCTATAAGGAAGTGACTTAGCACCAACCACGCAGCTCCCTGATCTTTTCAGCCATTGGCTATAAAGGACACGCTGTAACATCCTATTGGCTGAACCCGTGTATATAAGCTTACTGGGAGATTCTCTCTGGTCTCAATCCCTGAATTGAGGATGCGCCTCTCTGGGACCCGGATACTTGGGCCTGAGCTCTCCGACGTGTTCATTCAGCCGAGGTGCATGGGGGGCGAACATTCCCTCCCTTCCTGAATAAAGTGGATCTGTGTCACTGAACCTGGTCCCCAGAGTCTAGTCTTTGCGTCTCCGTCGTCCTCACCCCTGGCAGGACTTGTCCACAACTGGTGCCCAATGTCAGGGAGGGACCTAACCGGCATCCAAGGGACAGGTGAGTGACCCTCTGCAATGGGAAACCTTCTCCCCCACTCTCGAGCCCCGCAGGCTCGAGCCCTGCACGCCCTATTGCAGAGTAGGCGAGTTGAAGTTTGTGAAAAGAATCTCTATACTTACTGGGAGATTCTCTCTGGTCTTAATGCCTGAATTGAGGACGCGCCTCTCTGGGTCCTGGATACTTGGGCCCGAGCTCTCCAACGTGTTCGTTCAGCCGAGGTGCATGGGGGGCAAACGTTCCCTCTCGGCCTCACTTCTGCCTTATTGGTAATACATGCCTGCCTGACCTGTGCTCCTGCTGGGGACCCTCCACCGGTCCCTAAGGTCCTACAGGCTACTCCTCTTTCAGAGGAGCCCCTACCTCCCTATTCGCCCCCCTCCACTGAGGAGGAAAGTAGTTTAGCCTCCAAGTTTGACAAAATCGCGGCTGAGCGTGCAGAAATTAAATCAACCGAATTGCTAACCGCGCCATCAGCTCTGCCCCTGGAAAAAGTGGAAGTCGCTACTTCTGCATTCCCTGCTGGGGCTCAGTGCCCCACCCCAGCCTCTCAGGCGCCATTTTCTCCAACACGTGTTCCTGCTGCAGACCCATGGACCAGCCTATACGCCCCCATGTGTCTTTTTTCTGTCTGTCTGTCTGTCTTGTCTATTTTTCTGTATCTCTCACTCTCTCTCTCCCCCGCCCCTCTCTCTGAAATGACACTGGAAGGACCCAGCCATGGCACAGTGGCGGGGATCACACCCTCTTCTAACACAAGGGAGAGGTTATGCTTGTGTTTTTCAGCCAATTTGGATCCCAGGAACCCCCCAACCTGCTTGACAGGGTTTCTTGGGCACCCACTAAGTGGTTCAGTCTTCCCCCATCCAAAGCCACAGCCCTGGCCTTCTCCACACTGACTGCACCTGAGGGGAGGAGGTCCTCAGCGCTCCAGAAGACCTCGTGGCCAGCATGCACGCCCCATCACCTGGGGGGATGTGGAGGCTTTGGCAAAGTGGGCCCAGAGAATTGCCCCTGACGGGCCCCCAAGCCCTGGTGCTCTGTTCTTGCTTATGTGTGCTATAGTAACCACTGACTCCCAGACGCAGGCAGCAGCAGCCCAGGGCTCGAGCCCGGCAGCGCGAACTGGTGTTTTCAGTTCATCTTTGGAGAATGAGGAGAATTGGGCTGGAGTTCTGATTTGCAGACTCCAGAAGGTAAACGGCAGCAGCTGCAGCAGGAGGATGAATGAAAGCCAGGCTTGCATCACCCAGTGGCCGCTGGAATGGCAGGGAGTGCCTGCTAAGCCACTGGTGGGCTTCACTGACATTTTGGGACATAGGGGTGCACGCCATCATGCTCTCCAGAGCAGAGATGGAAATGCTGACTGCCATTGCCATGTGCTCCTCTTTGGGACAGTGTAAGACCTGCCACGATGGCAGGGATGAGGGGGCTGGCTGAGGCCTCATGTGCATGGACTGATTTCCTGGACTATGACCCAAGTGAGCACTGGCTCCTTTGTTGGATGGACTTACGGATTTTGGTCAATGTGAAATATCTTGATGGCAGTGACGGGCGGCTTTGCTAGAGGTCCTTCCCCTGCCCTGGTAAGCTTTTCCCATGGATAGAAACAAGGCTGAGGACATTTTGTGCTTTTGGCAAAGTGCTCAGAGACTGGTGAAATGTACCTTTGTAATTGTTGAAATTGTATGATTTGTAATGATGTTGTAATTTGCCTTGCAACCATATGCAGTACGCAGCCCATGGCAAGCCATCCGTTCTGTGTTTGGATGCTGGGATTTTTGTGGGAAGGGGGCATGCATTGACCTATGTCCATATTTTACAATCAAAATGGAACTGTGTTTAACGGCACCTAGAAGGTCTCTGTAACACAATGGGAGGGAAATGACATCCTGACCCCTAGGAGGAATCCCCTGTTAAGACCCCCATTCTATTTCCTAACTAGTCAAACATTACAGAAGCTTGCCTCATTGTTTAATCAAGCTAATCTATTAGCAGGTAATGGAATAGATATTATAGTTGTTTTAGTTTTACTAGGGTTCCATTTTATAATGCGTAGCATTCAGAAGCTATAAGAACAGCAAGCTGTCATTCATCAAGTCCAATCGGCCTTAATTAAAAGAGAAGGGGGAGATGTGGGTGCAGCACAGAGCACATTCCTAGCAGCTGTGGCTGTGAGAATACTCTAGCTACCAGAAGCCTCCTGGGCATACCCAGGAAGGAATCTCGCCTGCTATAAGGAAGTGACTTAGTGCCAACCACGCAGCTCCCTGATCCTTTCAGTCATTGGCTATGAAGGACATGCTGTATCATCCTATTGGCTGAACCCACGTATATAAGCTAGCTTACTTCCTGAATAAAGTGGATCTGCATCACCGAACCTGGTCCCTGGAGTCAGGTCTTTTGCATCTCCATCGTTCTCACCCCCAGCAGGACTTGTCCACAACTGGTGCCCAACATGGGGCTTGTCCACAAATTATCATCTCAGAATACTCAAGTTTACATCTTCTCCTTCTGATGATAAATTCCCTCAACTTTTCTATGTTGGGAAAAGTTTTTATTTCTCCATATTTGAAGGATAACTTTGAAGGATATAATATTCTTGGTTGATAATTCCTCTTTCAGTACTTTGAATATTTGGGTCCACTCTCTTCTGGCTTGTAGAGTTTTTGCTGAGAAGACTAATAATAACCTGATGGGTCTTCCTTTATATGTTTTTTTTTTTTTTACAGGGACAGAGGGGAGTCAGAGAAAGAGGGATAAATAGGGACAGACAGACAGGAATGGAGAGAGATGAGAAGCATCAATCATCAGGTTTTTGTTGTGACATCTTAGTTGTTCATTGATTGCTTTCTCATATGTGCCTTGACCACGGGCCTTCAGCAGACTGAGTAACCCCTTGCTCGAGCCAGCAACCTTGGGTCCAATCTGGTGAGCTTTTTTCTCAAGCCAGATGAGCCTGCACTCAAGCTGGTGACCTCAGGGTCTCGAACCTGGGTCCTTCGCATCCCAGTCCAATGCTCTATCCACTGCACCACTGCCTGGTCAGGCCCTTTATATGTTATGATCTTCTTTTTCCTAGCTGTCTTGAAGATTCTTTCTTTGTCATTGATTTTTGACAATTTTATTATGATATGCCTTGGAGAAGGTCTTTTGGGTTGAGGTAGCTTGGCATTCTGTTTGCTTCCTGGATTTGAGGTTCTAACTCTTTCCATAATCTTGGAAAGTTCTCATCATTTATTTTCTTCTCCCTCTCTTCTTCTGATATACTCATTATTATTATTTTTATTGATTAATTTTTAGAGAGAGAAGAGAGTGAAAAAGGGGAGGGAGGAGGAGTGGGGAACATCAACTCATAGTAGTTGCTTCTTGTATATGCCTTGGCTGGCCAAGCCCAGGGTTTTAAATTAGTGACCTGAGAAGTCTAGGTTGATGCTTTATCCACTGTGCCACCACAGGTCATGCCCATTCTTATATTGCTCTTTCTGATGGAGTCAGAAAATTCTTGTAGAGCTCTCATTTTTATAAATTCATGAGTCTGTCTCTTTTCTCTGTAGCATCTCTAGTTGCCTGTCTTTGTTGTCACCAATTCTCTTCTCTATCTGGCCTCTTATTGTAACTAAACTTGCTACCTCATTTTTTGCATACATGCATTGAGTTCTTCATATCTGTTTGGTTCTTTTTTAAATTTTCAATCTCATTGAAGTACTAATTTTGTTCATTAAATTGCCTATCTATGTTTTCTTGTGCCTCATTGAGTGTTTTCAGAATTTCAATTTTGAATTCTGTATCATTTAACTCCAAGGTTTCCATGTGATTGAGATTGCTTATGGATATTTTTTTCAGTTTCTTTCTGAGGTACGTCTCTTTCTTGTATAGTCATGACACTTGTTTTATTCTTTTATGATGACATTTGAGAGTGGTATTGTTAACAAAAAAATAAAAACAGCTAAAAATAAAAAGAAACAATAAAAATTTAAAAATAATGAAAAAGTAAAGGAGAAAAACTCAAAAAAGACAAAAAAACAAAAAAATCAATCAAAAATAAAACACAACTAATAAAATTATAAAAATTAAAGAAGATGAAATTCAAAAGGAAAAAGAAGAAATTTCACTTTTGAGAGATTTTTCTGTTTTTTTTTTCTTTTCTTTTTTTTCTAGTAGGTGATGCTGTATTACTAGTTTTAGCTCTGGAATTTCTGGGCTGACCTCCACTATGATGTTGTTGTTGTAGTGATGGAGGTGGGTATGAAGTCATGATGATGGATGGGGCATGTTCTGAGGGCTTTATGGCTTTAGCAATGGCGATCTCAGGCCTGCAAGCACTTCTCCCCACATCTCAGCAAACCACAGGGCCAGACACAGAGCACTTCTGTTCTTCAGGGGAGAAAATGGCTCTGGAGAACTGGCTGTGGGGTATTTCTCTGCCGTTCTCCATACTAGCAAGGAGAAAAAGGCTGGATCTGGGAGGTTGTAGGGGGTCGTGTACTTTCTTTGTTTTTTTTCTGTCTCTGTGCAGAATGCAGGCTGCCCGCAGACCATGGGAGCACTGGCTGTGACCTCTCTTCTGCTGCCACTTTGGTTTAGTATTTCCCCCTCTGCCCCTTAATCCTTCCACTTTTCCTGGCAAAAGAAGATACAGTAAGTCTGGGTTTCTCACTTCTCTGGAGTAACTATGAGTGAGTCTTATCTTCTGCCCCTCTTCTCAGTCCTTTCTATTGTTAGTTGATTCCACATGTGGATTTTTCAGACACCCCTGCAAGCCCAGCTGGGGTTATTTTCTACATTATAGCTGTTCAATTTGTTGGAAATTCAAGGGGAGAGATCAAGGGTATCTCTTATGCTGACATTACTCTGACATTACTAACATTTTTAAAATTTATTTTAACAAACATTTATGTCAGCGGTTCTCAACCTGTGGGTCGCGACCCCGGCGGGGGTCAAATGACCAAAACACAGGGGTCGCCTAAAGCCATCAGAAATACATATTTTATTTAAAAATGTATTGTATAACAAATATGTATTTTCCAATGGCTTTAGGTGACCCCTGTGTTTTGGTCATTCGACCCCCACCAGGGTCGTGACCCACAGGTTGAGAACCGCTGATTTATATAAAGAATACTATATAGTAAAGGACTTTTTCTGATTTATAGATATTCATATTTATCTAGATTAAATGATACAATGATTGAAAGTACATTTATAAAGGACTTTTACAGAAAGGTCTTCTTGAACAGAGGAAATGCAAGGCATTAGTTATGTACTGTGAACAATGAAAGCCTAAAAATGGACTGTGATATACTGTTTTTCATATTCAGAGCTAATTCTATGTAAATTTGTCAACTAGGCAAGATTTACCTACATATTATTTGGTCTTCAGATGTCAACTGAGCCCAAAGACTGTTTTATGCTTCCTAAAGTCTGTCACTCTGGTTTTCTGATTGAGTTTATCCACCTGTGACTTCTAAGGTACTGGAGTAGGCCATGCACTGATGGTGGTGTTGGGCACCAGGAATTAAGGTAAGCTTTTTAGGGAGATATTTCTGACTTGTTTGGGAAAATGTCCAATGGCTAAGGTTTCTCTCTTTCATCAGTGGAAGATGTAGTGAATTTAATAAACTAACATGATGGTTAGAGGTATGCTGACTAAGAAGTACTGCCTCATCTTTTATGAGAATACTCTGAGCCATGAGTGAATTATTTGAAGAAATTGAGTTGTAAGAACTTCTACTTACCTACAAGATGGTGTAAAAACATTTAAATTGAAGTAATGATCTCCACACTCCCTTCCTCAACAGAACAGGTATTTTTCTAGTGGAGGCACCAACCTAGTAGCATCCAAGTTCAGTATTATTCCTAGAATAGCTAAAATCTACAGCTAAATATTTCCCAAGTAAACCCAGCTAAGAATAGTATCTTATTGCTAGGGCTCTGACACAAGAAACTCAACATCCTTATGGAGTCAGATTTTTCAAGAGCTTTGTCCAAGTGAGATTGAGGAGGATATATCTGAGAAAGACCAAGGTTGAGTGAGAGTCTAACAAGACGCACTGTCATCTGTGACATGGCATTGAGTGTTACAGCTCTGTGAGACTAAAAGTGCCTGTGGCTATGTCTAAATGTTGAATTGACTATCTCTCAGTGCCTGGGGTTCTTACTGTCTTGCAGTTCTTAAACATTAGCTGTTACTCTCCAATCCTACTTGTTCTGTTACAGTTTGTTGGAAAGCTGAAGCTCCATCTTGCTACTCCAAGTCAGAAAGATATGTTTCCTTCTTGAGAGGTTCAATATCTAAGGGCTTGTTATTAGTCCCCAGATTTACTATTGCCTTGCAATCAATATGGTTACTTGATTCTCCTAAGGACTTTGGGAAAGCAAAAATTATCATTTCTTTTTGTTCAGATGGGTACCTACTCATAGTTCATATTAGTGAATGGCTGATATGGAACTAGATCCCAGGTCTTTGGATACTTTCTGTGATATTCCTATTACTTCATCCCATCTCTGCCTACATGCCTAAGTGTGGAAGGCCTGGTGCCTCACCTGCTTCTGTTCATGTTTCTGCTTATGTTTGCCAGGAAAAAACGCTTCAGGGCTAGGAATGATTCTTTGTCCACAGCACAATGTTTGAGGCAAACACCCTAATTTTCTCCAGTATCAAAAATAATAATTTCTATTATATTTCTTATGTGATTCTCTATAACCCATAAGAGTATCACATATATACATTTTTTTGTTGTTGTTTTGGTCTGAAGCACAAACTATATTGTTTCAGCATGGCTGCATTTCTTTAACATAGATGGTTTGCATTTATTTAGACTGCCTTGTGCTTTCTATTGTGGCCTAGATACTGCTTCCAAGTTTAAATGTTTTTTCTTCTTTGGCATCCATTAAAAATCATCAGCAACATGGCCACCCTCCAGAAACACTTCCGTGATGCCAATTGCAAGACTTGGTGTCTAAAAATAAGATTTGGAAATGTGATTTAAGTTAATACCCAGAAATAAATCTTTCCATGTGTCTTCACTAAAATATGGTAAAATCTTTCCTCACTAAAATATGGTAAAATCTTTGCTAGGGCAAAGTGTGAAATACATGAAACCCTATTGCTATTTCCTAGAAAAACTTGGAGTAATTAGTGAGAGCTCATCCTTTTTCATTTGAGTCTCTTCTATTGTTTTTTTCATCCTTTGACCTAAGGTTTATAAGCTCAGAAGAGAGTCTCATTTTCTCTAGCGCCCACAGCTGAGCAGGCTGAGCAGGCTCACTAATGATTCCCAAGCTCTTGAAGCTTACATTTAAATTTGGCTATCATTTCTACTTCCATTATGGAACTGATTACACTCACCAAATGAGGAAGCATGACATAAAACAGTCTGGGAATAGTGTGGGCAGTTTAAAATTCATTTGCAATGTAGTGTGAAAACTGTTAAATTAAAAAATGATAAATTAATTAGCTGAGATCTCCCCATCCTGTCTTCCATCTAAAACTCCTTTCCAGTTCATTTCATAAGAATGATTATATTCTATAATAAATCATTCTCATTCATCTTTTATATATCTTTACTCAGTTTTCCACTGTACTTTCATTTTACTTCTGATTTTCAAGTACACAATCTAATGATAAAGCCCAGTGTCCAGTCCAGGCACTTATAACCTCTCAAATGCTCAAAATCTAGTCCATTGTTTCCTTCCTTCCCCTTTTCTTCTTCCCTACTTTCCTCTCTCCCTCTCACAGTCTCCCCTATTCCTTTCTTCCTTCATTCCAACAAACTTTTACAGAAATTCTCAGGGCAGGCTGTTAAGGATTAGTAAATAATTACAATCACCTTTTCCAGAAGATGGAAAAATAAGCCATGCTCAATGCAAAGATTAAAGAGTAAACCCATTTAATATGTAATGATTGCTGACTTTTTTTTTCTTACTGCATTTTCACAGCTTTTTTACACAATTGGAAAAGTATTGTGAACATTAAATGAGGAGAGGAACAGGATAACTCTGCAGCTGTTGTTGCTCCTCAGTCAGTGGCTGTAAACCTCAGGGTCCCACATTTTACACCCAGACCCAGATTTAGATTTGGATGAATGGATTTGGAATGTGTCAGCCTTACTGCTACTTTCTAAAGAAATTGTAATTTCTGACTTTCAAAATTAAATTGTCTACTGTGTGTTACTGTGGATTCATACAAACCTAAGATTAATTACTTTTTCCTGGTATAATTTTGTTCCTTGTTGGTCTTTTGGACTCAAATATTTCTGACAGACCTCCTTTTGTGTGAACAAATTATGATGTACAAAGTCATAGATTTTAAATTTCTATGGCAGCCCTTAGGTATGTCTGTGTTTTTTGAGCAAGACGGTCTTCGCTTTTGTTCTAGGCTGAACCTAGACTGATCAGCGTTCAGACTGTTGAGTTTCTCTTGCCAAGGAAATCATGCTAGGACTCATTGAACCAGAAGGGGGTTAACAAGTCTGTGGTTCACCACTCAGTTATTTTTTCCCCTTTTATTTCATTTCAATTCACTTCATTTCAGTTTTTACCCAATTAGACTCCTACTATTTTTCAATGTCATTAAAGTATGATTAACAATTAAACATTGTATATATTTAAAGTACAGGTAGGAGAGATTATTAAGGTGGAGGGAATAAATGGTGATGGAGGGAGACTTGACTTGGGGTGTTGAACACAAAATACAGTGTGTAGATGATGTACTATATAATTATACACCTAAAACCTATATAATTTTATTAACTAATGCCAATAAAGTCAATAAAAAAGTAAGTGATGATTTTATGTATATAAACATTGTGAATTGTTTACCACAATCAAGCTAGCATACCTATTTACTTTTAATAATTACTTTTTTTGTATGTGTGACAGAAATACTTAAGATCCATTTTCTAAGCAAATTTCAAGTATACAATAGAATATTTGTAACTATAGACATCATGCTGTACATTAGGTCTCCAAATTTATTCATCTTATAACTGAACCTTTGTACACTTTGACCAATATATCCTAATATATTCTTACCTGCAAGCTTGTGATAGCCATCATTCTTCTCTCTTTCTGTGTAAAAATTTTTGATCAACATTTTTAGGTCCTGTTTGTAAGTGATACCATGCAGTATTTGTCTTTCTCTGTCTGCTTATTTCACTTAACACAATGTCCTCCAGTTCATCCAGGTTATTACAAATGGCATGTTTTCCTTCTTTTTTTAAAGGCTGAATAATATTCTCTTGCATGTATGTGCATGTGTATCACATTTTTATGCACTTATCTGTTGAGAGACACAGGTTATTTCTAAAACTGGCCTCTGTAAATACTGCTGCAGTGAACATGGCAATGCAGATATCTCTTTGAGACTGTGATTTTACATACTTTATATGTATACCCAGAAGTGAGATTGCTGGGCCATATTATAGTTCTAGTTTTAATTTTTTGAGGAAATGCCATACTATTTTCCATAAAAGCTGTATCAGTTGACATTCCCAACAACAGTGTAAAAGGGTTCACTTTCCCCATGTCTTTGCCAAAACTTATCTTTTGAGTTTTTGATAATAACCATTTTAACAGGTATGAGGTGATATCAAAATGTAGTTTTGACTTGCATTTCCCTGATAATTGATGACATTGATCATTTTTCCATATACCCACTAGCCATTTGTATGTCCTTTTTGGGAAAATATTTATTCAGGTCTTTCAGTCATTTTAAAAGCTGGTTATTTGTTTTTTAGCCATTGAGTCATATGAGTTCCTTATTTATTCTGTATATTAACTCCTTATTTGATATATAGTTTCTCTCATTGCATAAGTTGCTTTTTATTTTGTTGATTTTTTATTTTTCTGTGTAGAAGTTTTTTAGTTTATAGTCCCACTTGTTATCTTTTTAAGATTTTTTTATTTATTGATTTTTTTTGACAGAGACAGAGAAAGAGATGTAGAGAGAGACAGATAGGGATAGACAGACAGGAAGGGAGAGAGATGAGAAACATCAATTCTTCATTGCAGCTCCTTAGTTGTTCATTGATTGCTTTCGCATATGTACCTTGATGAGGGGGCGACAGCAGAGCAAGCGACCCCTTGCTCCAGCCAGTGCCCTTTGGGCTCAAGCCAGTGACCTTGGACTTTAAGCCAGTGACCTTGGACTCAAGCCAGCAACCATAGGGTCATGTCTATGATTCTGCACTCAAGTTGGTGAGCCCTTGCTCAAGCCGGTGACTTTGGGGTTTCAAACCTGGGTCCTCTGCATCCCAGTCCAATGCTCCATCCACTGCACCACCTCCTGGTCAGGTTATTTATTGATTTTTAGAGAGAGGAAAGAAGGAGAGAGAAAGAAAAGGGGGAGAAGCGAGAAGCATCATCCCGCAGTAGTTGTTTCCTGTATGCGCCTCTATTGGGCAAGCCCAGGGTTTTGAACTGGTGACCTCAGCATTACAAGTCAACACTTTATCTACTGCGCCACCACAGGTCAGGTCCTCCCTGTTATTTTTTATTTTCTTATGCTTTGGGTCAAACCCCAAAATATCATCACTAAGACTGATGTCAAGGAGCTTTTCCCATAGGCTTTCTTTTAGGAATTTTATGGTTTTAGGTCCTATGTTTAAATTTATAATCCTCTTTGAGATTATATTTTTATATTTGGGTATAGTGTAAGAAAAGGACCCATTTTTATCCAGTTTTCCCAATTTATTGGGTGAGGGCCTTAGGTGTGTCCACCTGTGGACAGCATGTGTCCCGTGGGATGACACACAACTGGGGATCGAGTATGATTTATCACATAGCTTGCTCTCATTTGGTAAACTGAACATGTGACTTGTCAGAAACATTTTTCTTCAGTGTTTTAGCATGTGCCTTGTAAAGAAAATTTAATCCATATGTTTCAAAGATTCATTTACACTTAAATTATTAAATCATTGTTCTGATTTTTTATGTCTGACAAGTCTTTTGACTTCTTTGAAGCAGTTCTAAGTGTTCTGCCAAGGGCAAACATAATGCCCAGCACCACAAAATTTAGGTTTTCTCCTTGAGTCTAAAGTTCTTGCTTCCATCTCTGGGAAAAGTTCCCTAGCAGTCAGCATTTACCTGTTCCCATTTTGAAGTGTTTCAGAGGAGCCAAGCTCTGAAAGGGTAAAACATGATATGGCATGAGTTAGACATCTGGCCCCAATCTGGGCCTGTATTCTAACTTGGCAAGGAGGTGCAGGATGTATTTTACTTTCATCCACCTCTGCTTCATTGAAGACATTCTGTGACGCAAATACCAGGCGATTCTGAGTTCATCTGGCCACTGGCAATGGAAAGGCAGAAGCCTCTCTTTATTGGAAGGATTTGGGGCACACATATTAAAAAGCATGAATGCTCAGAGAAGAAATACTTTATTTCTGCTATTTACGAGACAAAAACTTCTCTGCCATGGGAGGGTCTCTGCTTTACCAACAGTCTCACATCCGCCCTCACTAATATCTTCAGTCACCGTCACTCCAATAGGGTTAAGCAAGGCAACATGGCAGTGCACGGAAGGCTGCCTTCAGAAAGAAACTCTCTCAGCATTTCTCTCCTCCTTGTTTCCTCCTGGCATCTTCCCTTAACTCCTTCCCTTAACAGTCTCTGCTTGGAAATCATACCAGGTCCTTCATGTCATATAGAAAAACATGAGATAATTTAAGTCCTATGACATTATTACTGAGGACATGCTATGCTCCCAACAGTGGTGACAACCTAAGGCAGGGGTTCTGTTGTGTCTGTGTCCCTAGTGTCTGGTACAGTGTTTGGCATATAGTTGGTGCTCAAGTCAGGTTTGCTGAATAAATACGGCATCTTTGTATATGAGAGAGTCATGTTAAGTTAAAAAAGCTGAGTCCCAATTGTGACATTTCAGCTGTTGACCTAATCAAAATAAACATTCTCTTCTTTTAGTATTAATATTATGTCTAGTGGCTTTACCCATTTAAACCTTAAATCTAAAGCAGAAAGTACACCAACTGATGGCAGCCCATGGGGCAATGCTTTTTAGTGGAAATGCTTTCACTACCTGCCAGTTACCCCAGGATGTCAAAGCAGAATCCCAAACTCAGGATAGAACCAGCCTGTCCCTTCTTTGCTGATTGGTTGAGGCAGTGTGTGAGATGAAGTTCTCACCTCGGTAATGAGAGTATTTGACTAGTTCATTCATCCAAACATTTTATCCTTTATGTCACTTTTTCTGAGGCTACTCATACTATAGAAATGATTAGAATTTAAATTGTCTGGCAAAGGGACATAACCAGGCTAATAGAGAGACCAGTAGGGATAGCGTACTGGTCTCTACTACAGTTCTGAGAACCCCTGTAAGCCAATTTAGCCAACAAAATCAGCTTCTCTTGGTGATTACAGGTAGCCCCAACAGAAGTAAGTGGGAACTAGAAAGCTCCTTCTCCACGCCCTAACCACCAGGTGTTAGGGATCAGTGATAGTAAGTATCTGGCTGAATTCTACTATCATCTAACATTTATTAGAAAGTAGTTACGCATTTGGATGGATGAAGTCTTTGCCCTTTTAGTCACTAAGGCCATACACTTTGTATGAACATTCAAAATAGAACAGTACTCTCAGAAGGAAAAAAGAGTCCTAGTTTGAATAGGCAATAAAGTCCTCTAGAAAGTGGCAGAAGACTGGGTCAGATCTAGGTTCTCACATTGTGAATAAACCTGACAAATTTTTATACATTTGTTCATGCAGAGGTTGAGATGCCCACATATAGTTTCCATCTCACCACATACTACAGGATACTTTTAATTTCACCAATGAAATTTTATATAACATATTTATATGAATTACATCTTCTGGAACAGATTTGGAAAGCCATATTGAAAGCTGTTTGCAATAGTCTTCTCAATGAATGCCTGATTTGGAGGTTTTTTGTTTGTTTGTTTTTGTATTTTTCTGAAGTTGGAAATGGGGAGGCAGTCAGAGAGACTCCCACATGCGCCTGACTGGGATCCACCCAGCATGCCCACCAGGGGGCGACACTCTGCCCATCTGGGGCATTGCTCTACTGCAACCAGAGCCATTCTAGCACCTGAGGGAGAGGCCACAGAGCCATCCTCAGTGCCCGGGCCAACTTTGCTCCACTGGAGCCTTGGCTGCGGGAGGGGAAGAGAGAAACAGAGAGGAAGGAGAGGGGGAGGGGTGGAGAAGCAGATGGGCGCTTCTCCTGTGTGCCCTGGCTGGGAATCGAACCTGGGACTCCCACACGCCAGGCTGACGCTCTACCACTGAGCCAACCGGCCAGGGCTGACTTGGAGTTTTTAAGGGTTAACTAATTGCCCCTGAGGAGTTGAGGTTAATTAAGGTTCATACACAAATGTATTACCCTGTTTGTGTGTAAGTATTTTGTAATAAATTAGACACTAAAATGTAATGTTGCGAAGTGAAAGTCTCTATGAGCCCATCAATGAAACTGATTTGTCTCTGTATATATGTACATAAAGGACTCAAATGTCAAACTAAAAACAATTTTGAACTCAGATTAGAGGGTTTTGCATGATTCTTTTATCTTAACATCAAACAATATATGGGATGATTTCAGGCATCTGCTGTTTTTAATGTGCTTAAATGAAAAATGGAAATAGTAGCTTTTTAAATGAAGTTATTTATGTAATAAATTTACTATTCACTACATTCTTAACATATATTTTTAAGAGTCCTAAAATGAAATATTTTTGAATAAGTAATTTTGATAGTTTTTAAAATTATATAATGTGGCACCTTTATGAATCATGTATCTCCATAAGGAAGTACATTTTGGCAATAGCAGGGGAATTTCATCTAACTCTTTTAAGCGTGAATCTCACATTTGTTAGGAATATGGTCATTGTTTTCTCATTGCAGAAGATTCTTTTATTCTGTCATTACATATTGCTATTTTAGATACAGAGTGTATTTCTATCATATCTTGCCAAAAAAAATTGGCCACATTTCCATGCAATCCACATTATTTATTCATACTCAAAGCACTTTTTTTTCTCTTATCAAGAGATGCACTTTATCAGCCATGCATAAATCCTGACCTCAGAGTAGATGGATGTATACATGTGATGGTTAAATGTGGAGGTGGGATGACTTCGTCATTCATTTTATATTAGAATGCCTGTTCTGTGCCAGACTGTGTGCTGTGCATGGGCCTGGATATCTGCGTGCCACTAAAGCCAACAGACACATCTCCTGGTGCTACAGCCATGTCCAAAAGAGGAGATGGGCTTTGGTTTAATGGAGCAAATGACAATCTTTGTGGCTTCCTACTCTGAATTTTACTATAAGGTCTGGGGTTATCTTGCCAATTTTGATTTCAGGATGTGCATGTGGTAAAGGCAGGGAGAGGTAAAATATGATTGCAATGAATTAGTTTTGCATATAAAATACTATATATATTATATATATATATTATATATATATTATATATATATATAATCGCATTCACAAAGACAGAGTGAAACTTTTATAGACATCTCTTGGGGATTACACCCACTCTCAGAATTTTAAGTGCTACCCATAGACTGATGACTCCAAAATATTAATTTGTAGTTTTGATTTTTCAAACTGGTATGTACAAATGCTTTCTGCATCTCCACGCAGATGTGCTTTGAGAACCTCCAATTCAAGGTAAACTAAGGTGTTGCTTGTTGAGACCTGTGTGTCTCCTCTCTTTCAGTTAATGGTGGACCCAGTGCTGAGGAAGAAACTCAGAGCCATTCTAGGCTTTTTCTGCTCTTTCAGATCCATATCCAACCCAGGACTGAGTCTTACTGATTCTGGCTCCTGACTGCTTGTGTTGTCACCTCCTCTTTATTATTTCTGCCTTGGTGCAGTGCCCTCATTGCAGACCACCTTGAGAATCAAAACACCTTTCTTCCTGAACTGCCTCCTTCCATTTATCCTCCTTAAAGTCAAACTCCACACAACTCATAGAGTGAAATATGAAAAACAGAAATCTAACCAGGCTACTATTTCCTTGTTGATATCTCCTCACTGGTTCTACATTGACTATGGCAAACATTTTTATACTAAAGAAAGAGGGACCTATTATTGGGTGCTGGAATGAGTTTAGTCACTTGCAATCAGAGTTTTAAAGAAAGTTAAATAGGATAGGATAGACAACAGAACATTTCTCAGATAGTGACAGTAAGTAAATGTTTGCAAAACTTGTACTTCTATGTTGTGTGTGTGTTACTAGGTAACTGTGAAAAATGCACTTTTCTTTTTTTTTAACTGGCAATCCTGATTTAACAAAAATAAAATCTACTTATCAAAAGAACTTACTTCTGAAAATTTGCTACAGAAATGCATTCTGGGACTGAGGAGCATAAATGCAATCCCCAGGAAGCATAGGGGTATCCTCTCCATAAGTGAAAAATAAGTCTTACTTTATCTTTGCAATTTACTCAAATTTTGCATTCTTGTTACAAATAAACTATATTTGTCCTATTATAAATGTGATTTTGTGTGTGTGTGTGTGTGACAGAGACAGACAGAGAGAGGGACAGTTAAGGACAGACAGATAGGAAGGGAAAAAGATAAGAAACATCATTTCTTTGTTGCAGCTTCTTAGTTGTTCATTGATTGCTTTCTCATTTGTGCCTACCGTGGGGCTACAGCAGAGCCAGTGATCCCTTGCTTAAGCTAGTGACCTTGGGCTCAAACCAGCGACCATGGGGTCATGACTGTGATCCCATGCTCAAGCCAGTGATCATGGACTCAAGCTGGTAAGCCCATGCTCAAGCCAAATGAGCCTGTGCTCAAACTGGCAACCTTGGGGTTTTGAAACTGGGTCCTCTGCATCCTAGCCAACACTCTATTCATTGTGCCAATTCCTGGTAAGGCTAAATGTGATGTTTTAAATTAGTTATCTTTAAATGTGTCTTTTTACCCTGAGACTTTAAATAGTCCTGCCACATCACCTAGGGCACACATGTTAATCGTCAACCTGCTTAGCATAGGTACCTGTCTTTTGGTGACCCACCGCTGTCTTTGAGGACTCCTTTGCCTGGTACTTTTAGTTCCAGAAATACTCAATAGCCTTTGTGTCTCCCTCTTCCTCCTCTTCCATGACTGTGCCCTTCATCCTCTGCTCTTGGTCTAGCTGCTGTGTCAAATGTCTCCCATTTTGCCCTTCTCCAGGATCACTCCTTTCCTTATGTTACAGCTCTGCACAGGGGACATTACCCCAATGGGAAGCCACCCCAATCCTAAGCTGTAATTTGAGCCTCCCTGACCCCCCTGTCTGCTGAGGTGACCAGGAAGCTGCAGAATCCTGTCCCAAGATTGCAGGAGGTAAGATGATTCAGAGCACAATCATGTTTAAAGAGTCTTGGTTCCTGGCGACCCTGTCATCAGCCTGGCAGAATTTTTTTTTTTTTTTTTTTTTTTCATTTTTTCTGAAGCTGGAAACGGGGAGAGACAGTCAGACAGACTCCCGCATGCACCCGACCGGGATCCACCCGGCACGCCCACCATGGGGCGACGCTCTGCCCACCAGGGGGCGATGCTCTGCCCATCCTGGGCGTCGCCATGTTGCGACCAGAGCCACTCTAGCGCCTGGGGCAGAGGCCACAGAGCCATCCCCAGCGCCCGGGCCATCTTTGCTCCAATGGAGCCTTGGCTGCGGGAGGGGAAGAGAGAGACAGAGAGGAAAGCGCGGCGGAGGGGTGGAGAAGCAAATGGGCGCTTCTCCTGTGTGCCCTGGCCGGAATCGAACCCGGGTCCTCCGCACGCTAGGCCGACGCTCTACCGCTGAGCCAACCGGCCAGGGCAGCCTGGCAGAATTTAACATTTATTTCCTAAGCTGTTGTTGCAACAGAATGTTATCTTTGAATATTAATTTGTGCTTTGCTGGCTGCATTTAATCACTTCCCCTTCTAGGCAGGTAGCTGAAAGGCCTTTGGAATCATTACCTCTGGGAGGAAAGTAGAAACTGCTGAGTTGAGTCTCATGCTTTTTGTCTAGTGGTTCATGTGAAGTGTCCTGGAAGGGACGGACAGGCGGCGGCGGCGCTAGGAGGACACCTTTGTGGACAAGCAGAGAGAGAACAGATACTCCCCAAAGGGGAGATAGCAAAAGAGGCTAGCAGGGAACCCTGAGGGGGCTGCATGGGGTATTGAGGGGGCCTGGACCCTTTCATGGGGTTGTCAGCCTTGCCAAAGGCACCAGATCCCCCAGAGAGGCAAGGATATAGCAGAGCTGCTGGCCCTGGAGGATCACATGAGCTGGAGCATCTGGTGCCAGTGGACACCAGAGCACAGAGCAGGGCCTCCCAGGGTCGAGAAGGAGGAAGGCTCAGCCCTGGGCAGCAAGAAGCCCAACAGTGATGTGTTTGTTACATCTACTAGGGGATTGAGTAGGTAGGACTCAAGTTGATTTCAGGAAAATGGAAGAAGAGTTGAGTTGGCTCTTACCTGCTTTGGTTTATGGACTAAGTTTCATGTCTGTCATATTTTTTTCTTTATATCTTTGATATTGTTTTTCTTATCTCATGAATAGCTTACATTTGTATAAATTAGTGCATTATGTACATCGGCTCATTTAATTCTCACAATTCTTATAAGGTTAATCCTCTTGCTATCTTTATTTCACAAATAAGAAAATGGTGACATATAAAGACTGCCCTAAATTTTGGCTAATGAGTGGTAGAATCTGGATTTAGACCTAGGCTGGCTGGGTCTGGAGTCCATGCACTCACCCCTACTCTATCCTGCTTCACTGGTGCTGGGTTGCTGGTTGATACCATCACTTAGAGCAGTGATTTCCAACCAGTGTGCCACAAGAAAATTTTTTTTGTTTTTGTATTTTTCTGAAGCTGGAAACCGGGAGACACAGTCAGACAGACTCCCGCATGCACCCGACTGGGATCCACCCGGCACGCCCACCAGGGGGCCACGCTCTGCCCACCAGGGGGCGATGCTCTGCCCCTCCAGGGCGTCGCTCTGCCGTGACCAGAGCCACTCCAGAGCCTGGGGCAGAGGCCAAGGAGCCATCCCCAGCGCCCGGGCCATCTTTGCTCCAATGGAGCCTTGGCTGCGGGAGGGGAAGAGAGAGACAGAGAGGAAGGAGGGGGGGGGGCGTGGAGAAGCAAATGGGCGCTTCTCCTATGTGCCCTGGCCGGGAATCAAACCCAGGTCCCCCGCACGCCAGGCCGACGCTCTACCGCTGAGCCAACTGGCCAGGGCAAGAATTTTTAAGACATGCAATACCTTACTATTTAGTCAGAGGCACTGACCTCTTTTCCCTTAGATTGTCAACTAAAAAAAAATGACAACAGCCAACACAATAGCTGTCCGGTGTGAATGAATCAAAATTATACCTGTGTTTTTTTCAGATTGGCAAAAATATATTTCTTGATGTGCCATGGAATTTTAGTAGTTTATATGTGTCATGAGATGAAAAAGGTTGAAAATCACTACCATAAGAGGATCATACCTGTGCTTCTGTCTTCTTTGAGAGCTTAACTCAGTGAGGAGAATCAAGGGTGATCAACAAATAAATACAGGGTGGCTCACTGGTTGATTCACTTACCTGCCCTGAAAGAAGCCCCCCAGCTCCTCAGTCCTGGCCTCTACCTGACTGACACTCTTTGGCTTAGTAGAGAAGGGGATTTGAGATGATCTCTTTTCCATCTTGATTTCCCCCCTTTTCTGCCTTTCTGTTGCCTGCCTAACCCTTGGAGAGCCACAGCTGGGTTACCCACAGGCTGACTGTGGCTTTGTCCTCTCAGGCTTTTGAGGGGCTGTCCAGTGGGGAGGTGAGGGCAGCCTGGAATTCTGAATTTCAGTTACTCTCCTCTCCCTGATGAACTCTGTAGGTCACTCCTAGGAGTTTCCTTAGTACTTGGCAGTAGGAACCCAGGGATTCTCTGTAGCAAAGATGTTTGGGGCTGTGGTGGTCAAAGAGAAAATCGCCAAGAAAAGTTTGCTTGTAATTTTTGTTAGAAGGTATGTAAAAGTCTCTTCCAGTGCAGAGAGATAAGGCTCCCAGGGAGACCAGATTCCTTCTGCAGCTCACACTCTTATTTCTTGGAAAAGAGGTCACATTTGGTTTCTGTGACTTGATTTGAAATCATTGAAATTGAATATGTCATCCAGACAGAAGCACTGTATGCCTAAGCTGTCTGCACAAGGGTGACAGTGTGAACTCTCACTGCAGACTAGTCCAGGTCCCGGCCAGGGATGACAGAGGGGCAATTCATGCTCATCCGGGGGCCTGCATGCTCTATGAATTCCTGGAGGAAGCCGCGTGACCAAGGGCTTTTGTAGCTCAGGAGCTGGAGGATGAAATATGAGCCATTTCTGTTTCCTTGCCTTGTTCTCATCCAAACCCAGGAAGTGGAATGAGCTGAGATCTGGGGAAACAGAGGAGCAAGCTGTTTCTGGAAAGCTTATGCTGGCTTCTGACAGGACTGTGGCCTTTTTCTGCTGATCCCTGTGAGGCTGACCCCAACCCGTTCAGTGTCAGGAATGTCAGACCTTTCAAAATCAGAGCAAGTCATCAAACATGAATGACCGCAGGCAGACCCCCCCCCCCCCCCCCCGGAGGATTCCACCTTGGTTGTTTGGAGTATTGATTGAATTTGGTAGTTTCTCAAAAGTGCTCCTGCAGCTGCGGATGATGCTGGGGAATGGATCAGGGCTACATGCCAGAGCATTCACTCCTGCAGTGTGTACTGGCCGCACTCCCGAGCAAATGAGGGAAGATTATTCATAATAGGTTGTGTCTCTCCAGGGCTTGCTGAGAGTTAGCCATGAACCAGTCTTCTGGCTTTTGCTGTAAGTTCCATATTTGTTCAGCTGTACAAATCTACCCCTCCCCAAATCCGATTAGAGAGCCAAAGAGAGCCACTGTTTCTTCATGATAACACCACTTCGTAAACTTGAGAATAGAGCTGTTGGGCCCTCATTCATGTAAGCCCCACTCTGCATGTGAGCCAGCCTTAAAGTAACTGTTCCCACTGCTCAGGTGGCCCACAGCGAGAGTAGCCCTGGTTTGATCTTAGGTACATTGGTCATCCTGCAAACCTCCCCCTGGATGGACACAAGCTCTTAGCCCCCTCTTTGTCTTGGTCCAGGCAAGCCCTTGGGGCATAAAGTGATGGGGAAGTTCCCATATTTACCTCTGCCCCCTTCCGTAGCATGGATCTCTACTGCAGCTGCCGGTGCTATGCATTTCTGCAGGCATGTCTTTGTATGTCAAGATGCAGAGTGTTGTCTTGTCTAGAGCTAGAGGGTTGCCAATGGGGATGTCATGTGTTCTGGATGTGTTTGTGTAATTAAAACAATTTTTTTAAAATTACAGTTGACATACAATATTGCATAGTTTCTGGTATACAGCCTTATGATTATACTTCATAAGTTTATGTAACTTACAAAGTGATCACCCCGATAAATCTAGTATCCATCTGATACCACACATAGTATTAGGTTATTACTGACTATATTCCCTATGTTGTATTTCATAGCCCCATGACTATTTTGTAACTACCAATCCATACTTCTAAATCCCTTCACCTTTTTTACTTAACCCCTAACCTCCTCCCATCTGGCTACCATCAAAACATTCTTTGTATCTATGAGTCTGTTTCTGTTGTACATGTTAGTTTGTTTTGTTTTTTAGATTTCACATATAAGTGAAATAATCTGGCATTTGTCTTTCTCTGTCTGACATTCCACTTAGTATAATACTTTCTAGGTCCATCCATGCTTTCATAAATGGCAAGATTTGATTCTTTCTTTGTGGCTGAATCATATTCCATTGTATACATGCACCACTTCTTCTTTATCTGTTCATCTATTGATAGGATAGATACTTTGGCTGCTTCTATATCTTGGCTATTGTAAATAATGCTGCCATAAATATATGGATCATATGTTTTCTTAATGTAGTGATTTGGATTTCTTTGGATAAATACTCAGAAGTAAAGTTGCTAGGGCCTTCTTTGTTTCTTGTTTTATAGCTCTTGTTTTATAGTCTATTTTGTCTGGTATAAGTATTGCTACCCCAGCTTTTTTGTTTGTTTCTTTTCATTTTCATAAAATATCTTTTTTCATTCCTTTACTTTCAACTTGTGTCTTTCCTTAGTCATAGGACTTATATTCAGCTAGATTTCAGGTTGTTCTGAATGATGGATGTTCTTTAGTTGTAATTTTGATGTAGTTGTGGGAGGTTCTGAGTACCATGCTTACCTATGGCACCATCTTGACAGGAAGCCCTGATTTTGTGTGATTTCAAGCTCCCAGCTCCTCTCTGTCTGGGTGAAGGAGAAAGATGACTCTAAGGGGACTGGAGAGAGTAAGAGCAGCAGATGCTCTCACATATTCTCCCCTGTTATCAACGTTCCTTCTGCCTGTCCTTCTAGGCAGGAGCTGCTCTGCCCTCAGCAGTCTAGACCTTTGTACTGGCCATTCCCAGGATCTTTCTCAGAGTTCAGTCCTGGACCATCTGGGAAGAGTGTCTCCCACAGGAGCAATGTGATCTTTATTCAGTTCAGAGTAGGAGATGGTCACTCTGGAGGGCATAAGATACCTTCATTAAAAAAGAGATCTGAGTCCTGCCTCCTTCATGGCATCTGCAGCTGAATTTTTGAACAGTGCAATAAGAGAATTACAGAGGAAACAAGGAAAAGTTCATGAGCCTGAATTTTCTATAGCTCCATGTGTTCTCCAGTGTGCATAAGATGAGAGTTAGAGCTGAGTGTCAGGCCTTCCTTGACCTGGATATCTACTTGAGAGTTATGCCCTGGACCACACTTCTAATCACAAAGTTTCATGAATTCTAACCACTGGTCTATGCCCTACTTTTGATGCAATCTTCTACCCAGGCTGATAGCAGCCATCTCATTTAGGATATTGCTTCTTATAGGTTAGACCTAGTTAGTCATTTTTTCTTAGCTTTTTGCTTAAAGGAGACCTGTGGATATGAACTTTTGTCAGAGTTGTCTGGACCTAAGTCTATACCATTGATCCTGTCTCAAAAAATGAGGCTGGTTTTTGAATTTTAGACCTTTTGGCATTTCGGAATGGAAGAATGAACATCAAAATGTTGTATTGTCGCCTGACCAGGCGGTGGCGCAGTGGATAGAGCGTCGGACTGGGATGCGGAAGACCCAGGTTCGAGTCTCCGAGGTCGCCAGCTTGAGCGAGGGCTCATCTAGTTGAGTCCAACATCGTTGGCTCAAGCAAGGGGTTACTTGGTCTGCTGAAGGCCCGCGGTCAAGGCACATAAACAAACAAACAAACAAACAAACAAAGATTTGGCCTGACCTGTGGTGGCACAGTGGATAAAGCGTCAACCTGGAAACGCTGAGGTTGCCCGTTCAAAACCCTGGGCTTGCCTGGTCGAGGCACATATGGGAGTTGATGCTTCCTGCTCCTCCTCCCTTCTCTCTCTCTCTCTCTCTCTCTCTCTCTCTGCCCCCTCTCTCTCCCCTCTCTATAATGAATAAATAAAATCTAAAAAAAAAAGTTACAAATCTAAAAAAAAAAAAATTAAAAAAAATGTTGTATTGTCCTCTTTGGAGAAGTATCTATTAATTTCTTTTGCCCATTTTTTGATTGGATTGTTTATCTTCCTGGTGTTGAATTTTACAAGTTCTTTATAGGCAGATGAAAAAATGTTCAACATCACTAATCATTAGAGAAATGCAAATTAAAACCACAATAAGATATCACTTCACACCAATCAGAATGGTGCTCATTAACAAAACAACACAGAATAAGTGCTGGTGAAGGTGTGGAGAAAAGGGAACCCTCCTGCACTGCTGGTGGGAATGCAGACTGGTGCAGCCACTGTGGAAAACAGTATGGAGATTCCTCATAAAAATTAAAAGTGAAACTGCCTTTTGACCCAGCTATCCCACTTTTAGGAATATATCCTAAGAATACCACATCACTGATTCAAAAGAAGAAATGCACCCCCATGTGCATTTGTTCACAATAGCGAAGATCTGGAAACAGCCCAAGTGTCCATCAGTGGACGAGTGGATTAAAAAGCAGTGGTATATATACACAATGGAATACTATGGGGCCATGAAAAAGAAGGAAATCTTACCTTTTCTGACAACATGGAAGGACCTGGAAACTATTATGTTAAGTGAAATAAGCCAGGCAGAGAAAGAAAAATATCATATGACCTCACTCATTTGAGGGATCTAAGGAACAATGTGAACTGAGGAGTGGAATAGAGACAGAGGCAGGATCAAAGGGACCAGAGGGACAGCTGTCAGAGGGAAGGGGGATGAGAGGATGGGATCAGAGAAGGGAAGAGATTGGTGAAATATATACACATAACACAACATTATAGAGAGCAGGACAGCAAATCCTGGAGGGAAAGGGAGAGGGCGTTGGGGGGAGGAGGGCAAGGGGGTGTTAGGGGAACAAGGGGGTGGAGGGATGTATTCAGTGGGACACTTGAATCTATGTAAACACAATAAATTAAAATTTAAAAAAGTGCTGTATTGAACATAATGGTGGGCAAACTTGCCAAAGCCTGGAAATGATTTCTTTCCCCTAGCACTAAGACAATTGGTCTAATTTACCAAAAATTAATTTACCAGTTGTTGAATGATAAATTTGTTAAATTTACCAAATTACTTTATTTATAAAGACTTGAACAATACATATAGGCTGGGTTGGCCAGCCTCAGATGGCTCAGGGGAGTCAGAAACAATGGTCTCTGGGAATAGCCCTGCAGGAGGCATGCAGGAGATTTTAGGGGGCACTACTGGTCAGACTGCAGTGTGCATTGGGTAACAGGTGGGGAGCTGGGTGGGGGCCCACTGCATTTTTGACCATTCAATTCTTGTTTTTATACCACTTTTTCTTTTCCTTCCTTCCTTCCTTCCTTCCTTCCTTCCTTCCTTCCTTCCTTCCTTCCTTCCTTCCTTCCTTCCTTCCTTCCTTCCTTTCCTTCTTCTTTCACCATTCTTATTTTTAGAGGCTATTATGCTAAGTGAAGTAAGCCAGTTAGAGAAAGACAAGAGTTGTATGATTTCATTTGGATGTGAATCTAATGAACAGAATAAACAGATAAACAAAATAGAAACAGATTTATAGATACAGAGAACAGATTGATAGCTGTCAGAGGATATGGGGGTTGGGAGGCTGGGTGAAATCGATGAAGGGATTAAGCAAAGGAAAAAAATTTGTAGACACAGACCACAGTGTAGGGATTGCAGGAGGGAAAAGAGGGGAGGTGGGGGAGAGTAGAGGGGAGTAGATGGTGAAGGAAGGAGACTTGACTTGGGGTTGTGAACACACAGTACAATATACAGATGATGTGTTATAGAATTGTACACCTAAAATCTGTATAATTTTACTAACCAATGTCACTCTAATAACTTCAATAAAAGATAAACAATATAGATTTGACATAAAAAAGTCAGCTCACAAAAAATAGATAGATAGATAGATAGATAGATAGATAGATAGATGATAGATAGATAACTAAGTAAAAGTCAGCTCACTTGGTGCATTCATCACTGGCTGTTTGCCTCACACATTTCCCGTCCTCACATTATGGCGTTTGCCTGGCTCTTCATCTCTCCTCTCTCCCCTTTCAATCTGGTGCAACACCCAGTCCTCTCACGGTCTCCTGTGAAGCAACAGTTTAGCTGTCTCCTTTATTGCTTTTGTTTCTGATGACCCTCAAATTTTCAAGGTGTGCCTCTACCAAATCAGACTGTCCAAAACAAAAGCAGCTTCTTTCCCAAGAGAGATTATAGTAGCTAAAAATAATTTTTTTCTACATGTAAGCACACCCTTTGATTTTTGGAAAATAGAAGAAAAATAAAACCAAAATTTTGCAAACTCAGTGTGATAGCCTTCATATATTAGGCACTCAATAAATATTTTAGAAATTAACAAAGGGTTGGATTTTGTATGAAATTTTATGATATTCTTCCTTCTGAGGTCATAGAGTGGAAGGGTGCTAGGAGATTGGATGTTCAGAGTAAACAGCTTCTCTTGGCTTTGTCTGAAATCTTAGAGAACAAAGAGAAAACTGAGCTCAACAGATTGGTAGGTCAGATAGGTGCTTCACACAGAAGCTCTTGCTAGAAAATAAGGGTTATGTCCAGAGTCCTTCCTGACTTCTTAGATTTCTCAAGTGTGGCACCTGGGGCTGGTGGATATGGGATGTAGGTTTTTTGGACCAAAGATGAGAATCCCAGGCACCAGATTTTATCTTGAAAAATTAAAATGTGTATTTCTAAAGGGATTTAAAGGACTGGCTTACTTAAGTTTTAAGAGCAAAGGAAAATGTCCCATGGGAAGAAGGTGCCTACATAGAGAAGGAATTGAGGTCAGTACTTCGTATCAGTGGGAATCAGGTCTTGGTGGGATTGACTTTGAGACTGGTGGTATATGCATTGTGTATAACACTGTCTTAGTCTACTTGGGCTGCTGTAACAAAATACCATGGAACTGACTGTCTTAAATAACAAAAATTAACTTTCTCATATCTCTGGAGGCTGACTAATCAAATGTGTGTCCAGATTTACTAGATCCTTTTGGGCCTGTTGTTTCTATCATTGGCCCAACCTACTTTCAGTCTTAAATCCAGACCACTCAGAATTCATTGGAAAGGGCTTTATCTGAAGTGGGAATTTTAAAAAATGAATTAGAGAAACCTGTTCATGGTGTTGGACTAGAACTTAAAGCAAAACAGGAGCTCAGGTAAGATTAATAGATGATATCCTTATAACCCACACTATATTCCTATTGATGTGATCCCCCTCTTTCTATTACTGAGATGTGATTAGTTCAAAGCCAAGAGGAATTATAATCTAATCCTTCTAGTACATAGTGGTGAACACACACACACATTTGATTTTAGTATTTGAATAATAAAATTTCAGAGAAGAAAGCAAAATTGCCAATTAAAAGTATATATAATAAAGGTTCAAGTTAAACTAGATGCTTATATTGCTTTTACCACATATATGTGGAAATGATTTTTATTTTTTGAAAGGGTAATTTCTGATATTGTGAAGTATGGTGGTGTTTTAAGTCTTCCTTTTTTAAATATATATGCATATAAAACATGGCTCTCTCTATTTTTTTTTTTTTTCATTTTTCTGAAGCTGGAAACAGGGAGAGACAGTCAGACAGACTCCCGCATGCGCCCGACCGGGATCCACCCGGCACGCCCACCAGGGGGCGACGCTCTGCCCACCAGTGGGTGATGCTCTGCCCATCCTGGGCGTCGCCATGTTGCGACCAGAGCCACTCTAGCGCCTGGGGCAGAGGCCACAGAACCATCCCCAGCGCCCGGGCCATCTTTTGCTCCAATGGAGCCTTGGCTGCGGGAGGGGAAGAGAGAGACAGAGAGGAAGGCGCAGCGGAGGGGTGGAGAAGCAAATGGACGCTTCTCCTATGTGCCCTGGCCGGGAATCGAACCCAGGTCCTCCGCACGCTAGGCCGACGCTCTACCACTGAGCCAACTGGCCAGGGCCTGGCTCTCTCTATTTTTTTAGCTTCACGATGAATTTACAGACTAGCAGTAACTAATAGCCAACATTTAAAATTTAATCCCTTGGGGTAGTTCATTCTGTGACATTGAAGAACCACTCTCTGTCTCTCTACCCCCAAATGTGAAAATCAAAGGCAGTAATAGCTTAGTTTTGTACTTATCTGAGAGTATATTCTGGTATGAGAATCAAGTAACAAAAGACCAAGTGAATGTCAGGGTGAAACAAGATGTAGGAAACCTTGAGATGCATGAGAGAAGTAATACTCATGACTGGATACTGTGAAGGGCAACTGGTTTTTGTGTGAATAATCAGGTAAAGGAAGGAAAATGGACAAGAAGGGCCCAGTAAGGACAAGGGCCCATAAAGACACTTAAGGCAAATGGGATTATAATGTAGATATAAAAGAGAAAGCAGAAAGAAAAGTGGATGGAAAAGCAAATGACACACACTGTCCATTATTGGAAGTCCCACATCTTTCCTTAATAGAGATCACCGAATTCTAGGTCTTCATTTTGCCTCACTAACGCCCCTTCATCTTGCCTCTTACTATTCCCTACAAAAAATAGTTTCTACTCTGACCCCCTGAGGTCTCAAGAGGATCACTGATCAGAATCTGAAATCTGGTGACCTCTTGGTTATCAACTGCTCTAGAATGTGGAAGGGTTATTTTTAAAACAGAAATCCAAGGCCTGAATCATAAATTTCCAAAGATTAAAAAAATGTATACTGCCATGCCAGTGGGTAATACCTATTCAATAACAAGCTAGCACTGACCGTCACACCTCAACTATATCCCTTGCTACATTGATGGTAGAAACTCCACCACTTCACTATTTTTTCTTGGAGGAACAGCACTACTGTCTATTGAAAAGGGAAGTGTTGGCCTGACCTGTGGTGGCGCAGTGGATAAAGTGTCCACTTGGAACGCTGAGGTCACCAGTTTAAAACCCTGGGCTTGCCTGGTCAAGGCACATTTGAGAGTTGATGTTTCCTGCTCCTTCCCCACTTCTCTCTTTCTAATCTCTAAAATGAACTAAAAAAAAAATGTCTTAAAAAGGGAAATGCCCACAAGACACTAATTTATCTACTCATTAGAAGTTATGTATACATTAATAGGAGTTAGTCTATTTGGAACTTTGCCAGTGTATTCTAAGGAGGGTCGTGGTGGGTGGGGAGGCAATGGGGGAGGGTAGTAAAAGGGAGGCAAAGACAGATTTCATCTACTTCACACCAGTGCAGAGGTCTGACCCTGGTCTTCTTCTTACTTCCTGTCCCTCAGTAAGCGCCAACCCTGGGGTCAAGAGACAATCTGCCCTCAGCTTTCTTAAGCCCTCCTGTTCAAGACAATGACTTCCAGATTTTCCAGGGACACTGACACTATTACCCCTGGAGTCCTAGTGAGACTCTTTTCCTGGTTACATGAACTGCAGCTGTTTTTGGTGTGACTGGCATTTTTGCTTATGTCATTGACAAGTGTGCATTTCAACATTTCATTATTTAGAATACACATGCAATTATTTGTAATGAATCACTGATAAAATCTGGGGAAGCCCTTTCTCAATGTGTAAATGATTTGCTGTGAAAATTTTTACTTTGGTGACCTATCTCATTTTTATCTCAAGAATTTGGATATTATTTCCTGATGACTTGATATACATTAATTTTTCATACATTTAGCCTTCCATTGAACATTTATTGAATCTATTACTTTTCACTTACCCTGAGGGCTCTATGAATATAAAGATGAATAAAAATGGGATAGGGGAGAGACAGATATGTAAAAGCAGTTACAAAATTCAGGGTATTAGGGAAGTACAAAGTGTTTTGGAACTAGTAAAACTACTTTTAGGAAAGTAAAATTCTTTTTCTCAGCTTGTTTGAAAACAACCATGTGTTTTGTTATTAATCTTATTGGGGGTTTTTTTGGTCAGGGAACACTAGTCTTCCTGATAACTCATGTTGATGCCTTTGATACATTTTTTTTTTTTACAGAGACAGAGGGAGAGTCAGAGAGAGAGATAGATAGGGACAGACAGACAGGAACAGAGAGAGATGAGAAACATCAATCATTAGTTTTTTGTTGTGACACCTTAGTTCATTGATTGCTTTCTCATATGTGCCTTGACCGTGGGCCTTCAGCAGACCAAGTAACCCCTTTCTTGAGGCAGCAACTTTGGGTCCATGCTGGTGAGCTTTGCTCAAGCCAGATGAGCCCGCACTCAAGCTGGCAACCTTGGGGTCTCGAACCTGGGTTCTCCGCATCCCAGTCTGATGCTCTATCCACTGTGCCACCGCCTGGTCAGGCTTGTTTTATTTCTGACCCAAATAGAATTTTTACTTAGTTCCCTTCATGTGAGAACAGGGAGAGCAAATTTCACCTCATCTTTATGTCTTACATTAAAAAAAACACCACATATATTTATAATAAAGTAATCCAGTTAGCTTTTTACTTTTAGGTCAGCATGGGCTTCTATGAATGACAGACCTGCTTTTTCCCTTGGAGAATCACTTTTGTTCTTTCTTAAATTAAGTAGACCCATCATTCTGTATTTTCTTCCCTTCAAACTTTTTCCTAGAAAAAATATTATTTTTCAAATATTCAAACCACAAAGTGAAACAACAGAAACCAGTGTTCTTACAACTGGGCTGATATGTGTGTGCTTGTTTGTGTTTGTGTGTGGGAAGTGGGGAGAAGTGAGAAGTGGCAGGTTCTAATGCCATGTAGACCAAGCTATTAAATAACTGAACATATATGGAGACCTAAGTGGGAAACTTACCAACCAAAAATTAGAAAGGACTTTTGAATCTAAGCTCTAACTTATTTCCAAAGTATAATGTTGGTCTACTGACATTTATTACATGCACTATGTAATTGGCATTGTGAGACCAGACTGTGGAGAACGTGGGAACCTGAAGTTCACAGTTGCCAAGTTAACATCTTTATGTCCTTGAACAGAGGAAGGGATAAGGTTGTCACAAAATCACTCATGGAAGCCCCATACAGCATTCTTTCTGTTTCCCTTTCATTATTAACATGACTTAGAAGTCCCAGAGACCTATGCTTTGTCTTTCTGCTGCTGTGCTTTAGGGTACTGTGTGTTAGGTGGTCATCATACAGATGCCTAATAAAGCCCAGAGTGTGTAATTATATCTGCATCCTGTGAACATACATTTATATAGGTTGCATTCATAATCTATTTTCTTTCCCACTCCAGAGGGGCTTTGGTGACACAGGTGTTAAGACTACTCCTCATCATCTTCAAGGAACCAGTTTTCCTTTTTGATGCCTTTCAATGCTGGGGCCTTAGAAAAAATCTGTCATATGTGAAAATTATAGTATAGAGGGGCATGAGAGAAGAGAATGAGGCCATTGGCAGTTTGCTAACCCCAGGGCAGAGAAAATGATTTCAGAATCGGTTTTCTTGATAGGGATGTCACACGTTCATCCAACTTTTAAAAAGAGGGTCTCAAGAGCTGCATGAGGCCTGGAGAGGCCTTGGTGTGAAGTCTTTTGTCCCAGCCATCAGTTTCTCACAGACGTAGTCAGGATTGAGGGTGCTGGAGTTGAGTTCAGATCAGTGTTTGAATTTGGTCCTAGCCAAAATGTCTGTGAACACATGTTTCATGCCAAATGGTCATTGATTTTTGGTTCTGTCAAACACATCCATGCTTAGAAAACATTACTGTGTTCAAATAGCCCATATTTATTGTTACTTTTGGTTTACAGAATAATACATAAATAATGCTAGCATGGATCAAGGACATTTGAGTGTGGACCAAATATCTCCATGGATATTTTGGAAAAGACCAAGTTTCAAGGACCTTTTGGCATAGACAAAAATGTCTCAGTGGACACTTGACCTGCAAGGGAAGGAATGTTATCCTCACCTGTTCTCTGCTTAATTACTCACATCTGTCACAGGGCTGAGGACAGGGGGCCCTTAGTCTTCAGCCTTACATTGATTAAGGGCCTCAAAATTTGGCTTGCGAAACTATCCCCAAAAGAAGATATACATATGGTTATTAAAATTATTCTTGGGTCAATGCATTAATTTACTAAGTGTAAACATATGAAAATTTCATAATTTTTATAGCAGTGTTTTTGGCATTTCTTCATTTTTAAATATATTTGTTAAATTTCCAAGTTTGAAATGGACTCAGACCTCTCTCATCCTCTGAGAGGCTCTGGATTTAACACCAAACAACAGCCAACATTTGAGGTCCCCTGGGTTTTTGTCCCATGCCAAATGAGCCAGCTGGTCCTTTCTCTTATAGATGTGGAGAACAGATTAGATTTACTACAATTCTTGATCTTTCTTATACGAAGACTTCAAAGTGGGACCATTGGCATCAGATTTATGCTTCATTCTGCATACTTATAGGACACTAGCATTTTTTGACTTATGAGAATTAATATTTTACCAGTTAAAAAGTGCCTTAATTGGGGATATTACTAGCTATTTAAAATGGGAAGAAAAGTAAAAAAGGCTGAAATGTCCATAGTGCACCAAGATTAAAGTGAAGGAAGGTCTGTCACATGTGCTCAGTACTCCACAGGACAAAGCAGTGGAAATGCAACCCAGAGCTTGAGCATTGTGAAGGGGTGTGTGTGTGTGTTGTGTGTGTGTGTGCATGCGCATGCATGATTTGTGCAAACAGCAGTTCAGCACTAGACAGGCCTCTGCGGATGAGCTGAATGCACACAGAAACGGAACTAGCTCAGGAAGAAGCCTCTGATTGCAAACAGTTCTCTGTTTTGCTTTTTCTGGGCTGCGAGCACTGCCAATGCTATCTGAGCAGTTTCTGCATCCCATTCCCATTTGGATTTGGAGACTTCGGTTTCTTAAACTTTCCAGGAGAAATGTCCAATTGGGCCAGTAGGGGAGGCCCTGATGCAATCACAGTGTATTTATTTATTTTTAGATTACAGTTTCCTGTGGGCTCTCTGTTATTAGGTATTTTTTGTTTTAATTTCCCTGACTCTAAAATAAGACACGCTTTTTTAAAGAAAAATTGAAAAGTATAGGAATGTATATTTTCTTTAGAGTAATATATACTCTAAAGAAGTTAAAAAAAACATGTATAATCTCAACAAACACTGTTATTTTAAACCAACTTATTTCTAAGAGAAATTTTATTCTTATTTAAAATTTATTTGAAATTTTTATTTGAAAATTTATTTGTTCTGTGCATATAATTATTCACTGAAAATAATAATAACAAATATTGCCCCTCTAAACCTATTTACTGTAACTCCAAATACTACAGAGGCCTATTGAAATGCCACAAAAGTCTAAAAGTCAAATGATCTATGTCCTGAGCCTTCTGTTTCAGTTTTAAAATGAGCTATGATGGTTAATACTTCCTGTTTACTCCATACCAGCTACTGTACTAGATTCTTTACATGGATTAACTATTTTAATACTTAAAACTTTATAACAAAAGTACTATTGCTAGATTTCTCTTTTACAAATGGAAAAGTTGAGATGAGCAATATTAGGCAACTTGACCAAGGTTACACACCAGTACGGATTAGCTGGGCTTTTGACTAGCCTGTGTGCTCTGAAACCCTCAGCATTCTTCTCCTAAACTTGAAAGTGCTTAGTTCCTTAAAGAGATAAGGGCCCAGCCACATCAGTCAGGATGTGTTTGAGCACATAAAGGGCAACAAAGCACGTCTCTTTGCTTTGATTTCAGCAGAAACACATCCTCTCTATCAAGTGGTGACAAGCTGCACAGAGGTTTTGCTCAGGCGACAGGCTGAAGATGCATGTGTGTGGCAGGCAGGCTTGTGAGATCACATCCGAAGACGAGTTGGACTCATTTCAGGCCTTTGGAGTGTTCATGCAGACGAACACTAACCCCTCTTTGGCTTAGAAGATTATGGATCTGCAACTTCAAAAGCTGTTTGCAATTTAATATTTGCATCTCACTGCCAAGGTGCTTGTCTTATCTTAAGTCAGTTGGCTGGGACTTCTCTGAGTAAGCTGGGCGGTTTCCTTCTGAGTTTGGGAAGGAGTTATGAGGGCAAGAAGAGGGCGAGCTGTGGGGAGGTCCATGTGGCAGAGAAGATGATGTTGGGGGAAGGAAGCAAATTAGGCTGAGAGGAAGGAGTGCAGGAGGAGCAGCAATGGGGGTGGAGGAGGGAGAGGAGGAAAGGCTCTCTCCTAGTGGGGGTGGGGTGGGAGGCCCTGCAATCAAAGCAGAAAGAACACAGGTTCAGGGTCAGACAGACTGGCTTAGAGTCTGGCTCTCCAGCTTTGTGACCTTGGTCAACTTACTAAACCTCGCAAGCCCACGAATCCTTTTCTGCACTATTTACTTTATGATCTCTATTTCTTGCTAGGCTCAGGTTGCCCTTAACACTCCATTCCCACTTCAGTGGGGATGGAAGAATGCTGGCCAGGGAGGCAGGTGATCAGGACTATTTTCTGTCCTTATTCTTCATCAGCTCTCTGACCCTAGGCAAGACAATGCTTTTCTGACGTCTAATTCCTTCATCTGTCAATCTAATAGTACATGCCTTGCTTACACCATGAGATTTTGGGGAGGCTCAAAGGAAAGTGAGTGTTTGAAAAGATTTATAAGCCTGAAAGGATTACACAGCGAGCTGTTTTAGATGCGGGGCTAAAGGAGCAGCCAAGCACAGAATGTTGGTGGGCTGCAGAATTCTCACTCTGGGATGGCAGGCAGGTTTCAGGATGTGAGCCAGCTCTCAGCACTGGACAGGCTGCCACCTGGACTTGCACATGGAGAAGGACTCTAAGGCCCTCCTGGCTGGGCTCAGTGGGAAAGGGTGATGGTACTGATTAATGTTTGCCATGGACAAAGGAGTAAAAAATGACATATATGCCATATGTTTGCCTTTTTTCTCTAGCCCAGTGATTCCTAAGTCTAGTTGATCACTAGATTCATTTGGATAACTTGGTAAATCTGCCTCATGCTATAGATTTCTGATTTAGTAGGCCAAAGGTGAGATCTGAAATGAGGGCAGAGAATCTTTATTTATTTTTATTAATGCTTTTTTACTCTTTCCATTGATTTGAGAGATGATAGATAGATAGATAGATAGATAGACACACACACAGAGACAGAGGATCAACTCATTGTTTCACTTAGTTCCATTTAGTTGTGCACTCATTGATTGTCTCTCATACATGCCCTGACTGGGGATCGAAGCTGCGACCTCAGTGCACTGGGATGACACTCTACCTACACAGACACCTGGCCAGGGCCTCTTTATTTACTGTTTTTAAAGGGCTATCTTTCCAGGTTATTCTGGTAGTTGTGTAGCTTTGGACATCATCACTCATGTCTAAAGTGGAGGAGGGATAAAGATTGAGTTTCCTGGAGCTCTGAGAGTTGGAAGAACAGAGCACAGAAGAGTTATGCAACTTTTATGCACATGGACATAAGTCTAAAAAATGTAGATCAGGCCTGTGGTTTTTCGTAGGTTGCCTAACTCCTTCACCATTAAACATATTGGTTGCATTGTCTGCGCTGATGAATCTACCACTGGCTTCAGGCCAGATACTTTTCCCTTATAATTCGGGCACTGGCTCCAACAGGGCCAGATCCTAAGATCCATTTTCCATCCCTGCCACTGCTTTGAATCTACCTCAGTTTGCAACTAGTAGTATTTATGAATCAGGAAAAAGAAAAAGATGAAATTAGCTCTGTGTTAACTAGATGTGCTTTGAAATTTCTATTTTATATTTAATCATTTTGACTTTAGTGTTTTTTTTTAATGAATCGAAACTTCCAACAGTATTGTAATTTTGTATGTATTTCTGAAACATGCTGAGGAAGCAGCTGGTATTTTATCATATGAGAACACTTTGTATCTGCAATGGCAGAGGTATAGTAAGGAAAGGGACGCCCATTCCCATTCCTGTTCATCTTTGTCACCTAAGCTGACAAATAATCAGCATATTGGCTGAGAAAACCTTGGAGAGAGAAGAAAAATTTAAACTTTAATTAAAAAAACAAAACAAAACCTAATTCCTTCTTATTCAAGAGTCAGAAGAAAGAACTATAACTTTGGAAGTTCTGGTGCTAGTATCCGCCATTTTGTCAGGAGACATGGACCTTCTGCCTTAGATCTCACCATGGTGGGGCTCTCGGCTTCATTCGAGCTGCACAGCTCTGGGAAGTGGCCAGAGCCTTTGCTCAGCAGGAGTAACTTCCGTTCGGGTTGCTGAAGGATGAGTGAGGGAGAGTTGCAGTTCTGGATGCTGGAATTGATCCAGCATTCACGGAGGAGAGATGAGGGCAGGCTTATGAGTTTCTGCTACTATTGGGATCCTGATTTATAAGCAAGAAATACAGTTGCAGGATGTCTTTGTTCCTTTTAGCGAAGGAGAAGCCTCTGAATCCTTTGTCTATAAACAATACATGTAGTATAAGCGTTGAGTCTAGATTCTTTTTTTTTTTTTTTTTTGCTCTTTTTTCTTCAATCTGAGTTTGTCTTGAAAAATATAAAAAATATACAAATGTGCTCACTGGAGAGAAAGGAGGAGTTATAGTTGTGTGTGTGTGTGTGTGTGTGTGTGTGTGTGTGTGTGTATTAAACCAGGGGTTGCAAACTGGCAGCTCATGCCACCAATTTGGCCTTTCAATGTGCTTTTATTGGTTAGCACAATGTTTTAAAAAATGGAGTTGGGGGTGCAATGTTTGAAAAAAACAGAGTGGAGATGCACACTCCAGTCTTCCACAGGTCCCTATTTTTTACACCTAGAACTTTTATAATTTATAATTCAGGTCACTGAAGGTGTTGAGGTTTGGGACCTGTGGACTAAACCTCTGCCTGCCTCCAACTTTCAGAGATCTTGTATAAGAGTGAAACATTAAATTCCATAGCATGCTGACATGAAGCTTAGTGTTCATTTCTGAAAGTGTGTCACTTCATAGCATTTAATTTCCCTAGTAAGGGATGCATTAGCTGTAGGGAATAAATCTTCAAGGTCCAGACACTCCAGCATGTGTACTGACTCAATTTTGAGGAATTTAAATTTTTTGTTTTATTTTATTTTGTTTTAGGGATGGGAGTAAGAGGAAGTTCAGGGGTGCACAAGAAGGCAAAAGGACAGGGAGGACTGATGGCCGGTGAAAGTCCTGACAAATTTGTAGTCAATATTGTTTGCTAGAGCAGCTTATATGACAAAAGAAGTGTCAGCAGCCACCTGACGTCTCATTCTTCAGGTCCTAGCCTCTGAGTTAGAATCAGGGACTTGAGTGAAATACCTGTCGTGGTTAATTGGAAAAATCACTCCAGATGAGTGAGGAGGGCTGACAGTTATGCATTACAGGGAGAATTTTTAGAGTGTCTTATAAGGTTGATACCAGCACAGAAAGTGATTGGCTTTAGTTTCTTCCTAATTAGGAAGGCCACTAAAAGGAGAAAACTGAGGAAAGAAACAATGTGTGATTTCAGATGTATGACCATGCTCATGAAAGACTTGCAGCCCGCTTACTTTCTTTGTTGCCCCAGAGCTTTACCTCAGCTCCATTTTCCTAGGTTCTCATTCTGTTCTTGCTTTCTAATGACTCCATGGAATAGGGACCAGGGATGATTGTAGGGAGCATATAATGGAGGAGGGGCAATGATGGGCTGTTGCTTTCCCCTCTGTCTAAGTGTTTTTGCCAGGCCACGTGGGATTGGTCATGCACATTCCCAGCCATTGCTCCAGTGCACAACAGGCAAAGCTTATTTTGTCATTTATCTGTCAACATTTCACACCCTCAAATGATGTGGCTTCTGAGAGAGCTGTGGTTTCTCATCCAGATGAAGCTCGAGAGCTTGCTATTTATGCAGGCTGCAGAGTTTGGTGGATAACTGGTCCTCTGACCTCCCAGGAACCTCCTGTCTTAGGGCCATGGCCACCAATATTTGAATGCGCGGGTGAGAATCGGTTGTGGGCCCCTTCATTTTAAATTTCAGCTCAGCACTGTGCATCCTGGCATTGTTTTTTGTAGACTCGGGTTTTTGAGAAGTGGAAGGCAACTTTTTGTCTTGAGGCTTCTGAGCTTGTTTTGCCTCTGAAGCTTCAGCCATTGAGCTGAAAAGCAGTGCTTCATTAGTGTTGTCCTTTAGTGATGTGTTGAGGCTGGTGGTACTTCATAAAAAGGATGTGGCCCTAAAGAGGCATCGTTAAAAACCTGCATCATGTCTGACCAGGCGGTGGAGCAGTGGATAGAGTGTCAAACTGGGATGCTAAGGACCCAGGTTCGAGACCTCGAGGTTGCCAGCTTGAGTGTGGGCTCATCTGGTTTGAGCAAAGCTCACCAGCTTGGACCCAAGGTCACTGGCTCGAGCAAGGGGTTGCTTGGTCTGCTGTAGCCCCACAGCAAAGGCACACATGAGAAAGCAATCAATGAACAACTAAGGTGTCACAACAAAAAACTGATGATTAATGCTTTTCATCTCTCTCTGTTCCTGTCTGTCTGTCCTTATCTATCCCTCTCTCTGACTCTCTCTCTGTCTTTGTAAAAAAACAAACAAACAAAAAAACCTGCATTGTGTAGGCAATTTCCTCAACTTAGGAAAGTTCATTTGGCCTGCCAGCTTAGTGATTAATGATGGGGCTGCTTTAACTACCTTCACATGTGGAAGCTTGAGAATGCCTCAAAAACAAATCAGTTTAGTTGTATTCAATAAAGATTTATTTAACACTTACCAAGGACCAAGCTGTGCAGCAGATGTTGAGGCTGCTATAAGAATCAGGAATTGCAAACCTCAATAACGAACAATATCTTATCTGGGACACAAACTTAGGTTTGTGGCATTTTGGTTTTTTTTTACTTCACCTTTTTAACACACTAGCAGTGCTCCCATCCCTGGCTCTCCATTTTATCTAGTTCTTGTTCCACTAAATACAATAGTAATTTTTTAATTTGTCCCCCCATTTTCCAGTTTCCCTCTTATTCCTCTCATCATAACTCTTAGTCAACCAACACCTAAAAGCAAATCATTTAATTCTTGACCCAATTTTTTTTCTTATTTGCTTTTTGTGGGTCCATACACCCTTTTTTTTCTTTTTCTTTTTTTTTTTTTTTTTGCCCCTTTATTACTTCTCCACAATTCAGGCCTTCCAATACAGGCATTGTTTGTTCTGTTTAGTACAATATAATTCACAGTTCACCACAAAATTTTCTCAAGAAAGAGGGAAGAGGAGAGGAGAGTAAAAAAAAGGAAGGGGAGGAATAATTTCCTTTTCTTTTTTAAATTTTATTTTTCTTTATTTCATTATTAATTTTTTTAAAAAAAAACTCTTTTCGATTTTTTATTTTTTTTAACTTTTTATTCTTTATTAAATCTCATTAATACTATCAACAAAACCACCCTCAGATGCCATTAAGGAAGAGAAAATCAAATATCATGGATAAAAAAGAAAGAGAGGTAACACAGCTAGATGAGGAAAAATCTATGGAGAAAAAATTTAATAAATTGGAAACCTTGGAGCTAAATGACAGAGAATTTAAGATAGAAATCCTAAAAATCCTCCAAGATATACAAGAAAACACAGAAAGGCAATTTAGGGAGCTCAGAAAACAACTCAATGAACACAAAGAATATATCTCCAAGGAAATTGAAACTATAGAAACAAATCAAACAAAGATGAAAAACTCAATTCACGAGCTGAAACACGAGGTAACAAGCTTAGCTAATAGAACAGGCCAGATAGAAGAGAGGGTTAGTGAAATAGAAGACAAGCAACTTCAGGCACAACAGAGAGAAGAAGAAAGAGATTCAAAAATGAAAAAAAATGAGATAGCCCTACAAGAATTATCTGACTCCATCAAAAAGAATAACATAAGAATAATAGGTATATCAGAGGGAGAAGAGAGAGAAAATGGAATGGAGAACATACTCAAACAAATAATAAATGAGAACTTCCCAAGCCTGTGGAAAGAACTAAAGCCTCAAATTCAGGAAGCAAACAGAACTCCGAGTTTTCTTAACCCCAACAAACCTATTCCAAGGCATATCATAATGAAATTGGCACAAAACAACGGCAAAGAAAAAATTCTCAAGGCAGCCAAGGAAAAGAAGAATAGAACATATAAAGGAAGGCCCATTAGATTATCATCAGAATTCTCAGCAGAAACTCTACAAGCTAGAAGAGAGTGGACCCCAATATTTAAAGTCCTGAAAGAGAGGAACTTCCAGCCATGAATACTATACTGATCAAAGCTATCCTTTAAATATGAAGGAGAAATAAAAACATTCACAGATACAGAAAAGATGAGAGAATTTATCATCAAAAAACCCCCACTCCAGGAATTACTAAAGGGGGTTCTCCAATCAAATACAAAGAACAAAAAAAAAAAACCACAAAAAAAACAAATCAATGTAAAAGCTCCAAGAAGAACACAATAAAACCAAATTTAAACTGTGACAACAACAAAAAGAAAGGAGGGGAGAGGATGGAGATTAACAGTAGCAAAGGACGATGGAGTGCAAAAGTACTCACAAAATAGTGTGCTACAATAAACAGGGTAGAAACCCTTTTCATTACTTAAAGGTAACCACCATTGAAAAAAACACCACAGAAGCACATGAGATAAAAAAGATAGCAACAGAGAAAAGATGTATGGAATACAACCAAATAAAAACAAAAGATAGAAAAACGAAAGAGAAGAATCAAACAAGACACAAAACTAACAGAAAGCAATATATAAAATGGCAATAGGGAACTCACAAGTGTCAATAATTACACTAAATGTAAATGGATTAAACTCACCAATAAAAAGGCACAGAGTAGCAGAATGAATTAAAAAAGAAAATCCAACTGTATGCTGCCTACAGGAAACTCATCTAAGTAACAAGGATAAAAACAAATTCAAAGTGAAAGGCTGGAAAACAATACTCCAAGCAAATAACATCCAAAAAAAAGCAGGTGTAGCAATACTCATATCTGATAATGCTGACTACAAGACAGCAAAACTACTCAGAGACAAAAATGGCCATTTCGTAATGGCTAAGGAGACACTGAATCAAGAAGACATAACAATTCTTAATATATATGCACCAAACCAAGGAGCACCAAAATATATGACAGCTTCTTAATTATTGACCTTAAAACAAAAACTGAGAAAAATACAATCATACTTGGAGACCTTAATACACTGCTGATGGCTCTAAATCAGTCATCCAACTAGAGAATCAACAAAGATATAGTGGCCTTAAACAAAACACTAGAGCACCTGGATATGATAGACATCTACAGGACATTTCATCCCAAAGAGACTGAGTATACATTTTTCTCCAGTGTACATGGATCATTCTCAAGAATTGACCATATGTTGGGCCACAAAAACAACATCAGCAAATTCAGAAAAATCGAAGTTGTACCAAGCATATTTTCTGATCATAAAGCCTTGAAACTAGAATTCAACTGCAAAAAAGAGGAAAAAAATCCCACAAAAATGTGGAAACTAAACAACAAACTTTTAAAAAATTAATGGGTCAAAGAAGAAATAAGTGCAGAGATAAAAAAATATATACAGACTAATGAAAATGACAATACGACATATCAGAATCTATGGGATGCAGCAAAAGCAGTGATAAAGAAGGAAGTTCATATCACTTCAGGCATATATGAACAAACAAGAGAGAGCCCAAGTGAACCACTTAATTTCACACCTTAAGGAACTAGAAAAAGAAGAACAAAGACAACCCAAAACCAGCCAAAGAAAGGAGATAATAAAAATCAGAGCAGAAATAAATGAAATAGAGAACAGAAAAACTATAGAAAAAATTAATAGAACAAGGAGCTGGTTCTTTGAAAAGATCAACAAAATTGACAAACCCTTGGCAAGACTTACCAAGGAAAAAAGAGAAAGAACTCATATAAACAAAATCCAAAATGAAAGAGGAGAAATCACCACAGACACCGTAGATATACAAAGAATTATTGTAGAATACTATGAAAAACTTTATGCCACTAAATTCAACAACCTAGAAGAAATGGATAAATTCCTAGAACAATACAACCTTCCTAGACTGAGTCAAGAAGAAGCAGAAAGCCTAAACAGACCTATTAGTAGAGAAGAAATAGAAAAAACCATTAAAAACCTCCCCAAAAATAAAAGTCCAGGCCCTGATGGCTATAGCAGCGAATTTTATCAAATATTCAAAGAAGACTTGGTTCCTATTCTACTCAAAGTCTTCCAAAAAATTGAAGAAGAAGCAATACTTCCAAACACATTTTATGAGGCCAACATAACCCTCATACCAAAACCAGGCAAGGATGGCACAAAAAAAGAAAACTACAGACCAATATCTCTAATGAATACAGATGCTAAAATACTAAACAAAATACTAGCAAATCGAATACAACAACATATTAAAAAGATAATACATCATGATCAAGTGGGATTCATCCCAGAATCTCAAGGATGGTTCAACATACATAAAACGGTTAACGTAATACACCATATCAACAAAACAAAGAACAAAAACCACATGATCTTATCAATAGACGCAGAAAAGGCTTTCGATAAAATACAACACAATTTTATGTTTAAGACTCTCAACAAAATGGTTATAGAAGAAAAATATTTCAACATGATAAAGGCCATATATAATAAACCATCAGGTAACATCATATTAAGTGGCACTAAACTGAAGGCTTTCCCCCTTAAATCAGGAACAAGACAGGGTTGTCCACTCTCTCCACTCTTATTTAATGTGGTACTGGAGGTTCTAGCCAGAGCAATCAGACAAGACAAAGAAATAAAAGGCATCCATATCGGAAAAGAAGAAGTAAAGGTATCACTTTTTGCAGATGATATGATCCTATACATCGAAAATCCCAAAGAATTCACAAAAAGACTACTAGAAACAATAAGCCAAAACAGTAAGGTCACAGGATACAAAATTAATATACAGAAGTCAATAGCCTTTCTATATGCCAACAATGAAACATTTGAGAATGAACTCAAAAGAACAATCCCCTTCACGATTGCAAAAAAAATAAAAAATAAAATAAAATACTTAGGAATAAACATAAGAAGGAATGTAAAGGACTTATAGAATGAAAACTATTATCCATTGTTAAGGGAAATCGAAAAAGATATAATTAGATGGAAGAATATACCTTGTTCTTGGTTAGGAAGAATAAATATAATCAAGATGGCCATATTACCCAAAGCAATATACAAATTTAATGCAATTCCTATCAAAATTCCGATGACATTTTTTTGAAGAAATGGAGCAAAAAATCATCAGATTTATATAGAACTATAAAAAACCCCGAATAGCCAAAGCAATCCTAAAGAAAAAGAATGAAGCTGGGGGCATTACAATACCTGACTTCAAACTATATTATAGGGACATGACAATCAAAACAGCATGGTATTGGCAGAAAAATAGACACTCAGACCAATGGAACAGAATAGAAAACCAGAAATAAAACCACATATATATAGTCAAATAATTTTTGATAAAGGGGCCAACAACACACAATGGAGAAAAGAAAGCCTCTTCAATAAATGGTGCTGGGAAAACTGGAAAGCCACATGCAAAAGAATGAAACTGGACTACAGTCTGTCCCCCTGTACTAAAATTAACTCAAAATGGATCAAAATCTAAACATAAGACCTGAAACAATTAAGTGCATAGAAGAAGACATAGGTACTAAACTCATGGACCTGGGTTTTAAAGAGCATTTTATGAATTTGACTCCAATGGCAAGAGAAGTGAAGGCAAAAATTAATGAATGGGACTACATCAGACTAAGAAGTTTTTGCTGAGCAAGAGAAACTGATAACAAAATAAACAGACAGCCAACTAAATGGGAAATGATATTTTCAAACAACAGCTCAGATAAGGGCCTAATATCCAAAATATACAAAGAACTCATAAAACTCAACAACAAACAAACAAACAATCCAATAAAAAAATGGGAAGAGGACATGAACAGACACTTCTCCCAGAAAGAAATACAAATGGCCAACAGATATATGAAAAGATGCTCATCTTCTTTAGTTATTAGAGAAATGCAAATCAAAACTGCAATGTGATACCACCTCACACCTGTTAGATTAGCTATTATTAACAAGACAGGTAATAGCAAATGTTGGAGAGGCTGTGGAGAAAGAGGAACCCTCATCCACTGTTGGTGGGAATGTAAAGTAGTAGAATCATTATGGAAGAAAGTATGGTGGTTCCTCAAAAAACTAAAAACAGAACTACCTTATGACCCAGCAATCCCTCTACTGGGTATATATCCCCAAAACTCAGAAACATTGATAAGTAAACACACATGCAGCCCCATGTTCATTGCAGCATTGTTCACAGTGGCCAGGACATGGAAACAACCAAAAAGCCCGTCAATAGATGACTGGATAAAGAAGATGTGGCACATGTACACTATGGAATACTACTCAGCCATAAGAAATGATGACATTGGATCATTTACAGCAAAATGGTGGGATCTTGATAACATTATACGAAGTGAAATAAGTAAATCAGAAAAAAACAGGAACTGCATTATTCCATACGTAGGTGGGACATAAAAGTGAAACTAGGAGACATTGATAAGAGTGTGGTGGTTATGGGGGGAGGGGGGAGAGGGAGAGGGAAAGGGGGAGGGGCACAAAGAAAACTAGATAGAAGGTGACAGAGGACAATCTGACTTTGGGTGATGGGTATGCAAAATAAGTGAACGACAAGATAACCTGGACTTGTTATCTTTGAATATATGTATCCTGATTTATTGATGTCGCCCCATTAAAAATAAAATTATTAAATAAAAATGAACATACAACAAACCCAAATCTATAGAACACTGTAAAAACAGTTGAGAGAGAAGCTCATAGCATTTCAGGCATACGTTAAGAAGCAAGAAAAAGCTCAAATTAACAACTTAACCCTGCATCTAAAAGAACTAGAAAAAGAACAACAAAGCCCAGAGGAAGTAGAAGGAAGGATACAATAAAGATCAGAGCAGAAATAAATTACATAGAGGCAAAAAGAAAATTACAAAAGATCAATGAACTAAGAGCTGATTCTTTGAAAAAGTAAACAAAATTGGTGAACTTTAAGCAAATTCACCAAGAAAAAAACAGAGAGGGCTCAAATAAATAAAATTAGAAATGAGAGTGGAGGAGTAACACCAGACATAGCAGAAATTCAAAGGATTGCAAGAAAATACTATGAAGAACTGTATGCCCCAAAATGAGACAACCTAGCTGAAATGGATAAATTTCTTGAAAAATATAATCATTTGAAAATCAATATGAAAAAATAAAAAACACCTAGACAGACCGATTACACCAATAGAGATGGAAACAGTTATCAAAAAATTCCCAAAAAACAAAAGTCCTGGGCCCTGATGGCTTTACAGGCAAATTTTATCAAATATTCAAAGAAGAACTAACTCCTGTCCTTCTCAAGCTATTTCAAAAAATTCAAGAGGAGGGAATACTTCCAAACTCCTTTTATGAGGTGAGCATAATTCTCATTCCAAAAGCAGGCAAAGATACTACAAAGAAAGGAAAGTATAGGCCAATATCCCTGATGAACTTAGATGCTAAAATTCTCAACAAAATATTAGCAAATCGGATCTGACAATACATGAAAAATCATACATATTGATCAAATGGGATTTATTCTGGGGAGGCAAGGCTGGTACAATATTTGCAAATCAATCAATGTGATTCATCACATAAACAAAAGGAAGGAGAAAAAACACATGATAATTTCAATAGATGCAGAGAAAGCATTTGATAAAATCCAGCACCCATTCATGATCAAAACTCCCAGCAAAGTGGGAATTCAGGGAACATATCTCAACATGATAAAGGCCATCTATGACAAAACCACAGCCAACATCTTACTCAATGGGCAAAAATAAAAAGCAATCCCCTTAACATCAGGAAAAAGGCAGGGGTGCCCCCTTTCACCACTCTTATTCAACATAGTTCTGGAAGTCCTAGCCACAGTAATTAGACAAGAAGAAGAAATAAAAGGAATCTAAATTGGAAAAGAAGAAGTAAAGCTATCATTATTTGCAGATGATATAGTATTGTATATAGAAAACCCTAAAGTCTCAGTTAAAAAACTACTGGACCTGATAAATGAATTCAGCAATGTGGCAGTATATAAAAATCAATATTCAGAAATCAGTGGCCTTTATATATACCAACAATATAAAGAGAACTGTCACAAGGAGAAATTAAAAAAACAATTTCCTTCACTATTACAACCAAAAAAATGCAGTACCTAGGAGTAAATTTAACCAAGGAGTTAAAGATCTGTTCTCGGGAAATTATAAAACATTGTTTAAAGAAATCAAGAAAGATACAAACAAGTGCAAGCACGTACCATGTTCATGGATAGAAAGAATAAATATTAAAATGTCTATACTACCCAAAGCAATATATAAACTCAATGCAATTCAAAGACATAAAACAAATATTCCAAAAATTTATATGGAACCAAAAATGAACACAAATAGCCTCAGCAATCTTGAAAAAGAAAAATAAAGTGGGTGATATCACATTTCCTGATATCAAGTTATACTACAAGGCCATTGTACTCAAAACAGCTTGGTACTGACATAAGAACAGGCATACAGAACAGAGAACCCAGAAATAAACCCACACCTTTGTGGTCAATTGATATTTGACAAAGGAGGTAAGAGCATACAATGGAGTCAAGACAGCCTCTAACAAATGGTCCTGGGACAATTAGACAAATACATGCAAAAAAAAAAGAAACTAGATCACCAACTTACACCATTCACAAAAATAAATGCAAAATGGATAAAAGACTTGAATATAAGTCATGAAACCATAAGCATCTTAGAAGAAAACAGAATCAGTAAGCTCTTCAACATCTCTTGCAGCAATATATTTGCTGATTTATCTCCACAGGTAAGTGAAATAAAGGACAGGATGAACAAATGGGACTATATCAAACTAAAAAGCTTTTGCATAGCAAAAGACAACATGAACCAAATAAAAAGACAACCCACACAATGGGAGAACATATTTGCCAACACATCTGATAAGGGGATAATAATATCTACAAAAACTTGTAAAACTCAACACCAGGAAAGTAAAAAAATCCAATCAAAAACTGGGTAAAAGAACTGAACAGACACTTCTCCAAAGAGGACATACAGATGGCCAATAGGCAGATGAAAAAATGTTCAACATCACTAATCATTAGAGAAATGCAAACTAAAACCACAACAGATATCACCTCACACCTGCCAGAATGGCGCTCATCAACAAAACAACACAGAATAAGTGCTGGCGAGGATGTGGAGAAAGGGGAACCCTCCTGCACTGCTGGTGGGAATGCAGACTGGTGCAGTCACTGTGTAAAACAGTATGGAGATTCCTCAAAAAATTAAAAATCAAACTGCCTTTTGACCTAGCTATCCCTGTTCAAGGAATATATCCTAAGAATAACAAATCACTGATTCAAAAGAAGAAATGCACCCCCATGTTTATTGCAGCATTGTTTACAATAGCCAAGATCTAAAAACAACTCAAGTGTCCATCAGTAGGTAAGTGGATTAAAAAGCAATGGTACATTACACAGTGTAATACTACGTGGCTGTGAAAAAGAAGAAATCTTACCCTTTGTGACAACATGGATGGACCTGGAGTCTATTATGCTAAGTGAAATAAGCCAGGCAGAGAAAGAAAATTATCATATGACTTCACTCATATGAGGAATCCAATGAACAATGTGAACTGAGGAATGGAAGAGAGGCAGAGAAGGGGTCAAAGAGTCCAGAGGGAAAGTGGGCTGAGGGAAAGGGGATGAGTGAAGGAGATCAAAGAAAAGAAAGACATTAGTGAAAGTATATACACATAACACAGTGAGATAGAGGGAAGAATAGTAAATCATGGAGGCAAGGAAGGCAGGCGGTGTGGGGAGGGGGCAAAGAGGGTATCAAGGAGAACAAAGGGTAGGGAAGGAATATATTTGGGGGTACACTTGTAACTATATAAACACAACAGATTAAAATCAATAAAATATGTAGTAGCTAAGTGGTGTTTGCATTGTCATCAGGGCTAAGCTCCATGGTGGGACTGATGGGACTGAAAATATAGTTTTGTCAAATGCTCTTTGAAAGTAAAGAAATGTAGCTAAAATGTCAAATCTTTATAAAGATTATGTTCAAAATTATGTTTCTTGGAGGAATTTTTCTATTTTCTGAAATAAACATCCTTTTGAGCCTGTTGGTACAAATAAATATGAATTCACTAAATGTGGGTTTGCTTAAAAACAAGATAAGCCCAACTAACCTCATTTCCTTTTTTGATAAAGTGGGGAATGGTTAGAGAGGGGAAATGCCACAGATAAAATGAGTCTGGATCTCAGGAAGACATTTGATAGAGTTTCTGGTGATGTCCTTGTGGGAAAGATGAAGATATATGGCTTGGTGATATTGTTTACTAGGAGGATTCATGGCCAGTTGTTGGTAACATGCAAAGGTCACTTGGGAAGGAGACTTCGGGGCTCCATTTATAGACTTCACCTTTTCAGCATCTTGACCTGAGGTTTGGATGATCCTAATAGAGAAGAAAAATGAAGAAATGAGAACAGATAAGAATATGAAGTTTGAAATAAATAAATTCTTCATTTCAGTTAAACATGCCATGTGCATTTGTAGGCTGGTGGAGAACTCACTTTCTGTTTGAGAAATGCTGAGGATTCTTGTTGACTGTGAGCTTTGTCTGAATATAGTGTGATCTAGCATCTGTGAGAATTAAAGTCATCTTCAGCTGCCTTTTTTTTTTAAATAAGAAATAAGGTTTTGATAGCAAGGAAGTAATAGTCCCACTAAGCTTTGATAAATTCATACTAAATTTAGAGTATTGTTCAGCACTAGACATGCATTTTGATTTTGTGGGGAGAGGTGATAAGAAGCTGGAGTGGACTCCGAGAGTGAAAAGACTAAAAACGTTTTTTTTTTCTTTTTGCAAGAGAGAGAGAGACAGAGACACAGAGAGAAAAATAGACAGTAGAAAGAGATACAAGAAGCATCAACTCTTAGTTGCGGCACTTTAGTTGTTCATTGATTGCATCTCACAAGTGCCTTGAATGGAGAGCTCCAGCCAAGCCAATGAAACCTTGCTCAAGCTAGTGACATTTGGGCTTAATTCAGCAACCTGTGAGTTCAAGCCAGCAATCATGAGGTCATGTCCATGATCCCATGCTTAAGCTGGTGATACTGTACTCAACCTGGTAAGCCTTCCCTCAAGCTGGTGACCTTGGGGTTTAGTAACTGAGTGCTCATTGTACCAGATCAATGCTCTATCCATTGTGCCACCACTGGATGAAAACCTTTTTATACAAGGAAGAGTTGGAAGATCTGGGGCTGTTTTGGTTGGAGGAAAGACTGGAAGTTGGTGCTGGTGACCTGATACTTGATTGCAAATATTTAAAAGAATGTCAAGTAGAAGGATTCCAACATGGCCACAGAGTAGATGGATATTCCAACTGCTACCTTCCAGGATCAATTTGGATTACAACTTAATTTAAGAACAATCATCTTGAAAAACCAACTTTGGATTAAATGAAGAGGAGTCTATAACCAAGGATCACAGAAAAAGCCACACCAAGACTGATAGGAAGGGCAGAGATATAGGAAGGGCAGAGATGCAGAAAGGACTGCCCCACTCCCAGGAGCAAGCGGCAGCTGAGGATCTGGAGGGACTCTCACTGCAGGGAGAGTCGCCCTGAGAGATGTGGATGCTCAGCCCCAGGCCTGGAGCCCCAGCCTAGAGCCCCAGAGCCTAGAAGGGGTGCCCACACAGCATTTGGCAGTGACAAGAGCAGAGGTTTCTCTCTGTGAGAAAGAGATGGGAGCGCTTGGAGACACAGACTCCATCTTAAAGGGCCAGCACAGAAAATCTTGTTCACAGCCACTTACCTGGGGCCCCTATAAAGGGAGGGCTGAGAGGACTAGAGTTTTGAGAAGAGAGTGTAAAGTTGGAGGCACAGGGAGAGACACTGTGGGGGAACAGCCACTTGAACCCCTGTGCTGAGTCATTCACCAATACTGCAGTTGCCATCTTTCTTGGGTGGAGCAGTTCCCTCTGAGTGGCATCAGCCTGGGGAAAAGTAATTGCTCCACCCTTGGGAGTCTCTTCTGCTCCAGTCATGGCGACTGGGTTATGCTGAGAAGCCAGTAGGCGGGGGGCATGTCAGTGACTTAGTTTTCTGGTATTGAGGTAAGCACTTTGCCCTGCACATTCCAGCACTTATGACTGGTGCTTCCACCCCATGGGAAACTCAGTAGAAACTGTCAAGATTGCAGGCACCACACCTCTGTGTCTCAGAGACCACACTTACCGGACTCCTAGGGCCACACCCTCCTGAACTCTGTGAAAAAAGTCTGGACAGACTGACACCTGGAGCCCAGGGGTGGGGCCACACCCACCACCTTTCCTAATCCCTGAATAGCCACAGGCTCTAGACTCTACCAGAGGTTTTTCTCAGTGGCCAAGCACAACAAGCAGCCAGCAGACAGAGGCTGCAGGAGGCTCAGGGAAACTTGGCCTTTTAAACAGACCTTCCTCTGGGCCCAGAGTGGGTAAAAGTCAGTCTAGATGTGCAGCTTAATATTTCCATGTGCACCTGGGCCCAAAAGAGGCAGCCACAAACTCTAGATTGCTTGTAGCTTCAAGAAGATTGCTGACGGCCAGTCATGGGTTGTGTTCCTCACTTATCTGCACCGGGTTCCTGCCAGGGAGGCCTAGGGTAGAACATCCAGTGGCCAGCTATGGAAAGCATTGGTTCAGGACCTAACAATGCTTGCTGGCAGCATATCCTAAGGGAGGTCTCATCAAACACTGGGTCCAGCTGAGGCAAGTTCCACTCTCTGTGATCAACACCAGCACAGCCACCCACATGCACTGTACAGGGTGAAACTTCACAGTCAGCTGGCCTGGGTGCAGGATATCCTGGCCTGCTGGGCTAGATTCTACAGGGGGAAGAGAGAGAGGATTGGAGGATGGACATTTAATGTGTGGGTCACTGCGAGCCTATTGTGAGGTCTGGTCAAGGGGTTCAGCCACTTTCTGGGGGATGGCACAGTCAGCCCCAGGAGAGGACTCTCTCAGTCTTCCTTCTTGAGACCGGGGTCTCAACAGCTATCGGCCGCACTTGATCTGAACCTGCTGCTCATCTTGTTGGGGAGAAATAAAATTTGAGTATCCAGCAGTGTTTGAGGGATTAGGCTCTGGAGTAAAGTTCACTTTTCCCATACTGAGCTCCTGACCAAGAGACCCCTGAAGTAGAGGGCCCCACTTTTATGCTGTATTTCCAACCTCAGCTGCCCTAACCCACCATGCTTTCGACCTGTAGAGAGGTTGGTTGGGTGAGGCCAGTCTGAGCCCACACTATAGTCTTTATACAGTAGACTCTGTGGGAAGACCAGGCAGCTGCAAGAGGAGGTGGAACATCAGAAAAGTGGAAACAGTATTACAAAGCTCAGGGCTTTTATGGAGCTTCTATCATCTCTAAGCTGGAGAAAGCTGATTTTTATACACATGTTGGCCCCTCCCATGCTACCCAGGCACAAGAAACACAGGCATAAGCAGCAAACAGAGCAATAGCTTCAGACAGTTAGCCCACATCAGGTTACAAACAACAGCTGACACCAACCAAAAAAACCTAGAACCAACATTACCGGTGTGGGTGGCAGAAAGCATGAACCCTAGACTCACCTAGCTACACAAGCAACACACCCAAAGGTGGAGTCTAGCAGGCACCAAACACCATGGAGAATAAATACAACCAACAGGACAGACAATGCACAGTGTCTAATGCACATGATCAAGGTTAACCTTAGAGCCAGACAGTCTGAAGGGATAACCATAACCACAAAAGGACCAACTTCATTCAATACTCACATACAACAGGAGGGAAAATACTACCCTCAAGAACCATTTCTAGAGCAAGGAAATCAGGTAACCTGAAGGTCAGTACTACCGAGCCCATCTTCCTTTATAAAGACACCTAAAGAAATTGTAAAGTCAGACAGCACTATCTAACATGCAGACAAAATGGGCAGACAAAGAAATCTGACTCAAATGAATCAACAAGAGAAATCACCAGAAAAGAACTAAATGAAATGGAAGTAACCAAACTACCAGATGCAAAGTTTAAAATAATGATTTTTAGGATGCTCAAGGATCTTAGAGCAATAATGGATGGACATAATGAGCACCTAAATAAAGAGATTGCAAGCATCAAAAATGACATTGAAATAATAAAAAAGAACCAGTCAGAAATGACAATTACAATATTAGAAATGAAGACTGCACTAGAAGGAATCAACAGCAGGTCGGATGAAACAAAGGATCAAATCAGCAATTTAGAGGACAAGATATACATAAGTACATAAGTAGAGCAGCAAAATAAAAAGAGGCTCAAACAGACTAAGGAAACTCTAAGAGAGCTCTGTAACAACATGAAGAGAAGCAACATTCACATCATAGGTGTTCCTGAAGGAGAAAAGAACAAACAAGGGATAGGGAACTTGTTTTAAAAAAAATCATAGCTGAAAATTTCCCTAAATTGATGAAGGAAATAGTCACACTAGTTTAAGAAGAAGAGAGAGTCCCATTAAAGAGGAATCCAAGGAGGCCTACACCAAGACACATCATAATTAAAATGCCAAAGTTAAGAGACAAAGAAAGAATACTAAAAGCTGCAAGAGAAAAGAAGTTAATTACCTACAGAGGAGCCCCCAGAAGGATGAGTTCTTACTTCTCAACAGAAATACTTGAAGCCAGAAGGGATTGGCAAGAAATATTCAGAGTAATGCAAAACAAGAACCTACAACCAAGACTACTTTATCTAGCCAGGCTATCATTTAAAATTTAAGAATAAAAAGTTTCCCAAACAAACAAACAAAAACCCCAAAATACTTAAGGAATTTATTACAACCAAACCAGTACTGCAAGAATTGTTAAGGGCCTGCTATAAAAAGAAAAAAGGAATAAAGAAATCAAGAGAAAGAAGATTGTAGATTTAAAGAATAAAATGGCAATAAACAACTACATATCAATAATAACCTTAAATGTAAGTGGATTAAATGCTCTATTCAAAAGACATAGGGTAGCTGGATGGATAAGAAAATAGGATGCATACATATGCTGTCTACAAGAGACCCTCTTCAGAACAAAAGATACACATAGACTGAAAGTGAAGGGATGGAAAAAAGTATTTCATGCAAATGGAAATGAAAAAAAAAAAGCTTGGGGTAGCAATACTTGTATTTAAAGTATAGATTTTAAAACAAAGGATATAGTAAGGGATAAAGAAAGTCACTACATATGATAAAGGGAGCAATCCAACAGAAGGATATAACCATTGTAAATATCTATGTGCCTAATATAGGAGCACTTAAATATATAAAGCAGATTTCGATGGACACGAAGGGTGAGACCGACAACAATACTGTAATAGTGGGGGATTTTAATGTCCCACTAACATCAATGGATAGATCCTTCAGTCAGAAAATTAATAAACAGCAACCTTAAATGATACACTAGATCAACTAGATTTAATTAATATCTTCAGAACATTTCACCACAAAAAGCAGACTATACATTCTTTTCAAGTGCTCATGATACGTTCTCTAGAATAGATGACATGTTAGGACACAAAGCAAGTCTCAATATTTAAGAAGATTGAAACCATATCAAGTATCTTCTCTGATCACAATAGCATGAAACTAGAAATCAACTACAGTAGAAAAACTGAAAAACATGCAAACACTTGGAGGCTAAATACCAGGTTATTAAATGATGAATGGGTTAACAATGAGATCCAGGAAAAAATAAAATATTTCCTTTAAAAAAATGAAAATGAACATAAAACAATCCAAAATCTATGGGACACAGTAAAAACAGTTCTGAGAAGGAAGCTTATAGCATTACAGGAATACCTTAAGAAGCAAGAAAAAGCTCAAATAAACAACTTAACCATGCACCTAAAAGAACTGGAAAAAGAACAACAAATAAATCCAAAAGGAAGTAGAAGGAAATAAATAAAATCAGAGTGGAAAAAAGTAACATAGAGGCTAAAAAAATAATACAAAAGATTAATGATACCAAGATACCTTTGAAAATGTAAACAAGATTGATGAACCCTTAACCAACTCATCAAGAAAAAGAGAAGATGCAAATAAAATTAGAAATGAAAGTGGAGAAGTAACAACTGACACCACAGAAATACAAAAGATGGTAAAAAAAAATACTATGAAGATTTATATGGCAAAAAATTGGACAACCTAAGCAAGATGGATAAATTCCTAGAAACATACAATTTTCAAAACTCAATTGGGAAGAATCAGAAAATCTAAGCCGACTGATTACAACAAATGAAATTGAAACAGTTATCAAAAAACTCCCAGCAAACAAAAGGCCTAGACCAGATGGCTTTACAGGTGAATTTTACCAAACATTCAAAGAAGAACTAATACTATACTTCACAAGCTATTTCAAAATATTCAAGGTGAATGAAGAATTCCAAGCTCCTTCTATGAGGCAAGCATTATCCTCATTCTAAAATTAGGTAAAGACACTACAAAGAAAGAATACTATAGGCTAATATTCCTGATGAACATAGATGCTAAAATTCTCAACAAAAGGTTAGCAAACCAGATTCAGCAATACATCCAAAAGATCATACATCATGATCAAGTGAATTTTATTCTGGGGAGGCAACCCCGGTACAATATTCACAAATCAATAATAGTGATTCATCACATAACCAAAAGGAAGAATAAAAATCACATGATTACATCAATACATGCAGAAAAAGCATTTGATAAAATCCAGCACTCTGATCCAGAAAACTGATAGTTTTATGATCAAAACCATCAGCAAAGTGGAAATATGGGTATGTCTTATACAGTGGTTGTAGGTTTTTTTCCTTACATTTCTCATTGTTTTGCGCTTGTTTTTGCGCTCATTGTTGAAGATAGTGATTTTGTCATCAGACACACATGAGGACAGGCTAAAGGATGAGAGTTTTGACAGTGATAAGGAGTTGTATGAATTTTGTGATGACTAAAACAAGTTCAACAACTTTATGTTATACATTTATTTTCAAATTTCAGTCAAGAGAATAAAACTAGACCAGCAACTTACACTATTCACAAAAATAAACACAAAATGGATAAAAGACTTAAATGTAAGTTGCGAAACCATAAACATCTTGGAAGAAAGGATAGGCAGTAAACTCTCCAATATCTCTCGAAGCAATATTTTGCCAGTATATCTCCATGGGCAAAGGAGATACAGGACAAAATAAACAAATGGAACTATATCAAACTAAAAAACTTTTGCAGAACAAAAGATACCATTAACAAAATAAGACAACCCACACAATTGGAGAACATATTTGCTGATATGTCTGATAAGGGATTAATAACCAAAATTTATAAAGAACTTCTGAAACTCAACACCAGAAAGGTAAACCATCTAATTAAAAATGCCCAATGGAACTGAATAGACACTTCTCCAAGAGGACATACAGATGGCCAATAGGCATATGAAAAAATGTCCAATGTCATTAATCCCAGAGAAATGCAAATTAAAATGAGATACCACCTCACACCTGTCAGAATGATGCTCATTAACAAATCAGCACACAATAAGAGCTGGCGAGGGTGTGGAGAAAAGGGAACCCTCCTGCAATACTGGTGGGAATGCAGACTTGTGCAGCCTCTGTGGAGAACTGTATGGAGTTTCCTCAAAAAATTAAAAATTGAACTGCCTTTTGATCCAGCTACCCACTTTTAGGAATATATCCCAAGAAAACCAAAACACTGATTCAAAAGAAGATATGCATTCCATGTTAATTACAACATTGTGTACAACAGCCAAGATCTGGAAACAGCCCAAGTGTCCATCAGTGGACAAGTGGATTAAAAAGCAGTGGTACATATTATATATACAATGGAATACTACGTGACTCTGGAGAAGAAGGAAATCTTACCTTTTGCGATGGCATAGATGGACCTGGAGATTTTTATGCTAAATGAAATAAGCCAGGCAGAGAAAAACAAATATCATATGATCTCACGTATATGTGGAATCTAATGAACAAAGTGAACTGAGGAATGGAATAGAGGCAGAGGTAGGGTCACAGGTAGCAGAGGGACAGCTGTCAGAGGGAAGGGGGTGAGGGGATGGGATCAGAGAAGGTGAAAGAATTAGTGAAATTATATTTATGTAACACATAGATACAGATAACAGGACAGCAAGTCCCAGAGAGAAATGGGGGAGAGTTAGGAAAAGGAGTATAATGGGGGGCACATAGTTGGGGGGTGAGGGTATTATATTGAGTGGGACACTTGAGTCCATGTTAACACAATAAATTAAAATTAATACAAAAAATTGGGGGAACAATAAAGAAATGTCAAGTAGAACAGGAATTAGCCTTCTGCATAATATTACTAGACAAGATAGGACCAAAATGTATAAAACATAGGGCAGCAGGAGCTTTTTAAGCAATGAAAACTACTAGATAATAGAAATGACTTACTTATTATTGGATAAATTCAAAGAGAGGGGATAGGATGGCTGTTTAGTAAATTTGTGGGAGCCATACTTCAGGATGGCTAAAAGCATGGGCTCAGGGGTGGATGAATAGGTTAATACTTGAGTTCTGGTCTCACTAGTGGCGGTGTGAACTTGTGCAATTTATTTAATAGTTCCATGTCTCACATTTCTCATGTCTGCTGGGGTATCAGTGGAGACATTTCACAGAGTGACCATTGACTTCAGATCCTCTGTTCCTGTACTGATAATGGCCTTTTTTGAGGGCAGCTGGCATGAACAAGGAGAGACACCTCTGATCAAGGATACCAGAGTCATGGTGAATTTGGTTCTAGCATTTCTGGAACTTTTAGCAAATTACTTTCCTGCCCCACCTTTCAGTTTCTTTCTTCTATGGTTGTTGTGAGGACTTACATGAAATAATTCATGTGAAGTGTTTGGCACATTACCTAATACCTAGAAAATATTCAACAAATGATAGTCCCGATAAAAGGGAGTGTTGAAATAGATGGTCTCCTTTCCTAACATTTTGCATTTCTGATCTCTATAAGGCTTAAAAGAACATATCTAGGTCATAGTCCTCAGAAATGTTGAACTTCACTTGAGCCTGTCTTCTTCCCACTGCTTCTACTCAGTGCTCCTTTCAACTTCCTGAGGAAGCTATCCTGGAGCACAGAGTCAGCCTTTATTTTCTCAAATATGTGTCACTAACAATGAAGTGGCAGTGGCCTCAGGAAGATGGCCTCCCTCCTGAGGTCCTATGGATATGCTTTCGCTCATATTTTTGGGAACTGGTGACCATTTTATTCAGTAAACTAGAGAAGGATATGCCTAAATTAAAATTGTCTTATGCCTACCAATTTGTTATTGTTTCTATGCCTCTTATTAATATAATACATGGTCTATAAGTATTGAAATAATTGTATAATTAAAAAGAATTATAGTTATTGTTAGAGGACAAAAGACAAATGCAACAGAGACGTAGCCATGTATCATGGTTTTATTCTACTTTCTGGTTAGACTTGCCAGTTCACTGACAGAATACCCACACCACATCTGTTAGAAGAGAAAACCATTTTCAGGAGTCCAACTTCTTACCCACAGCCACCTTCCTAAACTGCCTAAACATGCAACAGAAAGTCACCAGAGGGCACTCTCGGACCATCTATTATTAAGGGACTTCAAGCTGAGAAGTACCAGACAATTCTCACTTGGGTTTCCTTTTGGATGAAGAGGCAGTTTCTATCTTTCACTTGGAAACACTTGGAGTCTGAAGGCTGCCTTGCTAAATAAACCACCACTGATCCTGGGGTGTCAGCAGAGACATTTCACTGAGTGACCGTAGGCTTCAGATCTGTTCTACACTGATAATGTCCTCTTTTGAAGGCGGGCACCATGATCGACCATCCTGTGGTCTAGGAGTCCAGAGTCATAATGAATTTGGGTCCAGCATGGATTTCTTAACCTTCAGCAAATTACTTTCATGCCCCACATTTCAGTGTTCTCATCTATAAAATGGAAAACTAGAAAGAATACTTGAAGTTCACTTTGTGTTCTAACAGTCAGTTATGAAATTCCTTCCTTTTTCTTCTCTCCTTCCTTTCTGGTTAAACTAATGGAGGAACTAAGATTTACTGACACTGTGTTTGCTAAGAGCTTGCACTGCTGAAGAGACAGTCTCTGAAGAATGACAAAGTACACTGCATGCTGTAGAGCTGGAAGCAGCGCACCCAGGGCAGACCTCCCTGCTCCTTTACAGGGTTCTTGGGTGGACATGCACACCCTCAGGATGGAACAGCCATGGGGCATTCTAGTCCAGTACACTGGAGCATTGATTCCATTCAAGAAGTCTGAAAACAGGTAATAGCAAATGTTGGAGAGGCTGTGGAGAAAAAGGAACCCTCATACACTGTTGGTGGGAATGTAAAGTAGTACAACCATTATGGAAGAAAGTATGGTGGTTCCTCAAAAAACTGAAAATAGAACTACCTTATGACCCAGCAATCCCTCTACTGGGTATATACCCCCAAAACTCAGAAACATTGATAAGTAAACACACATGCAGCCCCATGTTCATTGCAGCATTGTTCACAGTGGCCAGGACATGGAAACAACCAAAAAGCCTGTCAATAGATGACTGGATAAAGAAGATGTGGCACATATACACTATGGAATACTACTCAGCCATAAGAAATGATGACATTGGATCATTTACAGCAAAATGGTGGGATCTTGATAACATTATACGAAGTGAAATAAGTAAATTAGAAAAAAACAGGAACTGCATTATTCCATACGTAGGTGGGACATAAAAGTGAAACTAAGAGACATTGATAAGAGTGTGGTGGTTACGGGGGGAGGGGGGAAAGGGAGAGGGAAAAGGGGAGGGGGAGGGGCACAAAGAAAACTAGATAGAAGGTGACAGAGGACAATCTGTCTTTGGGTGATGGGTATGCAACATAATTGAAAGACAAGATAACCTGGACTTGTTATTTTTGAATATATGTAACCTGATTTATTGATGTCGCCCCATTAAAAAAATAAAATTATAATTAAAAAAAAAGAAGTCTGAAAAAAAGACATTTATAATGTAAAACATAGTTTAAGTTTTTATATGCATTTTTATTTTAAAACAGAATATTTAAAAAATGTAGGGTTTGCAGTTGGATGCCTTGGGTTATAGTTCTAGATCTCCAGGGATTAGAATTACTTCTTTCTTTCATTTGGGGGTGCATTGCAGGGAAAGTTTGGGAAAGCTTGACCCTTAAGGTTTTGTTAGATGGGTTCCCTAAAAACAGAGCCTGTAGCCGGCATTCAGCTGTATGCATTTTACTCTGGGCATATGTTTTAAGGCAAAAGAATAAAGAAACACAACTGCTAATAAGTGAGGGAAACAGGATAAGAAAAGGAAAAAGCTGAACACTGATGTGGTCTCAAGGCATATGATCTGGTTCATGTGGTGATGAATAAATCACATCACAGAACTGACTCCTCAGAAAGCAAGCAGGTTGGGACTTCATCCCTCCATATCACTTAGCGACTGTCTGCGGGCCATCCCTGCATAAAGCCCAAGAGGGGACTTTTTTCGGTGGAAGTGGGACAGGAAGTGTGTGGGTAGATGGGGCAGTTCCACAGAGAGAGGAGCAGCTGTGACTTGGAAGCACCAGTGCTGTGCTGAAGTCGGCTCACACAGCTCTCAGGAGCTGACCATGTGCGCCGTTCCCCAGCTTCCCCTTCAGTTACCTCATCTTGGTCACTTGGGATCTGCTCAGATGGGAGCATCTGCACCATGAAATTCAGCAAAAGCTATCAACTTGGGGCTTTTACATGCCCACAAAGAGCCAGTTCTTAAATATTAACCAGCAGACCTCTGGCCAATACTCTCAGTAGCTAGAGTACAGTGCTCCAGCAGTGAAGGGCCTCTGGGCAGGGCACCTAGAGGTCATGAAGACCTGCCCAGGTATGATTTCCCAACTAATCTGTAAATTAGCAAGCCATTGCTAGGGTTTGCTCTTCCTAACCTCTTTCAAAATGCACACAGTAATGGGAGGCCTGGAACTAAAATGTCATAATAAGCAGATTAAAACAACTAACTCGGCCCTGGCCGGTTGGCTCAGTGGTAGAGTGTCGGCCTGGCGTGCAGAAGTTCCAGGTTCAATTCCCGGCCAGGGCACACAGGAGAGGCACCCATCTGCTTCTCCACCCCTCCCCCTCTCCTTCCTCTTTGTCTCTCTCTTCCCCTCCCACAGCCAAGGCTCCATTGGAGCAAAGATGGCCCGGGCGCTGGGGATGGCTCTGTGGCCTCTGCCTCAGGCGCTAGAGTGGCTCTGGTTGCAACATAGCGACGCCCAGGATGGGCAGAGCATTGCCCCCTGGTGGGCAGAGCGTCGCCCCTGGTGGGCGTGCCGGGTGGATCCCGGTCAGGCGCATGCAGGAGTCTGTCTGACTGTCTCTCCCCATTTCCAGCTTCAGAAAACAACAACAACAAACAAACAAAAAACAACCCCCCCCCAAAACAAAACAAAACAAAACAACTAACTCTGGGCCCTGGCCAGTTGGCTCAACAGTAGAGCACTGGCTCCGCATGTAGAAGTCCTGGGTTCAATTCATGGTCAGGGCACATAGGAGAAGCAGCCATCTGCTTCTCTACCCCCTCCCCACCCCCGTCTTCCCTTTCTGCAGCCATGTCTCGGTTGGAGCAAGTTGGCCTGGGGCACTGAGGATGGTTCAATGGCCTCGCCTCAGATGCTGAAATAGCTCAGTTGCTGAGCAGTGGAGCAGAGGTCCCAGATGGGCAGAGCATTGCCCTGTAGGGGGCTTGCTGGGTGGATCCTGGTTGGGGTGCATGTGGGAGCCTGTTTCTCTACCTCCCCACCTCCCCGCCTCTCACTTAATAAAATAAATAAATAAAATTTTAAAAATGGCTCTTTTTTTAAGTGCAAGAGAAGAACACAGTGGAGGTGAGAAAACAGTGTGTAAACTTAATTATCTGCAGTAATGGATGAGAAAGGACTTAATATATTGTTTAGGGACAGAATTTAGGATAACTATGAAAATATGTAGTGTTTTCTGGGAGATAATTTTCAGAGCTTACTTAAAAGACTGCACTTTACTGAGCTGCTGGAGGGTTAAACTTTTTCCTATTATGAAAATAAATTATTAGGGAAAATTTCAAATATATACACAGTATAGAGAATAGTATAATAAAGTCAGATTCAGCAGTTATTAATTTATGGCCAATCTTGTTTTATCTATACCTCTATTTACTTCCCCCTGGGGGTAGAGTAAGTTTTGAAGACTTACTTAATTAGGTAAATGTTGAATATGGCCTAGAAAAAAAGCCAAATTTACCAAGAACTAGGGGAAGGTTTTTGAAGACAGAAGGCACAGCAGCTATGAGCACTTCCTAACATATTAGGATCCAGTAGAAATCATCAGAAGATATATGAAATGCAGTACATGGGACCTGTATTCTGATATACTCCAAAAAAAATTTTTTTTAAATCTCCAACTCCTCCTAAAATGAAGAGCTGGTGATGGAAAGAAAAGAGAAATGTCACAGGGCTCTTATCAGAGGAGCTAAATATTATTTGCTGTCTAAATATTTGTTTTCCTCTGGGCTTTTTCTTTCTGTTTAGATATACAAGAATAAAATATCAGGGCAATTCTGAGTACAAATTCTAATGATCTTCGACTCTAAGAACAATGCTTGTCACCACCACAATAAAATAAGAATCTTGACTTACTTAAATGCAAAGAAATTTCCTTAGAATATGGACTCAAGTTTGGATCCTTGTTATGAAAGTTTTATTTTAGCTACAGTGATGGATTATGGCCTATGTAGTTTTTCATTATTTCCTTTCACTGTCTTTGAGAATTTGTGATAAGAGATGGCCTGTGACCTTTATCTAAGAATAGATTTTCTTCTCTCGGTTTTCTGGCCTCTCTACTCTCCCTCTTTCTGGTTGTTATTCCAAAGATAATGCAGATGTGAGCTCTTGAGCATCTGGAGTTGAAAGAGTAAGTAATGGGGCCCTAGGAAGAGCATGCTTAGAAAATTAATAATTAATTCAGTATGAATGAATAAGCCAGGGAGGACTTGGTTCAGTCATTACATCTTTATCACTAGAATCTTCTATCAAGGTTAGTTGGTGATAGATATGTAAATTCCAAACTGCCCTTTTGATGTTCCGCTTATCTGTCAGACCTCACCCTTACTGGACTATCACCCCTCAGACAAAGGAATTGCAACAAACTGAGAAGCTGCCCCAAGGAGGGGCTCCGGACATACCAGTACTTCTGCCTCAGTACCCCCTCATGCTCTCCCAAACACTATACAACTCGCCCCTAGTCTGTAACCAGCACTCTTCTCCCTGGGAGAAGTGCCCGGCAGGGTTCCTTTCTTTCTTTCAATAAAGCCTGTTACTCTGGTCTTTCGGACTCCCGTGGATTCCAACAGTTGGAAGTGAACAAATGACTTGAAAAATTAGACCATTTGGAGCCTCAGAAAGCCGGAGCCTAGGGAGGAGTAGATATTTATATAATAACAGCATAGAAACCACACTGTCTAGATTATTGCCTAGCTATATTCTAATAAATTGGTTGCAGCTACTTTATTGGAACTGCCTATGGTAAAGCCCGGTCCTTTGTGCATGTGGAGAACCTGAAAAAGAAACTGCCCTGATACTGTAGACAAGTGTGTGAGCTGTTTATCGACAGGGTTTTCACTTGCTGGTTGCATGGAAGAGGTTGCTGACAGGTTGTAAGCCTTGGCCCATATGGATCAAAGGCAGAAAAGAAAAGAAAGCATTCTTTCCTGAGGGATGGTTACAGCCAAAATTGGAAAAGGCTGTGCGAGCATCAATTCCTACAACTCATCTCTTCTAGCTAGTAAATCTTGAAGATATATTTATGAAATTTAAAATTGACCATATGCTGGCTGGATCTCTTCAAGGTTTTCCCACAGTTATTGGGAATCAGACTTAATTCTTTCAGTGGGTTTCTTGGCTTCTTCATTGTTTCCTTTTAATTGAAATGTCATGATGTCAAAGTGAAAATAATTTGCAATCATGGTACATAAAGATTTCTGACATCTTGTTAAACAAAAAATATAAGTTTTTTTGGAACATGGGCATGAGTGTATGTATATTAAGAGAAGTTGAATTTCTTTTTTTATTTTTTTGTGGCAGAGACAGAGTCAGAGAGAGGGACAGATAGGGATAGACAGGAAGGAAGAGAGATGAGAAACATCAATTCTTTGTGGCTCTTTAGTTGTTCATTGATCGGTTTCTCATATGTGCCTTGACCGGGGGGCTACAGCAGATTGAGTGACCCCTTGCTCAAGCCAGTGACCTTGGGCTCAAGCTGGTGAGCCTCGCTCAAACCAGATGAGCCCATGACCTCAGGGTCTCAAACCTGGGTCCTCCACATCCCAGTCCGACGCTCTATCCACTGCGCCACCGCCAGTCAGGCGGGAAGTTGAATTTCTTGTTGTAAGATAAACTTTACATTTTAGAGGACTTTTAGACATATAACAAAATTGAATGGAAGGTACAAAGATTTCCCATCTAACCCTGAACTGCATATATGCATAGCCTCCTCCATTATCAACATTCACACCAGAGTGGTGCATTTATTACAATCAGTGAAACTACACTGACACATCATTATCACCCAAAGCCCATAGTTTATATTAGGGTTCATTTTTTGGTACCATGTATGCCATGGGTTTTAACAAATGTATCCACTGTTATAGTATTCACTGTTATATCCACTGTCATAGTATCATGCAGAATAGTTTCAGGATATTATTTTTAAATCTAAATTCTTACATAACTTTTGTTCTCTTGGGCTGCCTCAACCTCTTCTGAAACAAAACAGTGTTCATGGTGATTTCATGTTACAATATGCATGAACATATTGTGCATGTTACAAAAAATGTAATTAGATCAAATTTTTTTTTTTTTGTTAGAGCGATACTTAGTGAATAAGGGGGGAGAGAATTTGCAATGTAAAACTGATATCCCAAACTATAAAATCCATTGACAGAATGATTATGTTGGTATGTCTGTAGTCAGCCCAAATAAAGGATCTTAAATTCAAGACTAGTGTTGGGCATTGATTTTGAATAGAGGTTATCAGATAGCAGGTTTTCAAAAACACTTTTATGAGATCCTCCTTCAAGTTCCTTTTGAACTTCTGTCACCCAAGCTCTTTCAAAGCTTACAAAACATACTCCTTTGGGAATGAATTCCAATCAACTGGATTCATATTAGTTTACCTTTATGATGGAGAAAGCACAGGCACCTTTAATTTTTTAAGTCATGCTAGGATAATCTAAGGCACCCTAAGTGACCTAATGCTATGTCCACTTGACAGTAGATATATGGTAATGATCTTGGACAACCTAAAATTCTAACTGTGTAATGAATTTATGACTTAAAGGCCAAGTTAAAGGAATCCAGACCTCTTATGCACTTAATTTGTTGTAACAGGAATAAAAGGGAAATAGAGGATTAAGATTAAATAAAGGTATGGGATATAAAACTGAGGGCAACAAATTAACTACAAGAAAAACAAATAAACAAAAATTCATAGACACAGACAATGGTCTGGTGGTTATGAGGGAAAGGCGGTCAAATATACGGTGACAAAGGAAGGTTTGGTTTTGGGTGGAGGACACACAATGCAATTTAGAAATGATATAATCATAGAATTGTACACTTGAAACCTATAGAATCTTAATAACCAATATCACCCTAATAAATTTAATTAAAAACAAAAAAAAGGATAATATTTATGCAAAAAATAATTAAGTGAGGGATAGAAATATGTGGATTAGGAAAGTGGTAAAATAAATGTCAAAAGTGTAAGAGAGGAAAAATAATTTTTTGTCTACCCTTTATTGTTCTTGGCTGAAACCCTGCCTTTAAAAAAGATTAACAGAGGAGAAAAAGTTTTAATTATATATGAACAAGAATGCTGCAAAGATATGAAACTCAGAACGCAGCTAGAATATTGAGGCTTATATAACATCCTGAGCTACTACTGTAGTGTAAGGGATAGAAAGCTAGGGCTTCAAAAGTGGGAAATCATGGGAAGGTAAGATGAAGAAATGTTTGGTAAGCAAAGGCTGCTCAGCTGAGGGGATCTTAAAAATCTTTATCACAAGAAGAATAAAAATTGTAACTATGTGAGGTGATAGATGTTAACTAAACTTATTGTGATAATCATTTTGCAATATATACAAATATTGAATCATTAGGTGGTCCACCTGAAACTAATATAATGGTATATGTCAATTATATCTCAATAAAAATAAAAGGGAAAACAAAGGTTGCCCTGCGGGGCACATAAATCTCTTAGGTGAAAGTGTCATCTTTGGTAACAGCTCTCTTCCTGGTTGGTACAGATCCCCTTTCTAATGTAAATACCCCTTACAAAAGGGTAACTTCTACTCTGTTTCAGAACTTCTCCTGTATCTGTAGCTTAAAACAATTTTTTATGCCAAAAAGGCATATTTTGAGGTGGCATATTTTGCTACCCTTCAAAAAGCAAATGGTTAAAAAGAAAATGTGAACAGCTACTGAATGTATATATGAGTTCCTTAGCCCATTGGCATGTGTACTAGTATTGATCACCAAATGGCAGAGTGGCAACAAGATCAAGGAAGAACATAGGCTCTGAGGCTCACAAAACTAGGGAGATGCAGACCTCCCAGCCTCTTCGGGTTGCTGAGAGGGTTAAAAAACATAACACTGTGTGAGAAAAGATGTTATAATAACAGAAGATTGGGCACTTATTCTTAAGGGTCTTGTGACAAGACTAACATTAATGAAGCAAAGTGGCATATAATTAAATTCTAAGTCCAAGTCTATACAGACAGTCATTATAGGAGAGCCATGATGAGAAAAATCCAGGCTAATTAAAGTGCTTAGTGAATGCTTCATGAAAGAAAACAACCTTGAGTTTGTCATTTAAACGCAGGTGAAATAAAGCAGTAGAAAGGTGGGTTTGGGGGAAGCATTCCAGGCAGGTGACGACATTGGATACTGTAGGTAGGAATGGGAAAGATTGTGCTGGGACCTGTGAAGAAATCTAGAACGAAAAGTATTCATTCAGACATTCAATCATTACTTATGGAGTGGCAACCCAGTGCTAAGTGCTGGAGGTTCAGAAACAATAAACAAAGGACTCTGGCTTCAGGGTCTCAAGGGAAGGGTCTGTGCTGTGAAGTGTTGGGCAGGACCGCATGGTAGGGTTGGAGGTGTACGAGAAAACCGTTCAGTGCTGAACAGTGGACTTCAACTGTGTGATGATGGCCAAGGAGCAGGAGAGGAAAGGTCAGAGGTACAAATAACATGAAGATAAGAATTTAGATTAGTTTCTCGACTGAATCCAGTCCATATTAGTAGTGCCTAACTCCCCCCATACTTGGTTTCTTTAAATCTGAGTAAGGATGGTAGACAGTACAGGCAGTCCATGTGTCTTTACCTGATACTGTTGATAATGTGAGGATTTGTGGTACCCAGTTTCAAGGGGAAAGTAATTGGAGGGAAAAGGGTAATGAATCAAGAATATAAAGAAAGAAGTGCAGAGAATTGAAAAAAAATTGGAGCAATTGAGTAAAAAGGAAAAAAAAAACAAAACCCCTCATGGACATGGTAATTGCTGGAGGAGGGAGGGGAGCGGGTTTTGGAAATTGGAAGAAGGTATAGGCAGGATAAAGGGGGATGGGCAGACAATTAACTCAGGGTGGTGAACACACAAGACAGTGTGCAGATGATGTGTTGTGGAACTGTATACCTGAAACCAGTATAATTGTCTTAATCATTGTGACCCAAATAAATAAAAAAGAAAAAAAGAGAGAGAGAAACAGAAACATGAGGAAAGCAAGGTTAAATGGATAAAAGCCACAAAAAAAATGGTTTCTATATAAAAGGTTAAGGAACACATTCAGATAAAAAGTAATAGAAGAGAAAGCCAGGGAAGATAATGATTGTCCCAATAGTGGGTGGCAGCTGCCGTGGAAGTGGGGAGCTAGGTCTGGAGGTTGAATGCCACGTGGTCATTTAATGTCTTTGAGGAAATCACAACTGCCTCTGTGTGGTGGGAAGATTCACAGAGAGAAGGCAGCAAGAAACACCCAACACACAGTCGCTACTCAGCAAATATTTAAACAACTTAGGAACCTATAGGAAACTTTTAGAGTAAATAGAAGTACTTAATGAGGGTAAAACTAAATAGTATACATTGAACATAAGGGACTATAAATAAAGTCTGAGCAAAGGGAAGGCTCAGGGTGGTGTAGCTGTGTAAAAGTCCAGGATTTTGACATACCTTGGCTAAAGGTTATTTCTCCTTTCTCCAAGATGGTGATCTTTACTGATGGGGCAAGCCTAATGTGTATCTACTAGACTTCCCTGCCAGTAGCACACTGACGTTTCCCACCTGCTGTTTCTCCTCTGAGGTCACTTCATTAAGGCGTGTTTTTTACATGACACCTCATTAGATTCTTGATACCTCCAGTATGCCTTATGCAGGAGGCCATTCAGCAGGAACCCTGAGACTTCCTGAACACACTGGGGCTGCCTGGGAGACACACTCCAAACAAGACCCTGCACTTAGCAACCCTTTGAAGGCAAGATCTGTGTGGCCACAGGCCTGGCCCTTGGTCCAAGTAGCTGATGCAGTGGTTGTGCTTTGGGTTGAGGCAGGAGAATCATGAAGAGGTGTGGGTTTCAGGGATGCTAGATCATAAAGCACTGTGACCACAGCAAAGCTTTGGTAATCATTGTCTGTGTCTGAGCCAAAGGAGCTGACAAGGGCAGAAATCTCCCAGCAGTTTTTATGGGGGTGGGAGGGGAGACACTGGATGCTGTTGCTTGTGGACTCTGAGAAGCAGGGTGGCTGTTTTTTGTTTTGTTTTGTTTTTTAGTCTGAATTTTAATTAGATTGTTTCAGCTGAACCTGGAAGTCAGAAATTGAATAAATCTCTCCAAACCTAGTTTAAGTAATATGAGAATCTATTCAAGTTAGCTGTCTGGAAAGCTTGTTCATGAAATTTTTATTTTATTAACAACTTTATTCTCTGTGATTTGCCAAGCTTTGGTTCAGGCATTTTGCTGAGTTGAAAACTGTGGAAATTCATTGTAATTGGAGGAGAAAGAATCACATGTGGTTTCTTCCAAACTTTTTCCAATTTTTTTTCTTTTTGTTTTGAATTCCATGGGAAAATTACCCAGAAGGGTCATTTTCTCCTTTAATGATACAACAATGCTTGGTTTGCTTTGCCTGTTTTTATTTTCTAGCTTTATTATAATTACATTTTCCCACACAACTTTTTATTTTTTTTCTTTCAAATTAGTATATATAAAATTCTGATGGCTCTTTAGGGAGCTGATCCTTAGATACTGTCTCCTTGAACTGTGCTCTGTGCGGGAGTAGATGCCGCTGTGTGGCAATCTATCACCCAGCCTTATAATTAGCAGTTGCAGGTGAATCACTAATTGGCCTCACATTTGCATACATAAGCCAGAGTTACAGGGTTACAGTTATAAATCTTAGTCATTTATGCAGGGTATAAATGTTACATTTCATCCCTCATCCTTTCTAATTGCCTCATCAGCTCTTTACAAAAGGCTGTCCTATACTGGTTATTTTAAGTGGGTGAAGAATGACTTGCTGTATTAATTTGTTAGAAAAACATGGTATTTTGAAGAAGAAAGGACTAGGAAAAAACAAAACAAAAGCATTTACACAGAGCTTTTTGAGACAGCATCAGGGGAACATGATGCCTGGAAAATGTCACATGATTTAATTGTTTTATTGCTTTGAGTCTTTTTATGGCAATAGCACAGTGAACGCTGGCAGAGGAAAGCCTCTCAAACGTCTACTTTTCTGAGACAGATCAGTTTAAGGAACAACAGTGAGCGCTTCTTTACCTTGGGCCCCTATTTACTCCAATAGAAACGTGAGAGAAATACAGGCTTATTAATGTTGGGTCTGATCAAAGTGTTAGTGTATTCTCAGAACTCACTGTGACTCCTGATCAGTGAGGATGTGGTGGGACTTCAGGAGGCACCTTGGCTCACCAAGGTTTGTGATCCTCCATCTGGACACAGAGGACACCCCAGCTCTTAGTCATTTTTAAAGACACCCCAATTGGTGTGTCTTTGATAAAAGACATAACTACCAACATTAAATAATGTTTACTAAAGGAAACATGTGTTGAGCATTAGACTGCTCATAGGACAAAGCCTATATTAATACCCAAGTCCTTGGTCTGCCACACTGCAGGATGGAAGTACAAAGGCAATTGGTGTGACAAATGCACTGGCTTAATTAATAAAGAATAATCTCTAAATTATATATTTAGTATGTACAAAAAATAATATCAATATTTCTTTTTATGGTCATGACCATGGGCTAGATGGGATTCTCAGGCTGATACATCCTAGAGCAGGGGTCCCCAAACTTTTTACACAGGGGGCCAGTTCACTGTCCCTCAGACCGTTGGAGGGCTAGACTATAAAAAAAAACTATGAACAAATCCCTATGCACACTGCACATATCTTATTTTAAAGTAAAAAAACAAAACGGGAACAAATACAATATTTAAAGTAAAGAACAAGTAAATTTAAATCAACTAACTGACCAGTATTTCAATGGGAACTATGCCCCTCTCACTGACCACCAATGAAAGAGGTGCCTCTTCCGGAAGTGCGGCGGGGGCCGGATAAATGGCCTCAGGGGGCCGCATGCGGCCCGCGGGCCATAGTTTGGGGACCCCTGTCCTAGAGTACAATGAAATAAGTACTAACACTAGTCAGAGCTATGTCTGACTTATATTATTTTATTTTTTAAGTGACAGGAGGAAAGATAGTGACTTCTTCAGAGCCCTGACCAGGATTCGTCCGGCAACTCCATCTAGGGCTGATGCTCGAGTACCAAGCTATTTTTAGCACCTGAGGCTGCTGATGCTGTTGGACCAACTGAGCTATCCTCAGTGCTTGGGGCCACACTAAAACAAATGGAGCCACTTGCTGTGGCAGGGGAAGAGGGGGAAAAGGAGGAGTGGGAGGGAGGTGAGAAGCGGGGTTTTCTCTTCTCATAGCAGAAGGCAGGCAGAAGTGAGCACTAGAGAGCAAGTCAAACATACAAGGATGTTTAAAACTTCTGCTTGATTGTGGCATGTGGGATACATCATTTCTGCTCTCCTTCCATTGGCCAAAGCTAATCATATGGCCAAGGCCAATATTTATGGGACAGGGAAGTATGCACTTCCCACAGGAGGAGTCAGAAAGGAGAATGTGTATCGATAATGCAGCCTACCATTTATGGCTGAGTTTCAGCAGAGACTTTGGAAAATTTAGTGATTCTTAGTCTCTGGGAATAGTGCTGGGCCCTTGGGAATTGGGAAAGAGAAGAAATAAAGTTTAAAATTTATTGTTACACACTATGAATGCAGTCTTCCCAAAATGCAAGTAAATTATTTGAGTTACCTTTAAAATTACATTTTTTTAAGGTTTTATTTATTCAGTTTTAGAGAGAGAAGAGAGAGTGAGAGAGAGAGAAGGGGGGAGGAGCAGGAAGCATCAACTTCCATATGTGCCTGGACTGGGCAAGCCCAGGGTTTCCAACTGGCCACATCAGTGTTCCGGGTCAATGCTTTATCTACTGTGCAACCACAGGTCAGGCTAAAATTACTTTTGATATTTGGACTTTATTTTCTTGAATGTAATATTATTCTCATCTTGTCATGTAGGTCTCCTGGATTTTATGGGTTATACACATATTAGTTAACCCTTGATGGCTGACCTCTGAAGGGTTTTAAGTAAATTTGTGCTATCACTGAATTGTTTGGGACATTTTCACTTACCCTCTGGACCTGTGTAATTCTTCTGGGCTTATTCACTTTTTAGAAAAGGGACTACAATTTTCACTGGCATGTTAGTTTGGATATCTCTATGGAGTTCTGCATAGCAAAAACATTGGCAACATTCTGATTTCTTACAAGCTTCATTTATCAGTCAAGAAGTCTATTGGCCTACTGGATATATGTGTTTTAGTTTATCAAGTGATCTTTTGATATAAGGACTATTTGGCAGATTACGCCCAAGGAGACTAGCCACCTTGAATTAAGAATCTTCAAATATTATTTAATCCCAAATGTTCCAAAAATTTAAATACTTCCTGAATGTAAAATTTCCAGTTTGAAAGTTACTCATTAATATTTTCTATAAGCTGAGTTCTGCAGCACTGAATTGTGAACAGCAGCTGATTCTGATTGGGTTAATTGTAATACAAATAACTATGTTGTCACTATTCTTTTTATGACAATGGTAATGCTTTGGACATAATATTTATTTCCCATGGGAATAAAACCAGCAAATTATCAGATTTTTTTTTTTTTGTATTTTTCTGAAGCTGGAAACAGGGAGGCAGTCAGACAGACTCCCACATGCACCCGACTGGGATCCACCCGGCATGCCCACCAGGGGGTGATGTTCTGCTCATCCGGGGCATCGCTCTGTCACGACCAGAGCCAGTCTAGTGCCTGAGGCAGAGGCCATGGAGCCATCCACAGCGCCCAGGCCATCTTTGCTCCAATGGAGCCTTGGCTGCAGGAGGGGAAGAGAGAGACAGAGAGGAAGGAGAGGGGGAGGGGTGGAGAAGCAGATGGGCACTTCTCCTGTGTGCCCTGGCCGGAAATCGAACCCGGGACTTCCGCACGCCAGGTCGACGCTCTACCACTGAGCCAACCGGCCAGGGCCAGATTTTTTTTCTTGATAAGATTTTTTTTTTCATCAAATGCCTTCTATTTCAAATTAAAACAAGTTTTTTATTCTGTTACAGTTATTTAGTAAAATGATGGACTGGAAAGGAATTTGGGTAAGTCAGTTTGGTATAATAGTCAAAATAGTAGGTTTTGGACTCAGAAACACCAGAATTCCTGTCCATAATCTACTCATTTGCTATTGGATATTCTTGGTATATTTACTTCATCTCTATGAACTTCAGTTTCCTCCTTTGCAAAATGGAGATAGTAATAGTAACTGACAGGTTATTGTGAAGAAAAATTTCTGGGCACAATGGCTTGCTCAGGCTAAATACTCAATAATTATTGGCTACTAATATTATTAGTAACAGTTTTGTGAGTTCCATGGATAATGAATGGATTTGTCCTGAAAGTCTGACATTTGATTCATTTAGGGGTGAACTTTCTATGAGGTTTTAAGTTATCCTTTGTTTTTGAAAGAAAAATATAAAGATTTTTAAAAACTGACACTCGATCTATAGCAGACAATATAAATGCTAAAAGAGGAACAACAATTGTAACCTATTAAATGTACATATGTATTTTTTTCTTTTAGTTGTACAAAACTAATGAGTGTATTTCCCATCTTTGTTGAAGTTATCTGCAAACCCTATCTGGGACTTTTAGAGACATATTGAACTAGAAAAGCTCTTTGTGCCTTATTCATATCCTATTTATTTACTCTCTTTTTCTTTTTTACTTTTTTATTGAATTTATTGGGGTGACATTGGTTAATAAAATTATATAGGTTTCAGGGGTACAGTTCTGTAACACATCATCTGTACTATATTGTGTGTTCATCACAGACTTGAATTGGTTCAAGTCTCCTTCCGTCACCATTTATCCCCCGATACTCTCTTCTATTTACTCGTATTCTACCATTATCTGTATCATTTACATCAGTATTTTCCAACCCTGGGAGAAAATATTTCCAAATAGCATATCTGATAAGAAGTTAATATCCAAAATATATAAAGAACTCCTACAACTCAATAGTGAAAAAGCAAACAACCCAATTTTAAAAAACAGGCAGAGGATCTTAATAGACATTTTTCTAAAGAAGACAATACAGATGGTCAGCAGGTACATGAAAAGATGGTCAACATCAGTAATCATCAGGGAAATGCAAATCAAAACCACAGAGATTTTATTTTTTCCACAACAGTCCAAATGGCTGTCATCTTCAAATTAACAAACAAGAAGGATCCGTGAGGATATGGGAAAAAGGCAACCCTTAGGTATTGTTGCTGGGAATACAGATTAGGGTAGCCACTGTGGGAAGCATTATGGAAGTCCCTTAAAAAACTAGAAATAGAAATATTATACAACCCATAAATTCCACTTCTGGGGGGTTATCCAAAGAAATTCAAAACACTAATATGAAAAATTGTATGTAACATGTTCATTGCAGAGTTATTTACAATAGCCAAGATATGGAAGCAACCTAGGTGTCCATCTGGATAAAGGAGATGTAGATATGTGTATGTGTTTATTTTGTATATAAATATACACACTCATATACATAAAATGGAATATTACTCAGCCAAACAAGAATGAGATCTTGCCATTTGTGACAACATGGGTGGACCTAGAAGGCAACATGCTAAGTGAAAGCCAGACAGAGAAAGCCATATACTGCTTGATCTCACTTATATGTGGCATCTAAAAACAAATTTAGTTACAGAGAACAGACAGGTAATTGCCAGAGGTGGAGGTGGAGGGTGTGTGAGATGGGTGAATGGTTCCAAAATATGTAAACTTCTAGTTAGAAAATAAGTAAGTCATGGTGATGTAGTGTACAGCATGCTAAGTATAGTTAATAAGACTGTATTGTATATTTGTAAGTTGCTAAGAGAATAAATCTTAAAAATTCTCATCACAAGAAAAAACAATTCTGTAACTATAGATGGTGACAGATGTGAACTAGGCTTACTGTGGTCATCATTTGGGAATATAGACAAATATTGAATCTTTATGCTCTATATCGGAAATGAGTATGATGTTGCATATCAATTTTACCTCAATTTTTAAAAAGATCAAATAATGAGGAAAAAAGAAAGAGAATTCTTATGCCTGAGCCCTACCCTTGAATATTCTTATTTACTTGATTTTGCATCGTTCAGTCTCTCTGAACTACATCCCATTTCTGGACTCTTTCAACCCCATTCTCCTCTCTTTTTTTCCACTATATAATCAAGTCGTACCTTCTTTACAAAGTTATTCTTGATTTTTCAGGAGAGCTGAGGTCATGCTGCAGTACCAGCCCCCAAGTCTCAGTGGCTTAAAAGAACAAAAGCTTATTTCTTCTGAAGTTTCACATCCATCCCACATCAGTGTGGGGGCCTCACTCCCTGGACTCAGCTCTCCGGGATCCAAGTTGCCAGCCTTTCATCTCTCTGTGGTGTCACGGGAAGAGGGCACAGGGACAGCAAACACTCGAAATTAAATGCTGTAGCCCAGAAGTAACATATGTCACATTTGCTTAAAACATTTTTATCAGAACTGGCCACACCTACCTTCAAGGAGAGGAAGCATGCAGCCCACCACATGCCAGTGGAAAACCAAAACCGTGGTGAGCAACAATGCCCACCACGTGTTACAACACCTCACAATACTTGTCTTCTCTTTTCTGAATCTCCATTGCGCTCATCTATGCCATAAAGAAATTTATCATTATTGAAGTTTATTTTGAATTTTAGATCTGTAAGAGACCTTAGAAATCATGGCTCAACTTCCTTGCTGAGTTTCTTTCTTAAATACAAAGTGGATTCCAGCTTGTTTATTTTTATACTAAATTGTTGGAACAAGAAATGTTACCAATTCTTTTTTCTTTCCCAAAGAAGGACAAAACAAACTAGTGGAAATGCCGAGCCACTGGGAGGAAGCACACTTCTGCGTGGAGCTGCTGCTCAGTGCATTTGCCGTGTAGAGGGCCCATGTGCTTCCTGGCACGTTTATAGAGTGGCTGCCTCTTGTTCCCTGTTGGCCCTGGGCCTACTTGCACTTTAGTGATATTGAGGGCTACTAAGGAAATCAGATTTTTGGAGAAAGCTTTTTAATCCTGATTATTCTAGAGCTGTTTAAATAGATTTTTTTTACCATAAAATAGCCTCAAGAGAAAGGCAGACTAGTAAACCAGACTCGATCATCACATCATGAGCATGGCAAAAAGTGTGCTTATTCCCTAGTGAAAGAAGGTTTCTCAGGCTTCAGTGGAGACAGATAAATTTATCATTCTGTAGCAGCTGGTTGGGTCATAGCCTGGGTGGCAAGCTATGTAAATTTTATCAATAGATTTCTGAATCTTGATGCTGTGTTAGCAGCTGAGGGTCAAGGGTGGGGGGAGTGAAAAAAATTGTGTGGGTGAGACTTGGATTTCTTCTACTATAAGGAAAATCCTTCTGTGTATTTTTAAAATTCTTTTTGTCTCTTCAGTGTGGCCATCTCAAAACCACTACATGATGCCGGAGCACACTTTTCTGTGGAAATTCACTGATACTTTTACCATAAAGTTATTTGACTTTTTTCTTTCTAATTCTGCAGTGTCAGTCTTTGAGCTTAATATTTCAAACAGATTTGCCTCCCAAGAACCCTTTTCTTTGTGGAGCAAACCATGAAGAAATACTTGACTAGTGGGTGGAATGATGAATACTCTCAACCTCACAAACTGTTAAAAATCAATTTCTCAAGTATCATATCTAATTATTCTCCCATCCCCCTTTTTAATTCAGGATCCCAAGATTAAGGAAAAGCAGCTGAAAAAACAATGTTTTTGGTTGATATTCATGTACTGCTCATTTTCGATTTTATGTAACTAAAGTATGAAGAGAGACTTCTAAAATCTGCCTATTTAACTGCCAAAAAATCCAATACAAAACAACAGAATATGCAGAGAAAGAAAAAAATTGTGCTACTATGCAGAGATAACAGTGTAGATAGGAATATTTGAAACCTTCTTGTTTAAAGGGTCTCAAAAGTCCTTATGATGACACCTGGCATTCTCTGAGTTGAAATTAAGAAAGACGGGCTAGAGGTCCAGCTGATGTGGCCACCCAGATGGCCTAAAGGAAAAAGGAGGTTCAAGTAGGCCAGGAAAAGGCAGAGAATGTGTGGGTGACATTGGAGTTCGTGTGTGTGCGCGCACAGAAGAAGCATGGTGACAGCAAGTGCAGGGCATTTGAAATGGAAAGGCAGGAGCAGGAAGCTGCACCGCAGAGTGGGGTGGGTGGTTGTTGGATCATTACAAAAGATCAAACTTTGTAGAAGAAATGGGTTGAGAATTCCTCATCCAGCATCCAATTATCCCCTGTTTCTGTGTGTTTAGTTACTCGAGACAGTTGTCCAAGATAATTCGAAGGTAAGAAATAGGTTCCATATACACACACTTCATATCAATTTTAGTGTTTGAGCTCCTTTAGAGTCAAAATTTATATGCGAAATAGTAGTCATTGCTATTGTCCATTTCACTGATAAATATATTTCTTTTTAACCTGAAAAATTTCAAAATTATATGTTGGACTTGAGCTTTCTAGAATAGTAATCTTAAGGATTACACTGATAAGGATAATCTGATTAACAAATCCATGAGGGAAGGGATTATGCTTTAGAACACTTTTGCATCCTCTGCTTTTGCTTAGGAGAGCTTTGAAAATGTGCTCAGCATTGACTAGGTCTGATTAATTGTGATAATGGATGGATTCATAATACTACTAATAATGATGGTGTGGTGTTACTTACAGGAAACCTTATGAATTTGGTTTCTGTAGCAGATTTAATTCCACACTTTGCTCAGTATAAGAAAATACTTTAAAAATATTGATTGAGTCAACCAGGCAGTGGCACAGTGGATAGAGCATCAGACTGGGATGCAGAGGACCCAGGTTCAAACCCTGAGGTTGCCAGCTTGAGCATGGGCTCATGAGGCTTGAAAGCGGGGTCACTGGCTTGAGAGTGGGATCATAGACATGATCCCATGGTTGCTGGCTTGAAGCCCAAGTCACTGGCTCGAGCAAAGGGTTCCTTGCTCTGCTGAAGCCCCCTGATCAAGGCACATGTGAGAAAGCAATCAATGAACAACTAAGGTGCCACAATGAAGAATTCATGCTTCTCATCTCTCTCCCTTCCTGTCTTTCTGACCCTATCTGTCCCTCTCTCTGTCTCTTGCCCTATCTCTGTAACAACAACAACAAAAAAATCAGTTGAGATTGTGAGTGGGCCGGATGGTTAGGAAAAGTTAGTTTGCAGCTTTATTTATATGTTAAGACTTATTTAAAGAATTTTTTGGGGAGATGTTGCTTTTTAAAAAAGTTTTTTATGGCAGACAGAGACAGAAAGACACAGAGAGGGGCACATAGGGACAGACAGACAAGAAGGGAGAGAGATGAGAAGTATCAATTCTTTCTTGCAGCGCCTTGGTTTCTCATTGATTGTTTTCTCATATGTGCCTTGAACACGGGGGGAGGGGAGTGGGCTCCAGCCAAGCCAGTGACCCCTTCCTCAAGTCAGTGACCTTGGGCTCATGCCAGTGACCCCACGTTCAAGCTAGATGAGCCCGCGCTCAAGCCAGTGACCTTGGGGTTTTGAACCTGGGTCCTCTGCATCCCAGGCTAATCCTCTACCCACTGTGCCTCTGCCTGGTCAGACTAGTGAATGTTACTTTTTAAAAATTTTCTTTAAAAAGCTATAAGAATCCTAGATTTTGGATAAAAGATTTTTTTTTTTTTGACAGAGACAGAGAGAGAGTCAGAGAGAGGGACAGATAGGGACAGACAGACAGGAACAGAGAGAGATGAGAAGCACCAATTATTTGTTGCAGCACCTTAGTTGTTCACTGATTGCTTTCTCATATGTGCCTTGACTGGGGGGGCTACAGCAGAACAAGGGACCCCACACTCAAGCTGGTAAGCCTGTGCTCAAGCTGTATGAGCCCACACTCAAGCTGGCGACCTTGGGGTTTCGAACTTGAGTCCTTCATGTCCCAGTCCGACACTATCCACTGCACCACCACCTGGTCAGGCTGGATAACAGATTTTGCTACATGGCATAGCTCACTTCAGATTTTCAAAGTAATTTTTAAAAATACCTTTTCTAATATTTCATATCATACTGTGGGAATGGCCAGTGTCATTTTGAACACAATTACCAGTAACCATGCCCAATAACGCCTCACTGCCATAAATTGAGGTCAAATGTTGGTTGAAGCAAAACTAGATGGAATCAACCAATCAAAAGCACTGATTTATAGTCCTGCTACTCACATTTTTTGTTGGTTCACACAACTTTGAAATACACAAAGAATGAACTAACATGGTAGCTGCTATACCTAACTAATCCTGTCTAAAGTGTCTCCACGGGAAGTATTTGAGAGCAGTATTTATTTTCCCAGTAGGATTAATGTAAACGTTTGTCCCATTTGCAAGTAGCATACTAATGCCTAATTCTGGGGGAAAAAAGGAGTAAATCCTACTCTGCCTGTCTAGACAGAGCCTTGTTAGTACACGTCTGATCATGTGGGTGCTCATGGCGGTAATATTAATCAGTGAGAAATGAGCCGGAGAAAGACATTCCTATCTACCAATTAAATTTACTGAGCTTACAGGATGGTTTATAAAGTCAACATGCTGGGCAAGGTTTACATCTGACCAGGGAAATTTGTTGTTTTCTGATCCCCAGTTGGCTGTCAGCCACTCCAAACACAAGACAGATGTTGGTTTTACTAGGGTCAGGGTTATCACAGGGTGGGGTGAATACTCATTCGCTCTGGAGTTTGCTACTTTCCCTTTGTTGATGAATAAGAGAAAATAAAATTATTTCTGAATGCTTTGGCAAGGATGGGTTAGTTTTACAAAGCTGGATAGGGCCACCAAAAAGCATCACAGGAACAAACTTCTTGTGTCTCACATATTTCTTAGTTGTTTGTTTGATCTGAGGAAGCCTGATTCTGCTATCTTGGAGTGCAAAGGTTAATGCCTTCTCATAAAGATAAGAGTGATAAACACAAACAAGGTATTCACTCTGATATATTGGTTTCTTATCTGATGATTAGGGCAAACACATGGGAGAAAGGAAAACAGAGTTTAAAGTAGCACTAAAGTAATCTGCTGGTTTTTGAAGTAGGATATTTTTATTAATATGTTTCCTTTGAATAGAATTGAGATATATAATAGCATGAAGGCAATGAAGACTGAAATCGGGAGATGTTTTCCATGTTTGCTCCGTGTCCAGTGTGTGAAGCTTGCAGAGGGGATTCCTACTCACATGAGCCTGTCTTTTGGGATGGTTTAGTTTCCGTTAGGTTCTAAGAAAGCTAGACATGCACAGACGTCCCCCAGGACGAGAGCCAGACCTGAAAGAATGCTGTCTGTGGGAAGGCAGGCTTGTGTGGAAGCAGAGTGATGAGCCCCAGTGCTGGAGCTTCAGGATCCACACTGGCGATGCCAGAGACATCACCTGACACGCGGCAACCAGGGAGAGCGGGAGGCTGCGTGTTAGTGAAACTTCTGGGAGAGGAAAATGCACATGCAGCCTTTTGTGAGGTTGGAAATATATGGCTAGGTTGACATAATTTATTCTGGGAATTGAATGTTAAATTGTATTCCAGATACCAGGTTATATTTGGTGGTTGACTAGAAAATAGTATACCATTTGTCTATTTAAGGCTAAAAACTCCAGGATTGCCTTTTAAGCCTACATTGCCCATGAAAATAAACAGATATTTCCCTCCTTGCTCAAGCTGCCTTTTTCATCTGCTCGTTACAGAATGCGCTTATAAAAGTTATCTGCTTTTCTGACCACATTTATCCTGGAAACCCCTTTCTCTGTCAATGGCAGCTCCCATGTCACCTCAGCCATTTCTTGCTCCAGACTTGGTCTCACTTTGGCTTCATCAGGTTTTCCAGGCCAGGTTTCCCGCCCACCCCGGCTCCGAGAGTGTGGTCACCCCCAGGCTAGCTCCTTCCCCTGCACTCCTCCTTGGTCTTCCTGGCGTTCCCTCAAAGCTCCTGTGTCTGCCGCACTGAACGCCAACCCCTGCTCTTGGGAGATCCTTTAGCTCCCCCACATCCCGTGCTCACTAAATTGAGGGATTTCAACCTTTGACCCTTTCCAGCTGGAGTCTTTCAACCTAACTGACACCTTCTCCTTGTGCTTGGGCGCCTATCACGTGTTTTCTTTTACTACAGACCAGTCAAAACGTTCTGGGGCCATTTTTGGCTATTTCTTCTTGTTTTTTTCTCAGTTGCACTAATATGACTTCAGCATTAACATTTGTGAGATGGTGACTGGACTGGTTACCTAACGCAGTAACCTTCCTACCGTGGGCTGCCCTCTGCGGCCGGGCGGTGTCGGCGCAGTGACCTTCCTCCCGTGGGCTGCCCTCTGCGGCCGGGTGGCGTCGGCGCAGTGACCTTCCTCCCGTGGGCTGCCCTCTGCGGCCGGGCGGCGTCGGCGCAGTGACCTTCCTCCCGTGGGCTGCCCTCTGCGGCCGGGCGGCGTCGGCGCAGTGACCTTCCTCCCGTGGGCTGCCCTCTGCGGCCGGGCGGCGTCGGCGCAGTGACCTTCCTACCGTGGGCTGCCCTCTGCGGCCAGGCGGGTTTGGCAAGCCCGCGTGTCTTCTGCGGCTGGGCTGAGTGTGGCACACGAGGCCTTGCGTATGTTGGTTATGTTCTGGCAAAACAGTTTGGGAAGTTATAATTTTAAGCAAAGCTCTGTCCGCCCGTGCTCCCTCACAAAGTGATTAAAATACTAGGCCTGACAGTAAAATGATGAGTCATTAGGTCCACAGAAATGTTAGGCAGCAGAGATGTAGTTATGGAAGGTTCTTTTTGTCATTTCTTTCTGTTTGTTTTTTGATTCTGCAGCATCACTGCTGTCTTACAGCAAGTTTTCTTTCAGGATGTTGTCTGGCTGTGAATCAGTTTCTTTCCCTGAGAACATTATCTGTGGCATCAGCAGAGCTGTAATTTTCTGTCCTCTTATTTGTTGATTAGATTCTGGGTTAATAATGGGCTGAAAGAAATGTTCCTCTTTGGAGTGGAAAGGAGATTAAAAGAGGATGAGGATATTTCTGTTGGGAAGCACTGATCTGACTGCCCAGAGGGGCCATAAATACCTGTTACCTTCTTACTTTTGCTGGAAAAGTGACCAATGTGATATGGACAAATCCTGGGCATGCTGTTTGTCCCTTTTTTGTGCTGCTTGATACAATAGAGAATGTAGACTATCAGGGGCCTTGACCCTGTATAAAAAACCTATCTCTGTATCATAATTGGACTACATATGTTTGTTAAAAAGATAAAGATTTACTACAGTTTAATTTTTAACTCCTAATTTTTTAAATAAGAATCTTAAGTTTAGACACATCAAGGACTGGTTTCCTATGTTCTTCTTGCAAAGATAAGCCACAGAGTTGCATACACATTAAAAAACAAAGTGAAAATAAAATATAAATCTCATTATATCCAAAGTTTTCCCATGCTATGTGCCTCTGCTTGGCACTTATTCACCCTTGACTTGTCTGAAATGTCACTGCCATTAACCTTCAAAACAAAAAGAGGTTTTTTTGTGATGTCATCATTCTCTTTGGACTCACTGAGAACTAACACCTCTATGAAGAACTTGTATCTCACACTCACACAGCCATTCTTGTCTGGCCATTGAGAGCTAAGTTTGGGGCTTAGTAGTAATATATCCTTAGTATATGTTTTTCTAGTACATTTATTCTCTACAAAACTATCTTCATTCTACATTACTTTTTTGGTCTTTGTGTTAATAATCCATTTTTATGTTTATTTTTCACTATAGCTTAAATAATTTTTGAAGGGATTTTAGACTTAAGAGATTATTTAATGGCAAAGAAGAAACACAAATCAGTGTTTATCAACTTCAGAACTACTGACATTTGGGCAGCAAGATTGGGCAGCAAACCATGATGCAATTATGTACAAAGACTGCCAACCCATTGGGAAACTCTGAAGCAAAGGTTGTCTACTGGAGGAGGAGTCCTGTATTTGGTAAAAATGGGTAGGGCCTTGTACCAGCCTCTTGCTCAGTCATTTGTTAGGCGATCATAAAAAAAAATGTGATCTTGGCTAACCACCACTGATCACTGGCCATACCCCAAGAGAAATGTGGTTTCAGCTGGCACACTGAGGGTAAATTAAGGCAGCTGACAGCAGCTGTTGGCTAGCCTCACTCTTTGAAGCTGGCAGCAAGTACTTCTGGGCAGGGGAATCTGAGTGACACAGCTCCATGTCTGCCACACAAGATAAGGAACTAAGCACACTCTTCCTGTTGTTTCATCTCTCTGTTTTCCTGTAAACTCTTACATCCTTTTTCTCAGTCCATAGACCTTTCGTTTCCTCCCTCTGCAAAACAGAGCAAACATGACTACTTTAAGAAGCCTTGTTCTTCTCCATTGAAACATTAGCAGAGTTTTAATAGACCTGGATATGAACTCAAAATTCTTATGATCTTTTTGGACCACTTGGAATCAGATGTCCACTCACTGGCCAATCAACTACAGGGTCACACAAAACAAATATGGTTGCAGGGTGCCACTTCTGTGGGTAGAGGTTCTCGGAGAAGGAAAGCTATGATCTAGGATGATACCACTAAGAGTCTCTACTGAAAATATGTATAATCAGGTGCAGAGTTGGAACCCAAAGCCACGTCTTAAACACAGAATGCTTTTTTCTCTGTCTATCCCTTTGGAACATTGGGCCAAAAGGAATCTTCTTCATCATAGGTCCATGGACCACCATGGTCAATATGACTAATTCTAAAATAATTAAAATCCCTCATGTCTTACCCCATTTAGTATTACAAACAACATTAATAGCCTACCTGTTAGAGCATAGATTGCAATGTCCCTTGAACATGCCAACACATTCCCTTTCCCAGCCTGTGTACTTCCACTTGATTGCCCTATCCTATTAAAAGCAATTTCTTGATTATTCACTATGTCAGCTACCGCACTTGATGCTTTATGCATCTGTCGCCATCCTTCCAACAACCCTGTGAGGTATAGTACACCTATTTGACTGGTTTTTATTTTATAGAAAACTAAGGCTTAGAAAGGTTAAATGATATACTTAAAACCACACAGTGAGTTGAAGAGCTGTGAGAGAACCTCGTTCTGTTCAGCATTGAATTCAGAGTATTTCTACTCTTTAAGCTGCTTCTTTACTTTGTTAAATTTTACACAACTAAATATTAAGTTCTAGTAAGTCCATCTACCTCTTTTTGGTAAATTCCAACCCAGATCTTAATCATGCTATTTAATCATAACCTTCAGTTAGTATTTTATAACATCATGCTTTGCAATATATTTATAATTTAAGTGATTGTGTGAGTATAGTTTCCCACTAGATTTAAGCCTTTTGAAGACATAATCATGGATTCAGTGCCTATTCAAAGAAATGGATGATAGAGAAAGACAACAAGTTTGAGATTTAATAGAGGCAGAAATAAAGTCTATTATAAAACAGAATAAGCTCAGAGCAAACTGTCAAACTACAAATGAACAGAAAATAAAATACGATGGGAGGTTGTGAAAGATAGATACTAAGACAAGGAAGGAAGACATTTGTAAGATGGAAGTAAAATTCTGGAAAATAAATAAGCAAGAATAAGTAACCTGCTTTTGGTGAGGTGATAAGACTGTTGAATATATAAAAAGTATGTTGCAATACATCTTGATTTTGTGGTGACGTTTTATCCCTCTTTGTGAAATATTTCTGTTAAAATGAATTCAGATTAGCTTTAAAACTGTCCCTAGAAAAATCTATAGAAATATATTGAAAAGAGATTGTTATTTATTAATTTATTTTACAAACAAACTTTAATTATATTATAGCCTTGTAATTTGAAGTTGATGGTAATTTAGGTGTATCTGGAATAAATTATAGCAAAACACATAAACATGATAACATTTAATTTAATTTATTTAAAAAACTTATTTAAGCCTGACCAGGCAGTTGTGCAGTGAATAGAGCGTCGGGCTGGGATGCGGAGGACCCAGGTTCAAGACCCCGAGGTCACCAGCTTGAGCGCAGGCTCATCTAGTTTGAGCAAAGCTCGCCAGCTTGGACCCAAGGTTACTGTCTCGAGCAAGGGGTTACTCGGTCTGCTGAAGGCCCGCGGTCAAGGCACACATGAGAAAGCAATCAATGAACAACTAAGGTGTCGCAACAAAAAACTGATGATTGATGCTTCTCATCTCTCTCTGTTCCTGTCTGTCTGTCCCTATCTATCCCTCTTTCTGACTCTCTCTCTGTCTCTGTAAAAAAACAAACAAAAAAACTTATTTAAAATCCCTGTATATTAAAATAATCAATTAGCATATATATAGTTATATATTATTATTCACTAATATGATAATGTTAATAATTATAGTTGAAAATACTAAAGCATTTTAAAATCATATAACTAATATTATTGAATATATTAACATATTACTGCTGTTAATTTGAATGGATAATAAATTCTCCAAAAATAAAAAATACATACTAAATCTGGTTCTTTACAAAGTACTATGGCAAATAAAAATAATTAGCTAAGGAAGGTATTTAATAATAATTAAATTTAACAAAAAAGAAAATAAGTACAGTTAATGTGAACAGTGTCAGATGAGATCAACAGATAGATAGAGCATTATAGTTGAATCGTGTCAAAGGATTTATGAAAAAACACTTTGAACCAATTTATAAAGATCATAAATGTGGTCAGGTAAAGGAGACAGACACAGCACAGTGACCAGTCTGGCAGGCAATGCACATATAACCTTTTAGCATGAATCAAGATTCCTGTATGAGGGAAGTAGGAAGGTATATTGGAGCTATATTGTGGAAAACTTTGAATGTTAGTATCATAAATTTGAACAAAAAAAAGTTACTGAGTGTTTTAATAGTAATTTCTCACCAGAAGGTTTATCTACCTCTACTCAAAGTATATTTATTGAATATCAGCTATTTTTAAGAGACACTGTGCAAAATGTTATAAGGAAGTAAAAAAAAAAAAAAAAGAGCAATTATGAATTCTGCCCTCAACCAGTTTATACTATAATATATAGGAGAAAATATGTGTACACAAATTACTTTTAATAAGATAGAACATGACAGGAGTTTTAAGAGAAGTGTAGACAAAGTGTGAAGATAAAACAAGAAAGAGAAATTAAATCCGACCAACTGGGGGGATTATGAAAATCTTTAGGGAAGAGCTGGTATTTCATTTGGTCCTTGAAAGCTAGAGGAAATTTTGATAACATCTTCTTTCCATGAGGGGAACATGCTTTTTAAATAGAAAAACCAAGGGCACAGGAGTAGGGAACGCAGGACAAGTTAAAGGCCTAGGAAGTAGTTTGGCTTGGCTAGCATCCAAAGAGTATAAGAAGAAAGAGTGAGAGAGAGGTAAGGCCAGAAATGTAGGAGGCCTGGATATTGAAGGGCTTTAATGTGAAGCTAAGGAGCTTGCCCTTTATTCTTTCCTAGGGTTCCCCATGTTTTATATGTTTTGTTTTTCTGTACTTCCATACTATTTATACATACAGCAACTTCATTCATAGCCTTTCTTGCTTCTTAACCAAGAATGGTTGGGGAGAGAATGAATCTTTAAAAAAACCTCCTCTGATGTTCTCATAAGTACCTCCAGGGATTGATGTCCTAGTGGTTGATACAAAAATGGTGAATGATAAGAAATGCATTTTGAGGGAATGCATAGCAAAGGAGAACAGTGAATGAGATGAGTTAGAAAGAAGAAGTTACAAGCAGGAGGAACATTTGGGAGTTGTTTCAATAGTGTAGGTGGGTCTATGAGGGTCAGAACTACTAAGGTCTTTTTTTCAAGTTTTATTGAGATATAATTGACATATAACAATATGTTATAGATTTTATCCATGTATATATTGGGAAATGATTACCACAATAATGTTAATTGACATACTTATTACTTCATAGAGTTGCTACTAAGTTCTTAATTAGCCTCTCATTTATCTACACTTTCTACACGGACAATGAAAATGTTAAACAAGAACCAAATTTTAAAATTTTTGCCAGGGTATAATAGATAGGACTTGATGACTGACTAGATGTGAGGATCAAAGTTAAGGAGGACTTAAGAATAGCTTTATGATTTAAGACTTTGTTAACTAAAAGATAACATCTTCCCTAAAATGTTGTAAAACATGGAGAAAGTAGAACAGGAAGACTTAGACTTATTTTGGTTGCCTGCAATGTGGTGCATTTGGGTCCAAGATTTCAAGATGGTAGACCAGTATGTTTATTTGTCTTCCATCTCTAATCCCATTGAAATCACAGTAAAGAAATAGACCTAGAAATTCATGACAATGAGGAGAAAGGAAGGCAGAAGTTATAAAAAGAGAGTTTAGAGATCCAATATGGTGGAAGAGTAGGTGCAAGCAACACTCACCTCCTCCCAAGACAAAATTGAAATTATAATTAAAATTTAGAACAATCAACTTGAATAACTAACTGAAAAGGCTGAACAGAAGTCTTATAACCAAGGATTTACAGAAGAAGTCACATTGAGACTGGTAGGAAGTACCTATATAGAGATGTGAAAAGGACTGGCCCTGCTCCCACAGGTGGCTGGGATTCCAGAGGGTTATTTCAGCTACAGAAGTTTCTCCTGAGGAGTTTGGGGTCTCAAACCCACACCAGACTTCCTAGCCTAGAGCACTAAAACCAGGAAGAGGTGCCCACATATCATCTGGGTGTGAAAATCAATGGGAATTCTTTCTACCAGGTAGAGACAGGAGTCTGCTAGAGGCGTAAGTTTCCTCTTAAAAGTCCAATGTACAAAAGCTCTTTTATAGCCACTCACCCAGGGCTCCAGCAGAGGGAGCGTAGAGTGGACTAGAGTCGTGTGAGGAGAATCAGGGGATGGCTCTGGGGAGATAACTGAAGAGAGTCACCAGAATCCCTGTGCTGAGTTCTCATCCCACACTAAAAATGCCATCTTTCTTGGGTTGAGCACTCCCCTTCATATAGAATTTATCTGGGGGAATGCAACAGCCCACCCTCTGGTCTCTCTGGTGCCCTACCCCATGGAGCTTACCCCCTACAGAAGAGTCAGCTATCTGGGCCAGGGTGCAGAAGTCTGGGAAGACCCAGCATGTGTTAGTGACTGAATTGTATGGCTGTGGAATGGAAGCCATTCCTCTCACTTTCTGATGAATCAGAGAACCACTAGTCCCACCCCTACAAGTCCTGGTGGCTGGCTCTACTGAGTCAGGCTCCCTGCAGAATCTGGGAAAGACTGAGTTGCATGGCTCTAGGAAAGGGCCATTTTTTTTCTTTGCATGCTGAACTAGTGCAGAGCCCTCCCTTCATATGGCCAACTGTTGATCTGTTTGGGCTTGTTAAACTCTGCTGGCCTTATCCTGACAACTCCCTGAGACCTCTGCCCCACCACAAGGGTCTGAAAGCACCTGGAAGATAGACTTGGTATAACTGGGACTTTTGCTGAATGGCCTCAGACTCAGCACTGGCACTGAGTCTGAACCTGTATCAATCTGGTGAACACCACTCATCTCTACCAGGTGATTCACTGGTACCCTTCCTCATGCAACTCAAGTACCACCAGAGGCTCTTTCAATGAGTAAACCTAACAGGCAGCTGGAAGATGGAGGCAAGCAGAGGTAGATCTTAGGGTGCCTTGGACCTTTTGCTGACATGGCCTTAGGCTTGGTGCTGGTGAAAGCCAGCCATCTTGATGCACAGTTTGGTTTTTCCCATGCACACCCAGGCCTAGCTAAAGGAGCCACATACTATGGATATCTTTGTAGCTCCAAACAGATTGCTCAGCATTAGTCATTGGCAATATCTGACATTGACCTGCACCATCGTCCTTCCCAAGAGACCCCAGACTAATACACACAGTGACTGGCTCCAGACAACATCAGAGCAGGATCCAAGCATCACAAGGAGCATATCCAAAAAGAGATTTCAGCACCAGATCCTGTTGAGGCAAGTTCTGCATAGTGTGGTTACATCTGCACAGCAGCTCACACAGTGTGGTTAGAGCTGATCCAGACAATCAGGCAGCCTGAGTGTCAATCCTATGCATGAATGGGCCAATAGTAATCAAAACTCATACAACCGGAGGGCTCATATACTGCATACAGGGGACATTCCTGGAGCACGCAGCTCAGGTGATCAAGGAGATTGTGCCACTGTGTTCCACGGGATACCTACTACATCAGGCCACTCTACTAAGACTGGGAGATATAGCAGATCTACCTAATGCCTAGAAATTAACACAAAAAGGCAGCCAATATGTGGAGGCAAAAAAAAAACAAAAAAAAAAAAAAACAACAAAACCCCCCACCAAGCTCCAAATAGAATAGGAGAAATCTCCAGAAAAACCACTAAATGAAATAGAGGCAAGCATTTACCAGATAGAATTAAAAAAATGGTGTAAGGTGCTCAAGGAACTTAATGGGAATTTGAACAAAAATATAGCAAGGATAAAAAAGTACACAGAAGCCATAAAACAGAACCAGACATAAACATAATACAATATCTGAAATGAAGAGAAAAATGGATTTAAAAAATGAGGATAGTTTATGGGACATTTGGAACAACACAAAGTACAACAATGTCAGAGGGGTATCGAAGGAGAAGAGGAAGAGCAAAGGATTGATAACCTATCTGAAGAAATAATGACAGAAACTTCCCTAGCCTGGTGAAGGAAAAAGACCTACAAATCCAGGAAGCCCAGAGAGTCCTAAATAAGAGGAACACAAAGAGGCCTACACCAAGACACATCATAATTAAGATGGTAAAGATTAAAGACAAAGGTAAAAGCAACAAGAGAAAGACAGTTAATTACCTACAAGGGAACTCCCATAAGACTGTCAGCTGATTGCTCAACTGAAATTTTTCATGCCAGAAGGTATTGGCATGAAATCTTTAAAGTGATGAAGAGTAAAGACCTACAACCAAGGCAATGTTACTCAACAAGGCTATCATTTGAAATTGAAGGAGAAATAAACAACTTCCCAGACAATAAAAAGCTAAAGGAGTTTGCTACTACCAAACCAGTATTATAGGAAATGTTAAAAGGTCTTCTTTAAGAAGAAGAAGAAGGAAAAATATTGACAGGAGAATATAGTTATAAAGAATAAAATGGCAATAAATATGTATGTATCAATAATCACTTTAAATGAAAGTGGCTGAAATGCTCCAACCAAATGACATAGAGTAGCTGAAAGAATAAGAAAACAAGATCTAACTTTACACTTAAAAGAATTAAAAAAAGAATAACAAAAACCAATATGAGCAGAAGAAAGGAAATAATAAAGATCAGAGAAGAAAGAAACAAAATAGAGTCTAAAACAACAGTACAAAAGAACAATAAAACAAAGACATAGTTCTTTGAAAAAGATTAACAAGATTGACAAACATTTAATCATAATTATCAAGAAAAAAAAGAGGAGACCCAAATAAATAAAATCAGAAATTAAAGAAGAGAATTAACAACTTACACCATAAAAATAAAAAAGGATTTAAAGAAAATATTATGAACAGCTATACGCCAACAAATTAGACAATGCAATATAAAGACAATGTATTATAGAATTGTACACCTGAGCCTGACCAGGCGGTGGCGCAGTAGATAGAGCGTCAGACTGGAATGTGGAAGAACCTAGATTTGAGACCCCGAGATCGCCAGCTTGAGCGCAGGCTCATCTGGTTTGAGCAAAAAGCTCACCGGCTTGGACCTAAGGCCGCTGGCTTGAGCAAGGGGTTACTCGGTCTGCTGAAGGCCCAGGGTCAAGGCATGTATGAGAAAGCAATCAATGAACAACTAAAGTGTCACAACCAAAAACTGATGTTTGATGCTTCTCATCTCTCTCTGTTCCTGTCTTTCTGTCCCTATCTATCCCTCTCTCTGACTCTCTTTCTGTCCCTGTAAAAAAAAAGAAAGAAAAAAGAACGAATTGTCCACCTGAAACCTACATAATTTTATTAACCAATGTCACCCTAATAAATTCAATAAAAAATAAATATCAAAACTTATAATGTTCAAATTATACAGATGAAGAGCTCTTGTGCTGTCCATTTCTTAATTTGTCAATACCTTTAAATAACGTATATGAGAAAAAAAAGAAATTTTAACAGAGTTCTGGAAGATAGAATACAAAGAAATGTGAATAGGGAGACAGAATAAAGAAAGTAGCTGATGGTTGGGCATCCTGGAAATGGAATGAAAGATGCTGGGCTTAAGTTGGCAGATATGGAGTGCAGGAGACCAAAGTGATGGTTTGAAGATTGGTTGAGAGAGTGCAAATAGGTGTACCCTTCCTATGTTAATGTGCTAGGAGGCCTGAGGGGCCTGGACTAGCTGGAACTGCAGGCGAATCTTTTCTGGCTGGAAGCAGTCCAAGAGCCTCAGTAAAAATATCATTTCTGATATATTGGATGATGTAAAAGAATTTGGCAAGCAGTGTTCTAGAGAACTTAAACTGTCTGGAGAAAACAAGCTTCTGGAGAACCACAGTCCTCACTCTGGCATCCACTTCCCTTCCTACCTAGTCAACATTTGAAAACCTCCCAGTCCATACTTTCTACCTATGGACACAATTCATAGTCATTCTTCCCACTCAGGGGAAGGGCCTACCTTAAAACAGCGCAGAGGAAACTCATACCAGCTATCTAGAATAATGAACCCAGACTTTCATTATTAAATATCAATGAACAACCAAGATACCAGACAGTAGAGGAAAAGTTAGGAACAGAAAAGAACTTTGGCCTGACCAGGCGGTGGCACAGTGGATAGAGCATCGGACTGGAATGCAGAGGACCCAGGTTCAAGACCCTGAGGTTGCCAGCTTGAGCATGGGCTCATCTGGTTTGAGCAAAGCTCACCAGCTTGGACCCAAGGTCGCTGGCTTGAGCAAGGGGTTACCAGGTCTGCTGAAGGCCCGCGGTTAAGGCACATATCACATGAGAAAGCAATCAATGAACAACTAAGGTGTCGCAACGAAAAACTAATGATTGATGCTTCTCATCTCTCTCCATTCCTGTCTGTCTCTCCCTACCTATCCCTCTCTCTGACTCTCTCTCTGTCTCTGTGTTAAAAAAAAAAAAAGAACTTTAAGAGTCTATTCTATTTCTATGGGCATTAGGATTTGAGAAGATATTACATTCATAAAACAAAAGCAAGATTCCATAAAGAAAGGATAAGCAAAATGAGAAATGATGCTTACAAATTACAATTTATAAAAAATAAAATTCCAAGACCATCAAGCAAAAACAGACAAAGCCACCAAATTATGAAAGACAAGATATGCTAAATTTTGAAGGTACAAAATCAGATTAATAGGAATCCCAGAAATAGAAAACAGAGAAAAGACAGGGAAAGAAATAAAAATAATTAAAAGAAAAATTTCCAGAGAAGAATGTAAGATTAGGAGAATTCATCAAGCACTATAACGGATGACTAAAAACACCCACACACAAATACATTCTTATGAAATTTTAGAACATCTGGGGTACAGATAAGAGCCTAAGAAGTTTTGAGAAAGACTTGATTTGGGGTGGTGAACACAATATAATATACAGATGATGTACTATACAGTTGTACATCTGAAACCTATATATTTTATTAACCAATGTCACCCCAATAAAGTCAATAAAATTAAAAAAAAGTTCTGAGAAAGAAAAATAATTTCCCTAAAAAGGGCGGGCAAATAATCAGACTGCCATCAGATTGACATCAGCCACACTTAGTGTTTGAATATGATAGAGTAATTAATTAATGCTTTCAAAATTCTAATGAAAAATTATTTTGACACAAAAATGTTATGACCAGTCTATGAATCAAGTATTGGTGTAGAAAAAAAAGACATTTTCTGTAAACAAGTACTCAGAAAATTTGCCTGAGGAGAGCACTGAGACAGAAGACTAGGTATCTCAGCTAGTTGTGTCCAACAGGAAAGCCCAGGAAGAGAGTGGTGTGAGAGGCCTACAGCCACTAGTCTGTGTGGAAAAATGTGGCCATAGGTCTGTAGAAGAACCTCTTGGCAAAAGCATATCTTATATATAGTTGAGAGTTGAGAGCAATTTCAGGATATGGTAGAAATATACACAGTTAAGCCTAGAACAACACCAGTTTGAACTCGTGGATCCATTTTACATGGATTTTTTTTCTTTTTTTTTTTTCATTTTTCTGAAGCTGGAAACAGGGAGAGACAGTCAGACAGACTCCCGCATGCGCCCGACCGGGATCCACCCGGCACGCCCACCATGGGGCGGCGCTCTGCCCACCAGGGGGCGATGCTCTGCCCATCCTGGGCGTCGCCATATTGCGACCAGAGCCACTCTAGCGCCTGGGGCAGAGGCCGAGGAGCCATCCCCAGTGCCCGGGCCATCTTTGCTCCAATGGAGCCTTGGCTGCGGGAGGGGAAGAGAGAGACAGAGAGGAAAGCGTGGCGGAGGGGTGGAGAAGCAAATGGGCGCTTCTCCTGTGTGCCCTGGCCGGGAATCGAACCTGGGTCCTCCGCACGCTAGGCCGACGCTCTACCGCTGAGCCAACCGGCCAGGGCCTACATGGATTTTTTTTCAATAAACACAGTCAGCCATTTGTATTCTTGGGTTTTGCATCCGTAGGTTTTACCAACCATGATTAAAACAGTGTTTTTGCATCCTCAGCCATGGTTTCCAAACTGCAGATCAAAAAACAGTTGTCGATCTGCAATCGGTTGAATCTTTTGATGCGAAGGGTCAACTACAGAGTCAAAAGTTATACTTGGATTTTGGACTAGAGTGAAGGTTGGTACCTCTAACCACTAAATTGTTCAACAATTAATTGTATTTCCTCTACTTAAAAGGGGAAAACAAGGTAATTAAACATCTCCTCCCCTCTCTCCTCCAAACCAGATCAAACATACATGTACAAGAAAGCCAGGGTTCAAATATAAAGCAAACAGAAATGTGAAAGGATTTAGAACAATAAAGGCCACATGATAAAAGGATCCACTTGACTGTGATTCAGGAGTACTGTCCTTGGGGTCACCTAGTACAGTACAGTGACATGGTATTTGTTGAGAAGTAAAGGTAAACCAGTATATTTCTTGGCTTTGCAGGAAATAATATTGATAGTCACAATGACATAAATGCTTTCTATTGGTTTTTAATCAATTTATACACAAAACATTAAAAACAATTACTGTTGGATGACGTCAGAGTAATGGCGGGGTTGGAAGCGATACTGATAAATCTCCCCCAAAACTCAAAAGATCTTCAACCAGAAACAGAAAAACCTATACTTGGAGCCTCCAGATGCTTCGCAATACACCCAAAGGTATGGTCGAGTGAAAAATTGGCTAAATATATAACCAAACCCCGAAGGAAATAGGGAGTAAGAAATGCTCCGCCTTCCTCACTAACCTAAACAGGGCGGCTTTCTCTGGTAACTGTGAATATAGAAACTGAGGCAGGCAAAGGGGGTGAATAGATCCAGGCCACGGCACAAAAGGCCGAACCAGGCTGTGGCACGGAGATCCAAGCCGAGGAAAAACTGATCCTGTGGCAACCCGGGCAATACAAGCTAACACTCGCGCCAAACCCAAACAAAGAAAGACAAGCGGTGCGGACATTTTACCCGGTCTCCTGGTTGGTGCGCAGTTAGTGGGCGAGAGATTTCTTCCTAGGCCCCGAGAGTGGGTGCTTGTGTTGCCCCACGGAGAGGCAGGGTCAGAGGCCTTTCTGTGGGCCGAGAGCAGAGTCTCTGGGCAGCCCCAGCGCCCTGGGAAAGCCACGCACGGGAGGGAGTGAGAACTAATTCCAACGGTGGAGATTTTCCGTGCTGGAGGGGGTTTCACCCAGAGGGAAACACGGCTGGCCTCATATCCTGGTCTGTGCGCGCAGATAGTGAATGAGAGATTCCTCCGAGTGCCTCGGCAGTGTGCGCCCGTGTTATCGCACAGAGGGGCAGAGTCAGGGGCCTTTGTGTGGGCCAAAGGGGAATCTCAGGGCGCCCCAGCGCCTTGCAAAAGCCACGCATGGGGACGGAGTGAGACTCAATTCCAACGCTGCAACTTTTCCCTGCGGTTGGGGGTTTCACCCAGAACGTGAGACTGCTGGCCGGATATCCTGGTCTGCGCGTGCAGACAGTGAGTGAGAGTTTCCTCCAAGCGCCCCGGAAGTGGGTGCCCGCCTGTGTTACCGGACAGAGTGGCAGAGCCAGAGGTCTTTGAGTGGGCGGAAACCCCGCCTGATTATACTAGCAGCTCTGACTGACTGAGCCTTACCCAGAGCCCTGTGCTGAGTGGAAATAGAGTGGGGAGTTGCCAGCTCTTTGAGCCTCTTACTATCCAGGCAGAGGCAGAAGCAACCCCATAGCTGGATTCTCAGGCTACTAATTGAGGAAGGAAAGACTAGGAGAGAGGCTCCAGGAACACGGACTCTCTCACTGTCGGAGCCTATAAATGCTAATAAGCCTCGACTGCCAACGAGACTAAAGCACAATACATGACATTGCCATAGAGACTTATCAACTGCAAACCTCTACCTGAGCGTGCCAAAGGGGCAGAACCTGGGGTACAGAGTCACCGACCAGGAAGAGGGAGAGAAAAGAAAAAGCAAGAAGATAACCTCTCAAAATCAAGAATAATCTGCAGACTTTATAACCTATCCCATTTTATTATATTTGTTCGTTTGTTTCTCTTATCTTCATTCTTGATACTTTTTTTCCTCCTCCAATTTGGCCGATTAACTCTCTGCCGGTCTTACTCTCTCCTCTCCTTGAACTACACTACCCATAAGTGTTACATCTCCCATTATCTTTTCTCTTCTCTTCCTTTCTCTCTATGAGGGTTGCACTCCAAAACCCTTAACTCTCTCTCTCTCTCTCTCTTTTCTTTTTTCTTCTTTTAGTGGTTCCCTCTTTTTTTTCTCTCTCTCTCTTTCTTTTCTCCCTCTATATTAGTTTCTTCCTTTCTCCTTTACATCTCCCCTTATTCAAACCTCAATAACAAACAACTTATCTTATTTGGGACTCAAACTTATGTTTGTGGCATTTTGGGGGGTTTTTACTTCACCTTTTTAACTCACTAGCAGTGCTCCCATCCCTGGCTCTCCATTTTATCTAGTTCTTGTTCCACTAAATACAATAGTAATTCTTTAATTTGTCCCCCCATATTTCCATTTTCCTCTTATTCCTCTCATCATAACTCTTAGACAACCAACACCTAAAAGCAAATCATTTTATTCTTGACCCAAATTTTTTCCTTATTTGCTTTTTGTGGGTCCATACGCTCTTTTTTTTCTTTATTTTTTTTCTTTTTTCTTTTTTCTTTCTTTTTCTTTTTTTTGCCCCTTTATCACTTTTCCCCAATTCAGGCCCTCCATCACAGGCATTGTTTTTTATAATTCACAGTTCACCACAAGATTTTCTCAAGAAAGAGGGGAGAGGAGAGGAGAGGAAAAAAGGAGAAGGGAATAATTTCCTTTTTTTAAAATTTTTATTTTATTTTATTTTTCTTTATTTCATTATTAATTTTTTTTAAAAAAAACTCTTTTCGATATTTTATTTTTTTTATTATTTTTTTTATTTTTTTTAACTTTTTATTCTTTATTAAATCTCATTAATACTATCAACAAAACCACCATCAGTTGCCATTAAGGAAGAGAAAATCGAATATCATGGATAAAAAAGAAAGAGAGGTAACACAGCTAGATGAGGAAAAATCTATGGAGAAAAAATTTAATATATTGGAAACCTTGGAGCTAAATGACAGAGAATTCAAGATAGAAATCGTAAAAATCCTCCGAGATATACAAGAAAACACAGAAAGGCAATTTAGGGAGCTCAGAAAACAACTCAATGAACACAAAGAATATATTTCCAAGGAAATTGAAACTATAAAAACAAATCAAACAGAGATGAAAATCTCAATTCACGAGCTGAAAAACGAAGTAACAAGCTTAGCTAATAGAACAGGTCAGATAGAAGAGAGGATTAGTGAAATAGAAGACAAGCAACTTGAGGCACAACAGAGAGAAGAAGAAAGAGACTCAAAAATTAAAAAAAATGAGATAGCCCTACAAGAATTATCTGACTCCATCAAAAAGAATAACATAAGAATAATAGGTATATCAGAGGGAGAAGAGAGAGAAAATGGAATGGAGAACATACTCAAACAAATAATAAATGAGAACTTCCCAAGCCTGTGGAAAGAACTAAAGCCTCAAGTTCAAGAAGCAAACAGAACTCCGAGTTTTCTTAACCCCAACAAACCTACTCCAAGGCATATCATGATGAAATTGGCAGAAACCAACAGCAAAGAAAAAATTCTCAACGCAGCCAGGGAAAAGAAGAAGAATACAACATATAAAGGAAGGCCCATTAGATTATCATCAGATTTCTCAGCACAAACTCTACAAGCTAGAAGAGAGTGGACCCCAATATTTAAAGTCTTGAAAGAGAGGAACTTTCAGCCATGAATACTATACCCATCAAAGCTATCCTTCAAATATGAAGGAGAAATAAAAACATTCACAGATACAGAAAAGATGAGGGAATTTATCATCAGAAAACCCCCACTCCAGGAATTACTAAAGGGGGTTCTTCAATCAGATACAAAGAACAAAAAAAAAAAACAGAGCCACAAGTAAAAGCTCCAAGAAGAACACAATAAAACCAAATTTAAACTGTGACAACAACAAAAAGAAAGAGGGGGAGAAGATGGAGATTAACAGTAGCAAAGGACGATGGAGTGCAAAAGTACTCACAAAATAGTTTGCTACAATGAACAGGGTAGGGACCCTTTTCATTACTCAAAGGTAACCACCATTGAAAAAACCACCACAGAAGCACATGAGATAAAAAAGATAGCAACAAAGAAAAGATGTATGGAATACAACCAAATAAAAAGAAAAGATAGAAAAACAAAAGAGAAGGATCAAAAAAGACACAAAACTAACAGAAAGCAATATATAAAATGGCAATAGGGATCTCACAAGTATCAATAATTACACTAAATATAAACAGATTAAACTCACCAATAAAAAGGCACAGAGTAGCAGAATGGATTAGAAAAGAAAATCCAACTGTATGCTGCCTACAGGAAACTCATCTAAGTAACAAGGATAAAAACAAATTCAAAGTGAAAGGCTGGAAAACAATACTCCAAGCAAATAACATAAAAAAAAAGCAGGTATAGCAATACTCATATCGGATAATGCTGACTACAAAACAGGAAAAGTATTCAGAGACAAAAATGGCCATTTCATAATGGCTAAGGGGACACTGAATCAAGAAGACATAACAATTCTTAGTATAGATGCACCAAAGCAAGGAGCACCAAAATATATAAGACAGCTACTTATTGATCTTAAAACAAAAACTGACAAAAACACAATCATACTTGGAGACCTCAATACACCACTGACGGCTCTAGATCGGTCATCCAAACAGAGAATCAACAAAGACATAGTGGCCTTAAACAAAACACTAGAGCACCTGGATATGATAGACATCTACAGGACATTTCATCCCAAAGTGACTGAGTATACATTTTTCTCCAGTGTACATGGATCATTCTCAAGAATTGACCATATGTTGGGCCACAAAAACAACATCAGCAAATTCAGAAAAATTGAAGTTGTACCAAGCATATTTTCTGATCATAAAGCCTTGAAACTAGAATTCAACTGCAAAAAAGAGGAAAAAAATCCCACAAAAAAGTGGAAACTAAACAACATACTTTTAAAAAATGAATGGGTCAAAGAAGAAATAAGTGCAGAGATCAAAAGATATATACAGACTAATGAAAATGACAATACGACATATCAGAATCTATGGGATGCAGCAAAAGCAGTGATAAGAGGGAAGTTCATATCACTTCAGGCATATATGAACAAACAAGAGAGAGCCCAAGTGAACCACTTAACTTCACACCTTAAGGAACTAGAAAAAGAAGAACAAAGACAACCCAAAACCAGCCGAAGAAAGGAGATAATAAAAATCAGAGCAGAAATAAATGAAATAGAGAACAGAAAAACTATAGAAAAATTAATAGAACAAGGAGCTGGTTCTTTGAAAAGATCAACAAAATTGACAAACCCTTGGCAAGACTTACCAAGGAAAAAAGAGAAAGAACTCATATAAACAAAATCCAAAATGAAAGAGGAGAAATCACCACGACCACCGAAGATGTACAAAGAATTATTGTAGAATACTATGAAAAACTTTATGCCACTAAATTCAACAACCTAGAAGAAATGGATAAATTCCTAGAACAATACAACCTTCCTAGACTGAGTCAAGAAGAAGCAGAAAGCTTAAACAGACCTATCAGTAGAGAAGAAATAGAAAAAACCATTAAAAACCTCCCCAAAAATAAAAGTCCAGGCCCTGACGGCTATACCATCGAATTTTATCAAACATTCAAAGAAGACTTGGTTCCTATTCTACTCAAAGTCTTCCAAAAAATTGAAGAAGAAGCAATACTTCCAAACACATTTTATGAGGCCAACATAACCCTCATACCAAAACCAGGCAAAGTCAGCACAAAAAAAGAATACTACAGACCAATATCTCTAATGACTACACATGCTAAAATACTAAACAAAATACTAGCAAATCGAATACAACAACATATTAAAAAAATAATACATCATGATCAAGTGGGATTCATCCCACAATCTCAAGGATGGTTCAACATACGTAAAACGATTAATGTAATACACCATATCAACAAAACAAAGAACAAAAACCACATGATCTTATCAATAGATGCAGAAAAGGCTTTAGATAAAATACAACACAATTTTATGTTTAAGACTCTCAACAAAATGTGCATAGAAGGAAAATATCTCAACATGATAAAGGCCATATATGATAAACCATCAGCTAACATCATATTAAATAGCACTAAACTGAAGGCTTTCCCCCTTAAATCAGGAACAAGACAGGGTTGTCCACTCTCTCCACTCTTATTTAATGTGGTACTAGAGGTTCTAGCCAGAGCAATCAGACAAGACAAAGAAGTAAAAGGCATCCATATCGGAAAAGAAGAAGTAAAGGTATCACTTTTTGCAGATGATATGATCCTATACATCGAAAACCCCAAAGAATGCACAAAAAGACTACTAGAAACAATAAGCCAATACAGTAAGGTAACAGGATACAAAATTAACATACAGAAGTCAATAGCCTTTCTATATGCCAACAATGAAACAACTGAGAAGGAACTGAAAATTATAATCCCCTTCATGATTGCAACAAAAAAAATAAAATACTTAGGAATAAACAACAAAGAATGTAAAGGACTTATATAATGAAAACTATAAACCATTGTTAAGGGAAATCGAAAAAGATATAATGAGATGGAAGAATATACCTTGTTCTTGGCTAGGAAGAATAAATATAATCAAGATGGCTATATTACCCAAAGCAATATACAAATTTAATGCAATTCCCATCAAAATTCCAATGACGTTTTTTAAAGAAATAGAGGAAAAAATCATCAGATTTATATGGAAGTATAAAAAACCCCGAATAGCCAAAGCAATCCTAAAGAAAAAGAATGAAGCTGGGGGCATTACAGTACCTGACTTCAAACTATATTATAGGGCCACGACAATCAAAACAGCATGGTATTGGCAGAAAAATAGACACTCAGACCAATGGAACAGAATAGAAAGTCCAGAAATAAAACCACATATATATAGTCAAATAATTTTTGATAAAGGGGCCAACAACACACAATGGAGAAAAGAAAGCCTCTTCAATAAATGGTGCTGGGAAAACTGGAAAGCCACATGCAAAAGAATGAAAGTGGACTACAGTCTCTCCCCCTATACAAAAATTAACTCAAAATGGATCAAAGATCTAAATATAAGACCTGAAACAATTAAGTACATAGAAGAAGACATAGGTACTCAACTCATGGACCTGGGTTTTAAAGAACATTTTATGAATTTGACTCCACAGGCAAGAGAAGTGAAGGCAAAAATTAATGAATGGGACTACATCAGACTAAGAGGTTTTTGCTCAGCAAGAGAAACTGATAACAAAATAAACAGAAAGCCAACTAAATGGGAAATGATATTTTCAAACAACGGCTCAGATAAGGGCCTAATATCCAAAATATACAAAGAACTCATAAAACTCAACAACAAAGAAACAAACAATCCAATAAAAAAATGGGAAGAGGATATGAATAGACACTTCTCCCAGGAAGAAATACAAATGGTGAACAGATATATGAAAAGATGCTCATCTTCTTTAGCTATTAGAGAAATGCAAATCAAAACGGCAATGAGATACCACCTCACACCTGTTCGATTAGCTGTCATTAGCAAGACAGGTAATAGCAAATGTTGGAAAGGCTGTGGAGAAAAAGGAACCCTCATACACTGTTGGTGGGAATGTAAAGTAGTACAACCATTATGGAAGAAAGTATGGTGGTTCCTCAAAAAACTGAAAATAGAACTACCTTATGACCCAGCAATCCCTCTACTGGGTATATATCCCAAAAACTCAGAAACATTGATACGTAAAGACACATGCAGCCCCATGTTTATTGCAGCATTGTTCACAGTGGCCAGGACATGGAAACAACCAAAAAGCCCATCAATAGATGACTGGATAAAGAAGATGTGGCACATATACACTATGGAATACTACTCAGCCATAAGAAATGATGACATCGGAACATTTACAGCAAAATGGTGGGATCTTGATAACATGATATGAAGCGAAATAAGTAAATCACAAAAAACCAGGAACTGTATTATTCCATACGTAGGTGGGACATAAAAGTGAGATTAAGAGACATTGATAAGAGTGTGGTGGTTAGGGGGGGGGGAAGGGGGAATGGGAGAGGGAAAGGGGGTGGGGAGGGGCACAAAGAAAACAAGATAGAAGGTGACAGAGGACAATCTGACTTTGGGTGGTGGGTATGCAACATAATTGAATGACAAGATAACCTGGACTTGTTATCTTTGAATATATGTATCCTGATTTATTGATGTCACCCCATTAAAAAAATAAAATTATTAAAAAAAAAAGAAACAAAAAAAACCCCCAAAAAACAAAACAAAAAAACCAATTACTGTTATGGTACAGAATATGGATTGTAAAATTAAAGGTCACTATGACTACATTTAGAAGAGAGAAGGAGGATAAAAAAGTATAGTGGTGCCATTTTCTCCATCATCTGACACAGGGAGATGTCACTGGATCATATCAAAGATTACAGAATGAGAAATAGAGAATTTAAAATATTTAAAATTTTAAATGTGATAAGTAAAGCAATTAATGATAATACCATTCACAACAACATATAGAATGGATGGGGGAGGGATTAACTAAGTGAGCTAAATGTTCATCTTTCATAAGTTTATGTTTGATCAGTTAAAAATATATATACAAATGAGCTATAAAATGAGAGGTTAGAAGTGCTTACCTCTAGGGAATAGGTTGTGTGAACCATTCCCCGCATTTCCCCATGTATAAGACGCTCCCATATATAAGATGCACCTTAATTTTGGGGCCCGAAATTTGAAAAAAATGTATTACATAAAGTTATTTAACTTGTTTTATTCATCATAAAATTCATATAACTCCTCAAGTGGGTAAAGCAACTAAAAAAATCGACAATCACTATAAAAGACACACCCAGTTTTTAGACCCCATATTTTTCTAAAAAAGTGTGTCTTATACATGGGGAAATATGACATTTTAGTAAAAAATTGTGCAGTTTAATAAAACTAAACACCTAAAAATAAAGAAAATATTCAATGGTATATAGGTCTGAACATTCTCTAATGAGAATTATTGATACAGTCACAAAACTGAAATCTGCCTGCTTATTTATTTTTTGTTTGCTAATATAACTATTTTTGTATTTATACATTTTCTCTCAGTTCTTGTCCAAAGATATATTTTACACAACAGGTATACATCTTAATCATCTTTCATTGAACATTCTATCATAATCATAGTTATAATATTTATATAAATATAGTTATTACTTGAATGATGAAATCTACCTTTTTAAAGGCAAGGATTGAAGAAACAGATAGTAGGCAAAAAGTTCTTGTAGGTAAAATCCAAAAGTAAAATTGAGAATCAGAAAAATAACTCAGACTGTATATAAAAGCTAAATTTCAAAGAAAAGACATTTTCAGGTAGTTTGCTGTTTTAGAATTTATTAAATTCTATGGTAGTTTCTTAAGAATGTGGTAGCTCCCACTTTAAAAACTTTAGAAAAAAATTTTTCTTATTATAAAAGTAATAGATGTTCTTATAGAAAATTACAGAAGAGTATAAAAAAGATCTAACCTAATGAGTACATGGCCCTTATTGCCTCCAATATTTTCACTTTCTTTCATGAGGTACCAAATAAAACAAATTCCCACTTCTACTACTAGTGCTAGGGAAAATCACTAGGAGGAAGTCAAAAGTCAGTAGATAAGAGGGGTAAGGACATTTAGCTCACTCATGATATTCTTGAGCCACAATCCAAACTTACTGAATGTGGGATACAACTCCTGCAGCCTCACCTTTACTACTTTGGCTGTGGCAGGAAGCTGTCACCATAGTAACTACTGGCTCAGGTCCTACTTGCCCAGCAGTGAGGCAGTAAGCAGGCAAGGAGTGTGAATTAAATACTCCTCAAAATTTAGGGTGCATAAGAATCATCAGAGAAGCTCAGAAAGTGCTGATTTCTATAGCTTTAGTTGGTTAGGGATGGACCCTAGAAATCTGAAGTTTAAAATTTTTTATATATTGATTTGACAGAGAAGTGTGTGGGGGGGAAGCATCAGTTTGCGGCTATACTCATTCATATATTTGTTGGTTGACCCAATGCATGTGCTCCAGCCAGGGATTGAACCCACAACCTTCATGCATCAGGACAATACTCCAACCAACTGAGCTACTTGGCCAGGGCCTGGGAATTTTAAGTTTTAAACAAAGACTCTATGGCCTTGGTCGAGTAGCTCAGTTGGTTGGAATGTTGGCCTGACATGCCAAAGTTTCAGATTTGATCCCCAGTCAGGGCACATACAGGGAGCAACCAATGAATGAATGAATGGGTGGAACAATAAATCAATATTTCTGTCTTTATCTCCCTTCCTCTCTCTAAATTTAATAAATAAATATATATAAACAAGGACTCTAAGAAATTGGTACTTGAATGTGACCTATGGACCATCAAATTTGACATCACCCAGGAGCTTATTAAAAGTAAAGAATTTTGGGAGATGACATCAGAGTAATGGCATGGTAGGAAGCGATACCGATAAATCTCCCCCAAAACTCAACAAGATCTTCAAACAGAAACAGAAAAATCTATCCTTGGAGCCTCCAGATGTTTTGCAATACACCCGAAGGTATGGTCGAGTGAAAAATTGACTAAATATATAATCAAACCCCGAAGGAAATAGGGAGTAAGAAGTGCTCTGCCTTCCTCACTAACCTAAATAGGGCTGCTTTCACTGGGAACTGAGAGTATAGAAACTAAGGCGGGCAAAGGGGGTGAATAGATCCAGGCTGCGGCACAAACAGCTGAACCAGGCTGTGGCACGGAGATCCAAGCCGAGGAAAAACTGTGCCTGTGGCAACCCAGGCAATACAAGCTAACATTCATGCCAAACCCAAAGAAAGACAAGTGGGGCAGCCATTTTACCCAATCTCCTGGTTGGCTCGTGCAGATAGTGGGCGAGAGATTCCTTCAAAATCCCTGAGAGTGGGTGCCCGTGTTACCCCACACAGAGGCAGAGTAGGAGGCCTTTGTGTGGGTCAAAAGCGGAATCTCTGGGCTGCCCCAGTGCCCTGAAAAAGCCACGCACGGGGAAGGAGCGAGAGCCAATTCCAGTGCTGGAACTTTTCCATGTGTGCGGGGGTTTCACTCAAACTGTGAGGTGGCTGGCCTGATATCTTGGTTTGTGCACAGATAGTGAGCAAGAGTTTCCTCCAAGTGCCCTGGAATGGGCGCCCACCCGTGTTACCGGACAGAGTGGCAGAGCCAGAGGTCTTTGAGTGGGCGGAAGCCCTGCCTGATTATGCTAGCAGCTCTGACTGACTGAGCCTTACCCAGAGCCCTGTGCTGAGTGGGAATAGAGTGGGGAGTTGATAGCTCTTTGAACCTCTTACTATCCAGGCAGAGGCAGCAGCAGCAACACCATAGCTGGATTATCAGGCTACTAATTGAGGAAGGAAAGACTAGGAGAGAGGCTCCAGGAACACGGACTCTCTCACTGTCAGAGCCTATAAATGCTAATGAGCCTCGACTGCCAACGAGACTAAAGCACAATACATGACATCGCCATAGAGACCTATCAACTTCAAACCTCTACCTGAGCGTGCCAAAGGGGAAGAACCTGGGGTACAGAGTCACCAACCAGGAAAAGGGAGAGAAAAGAAAAAGCAAAAAGATAACCTCTCAAAATCAAGAATAATCCGCAGACTTTATAACTTATCCCATTTTACTATATTTGTTCGTTTGTTTCTCTTATCTTCATTCTTGATTTTTTTTTCTTTCCTCCTCCAATTTGGTTGATTAACTCTCTGCCGGTCTTACTCTCTCCTCTCCTTGAACTACACTACCCATAAGTGTTACATCTCCCATTATCTTTTCTTTCCTCTTTCTTTCTCTCTATGAGGGTTGCACTCCAAAACCCTTAACTCTCTCTCTCTCTCCTCTTTTTTCTTTTTTCTTCTTTTAGTGGTTCCCTCTTTTTTTTTTCTCTCTCTCATTCTTTTCTCCCTCTATATTAGTTTCTTCCTTTCTCCTTTACATCTCCTGTTATTCAAACCTCAATAATGAACAAATTATCTTATCTGGGAATCAAACTTATGTTTGTGGCATTTGGGGTTTTTTTACTTCACCTTTTTAACTCACTAGCAGTGCTCCCATCCCTGGCTCTCCATTTTATCTAGTTCTTGTACCACTAAATACAATAGTAATTTTTTAATTAGTCCCCCCACTTTCCTGTTTCCCTCTTATTCCTCTCATCATAACTCTTAGGCAACCAACACTTAAAAGCAAATCATTTTATTCTAGACCCAAATTTTTTCATTATTTGCTTTTTGTGGGTCCATACCCCCTTTTTTTTCTTTTTCTTTTTTTGCCCCTTTATTACTTCTCCCCAATTCAGGCCCTCCATTACAGGCATTGTTTGTTCTATTTAGTACAATATAATTCACAGTTCACCATAAGATTTTCTCAAAAAAGAGGGAGAGGAGAGGAGAGGAAAAAAGGAGGGGGGAGAATAAATTCCTTTTTTTAAATTTTTATTTTATTTTATTTTTCTTTATTTCATTATTACTTTTTTTTTAAAAAACTCTTTTTGATTTTTTATTTTTTTAACTTTTTATTCTTTATTAAATCTCATTAATACTATTAACAAAACCACCCTCAGATGCCATTAAGGAAGAGAATCAAATAAAATGGATACAAAAGAAAGAGAGGTAACACAAATAGATGAAAAAAAATCTATAAAGAAAAAATTTAATGTATTGGAAACCTTGGAGTTAAACGAGAGAGAATATAAAATAGAAATCCTAAAAATACTCAGAGATATACAAAAAAAAAGAAAGGCAATTTAGGGAGCTCAGAAAACAACTCAATGAATACAAAGAATATATTTAGAAGAAAAATGAAACTATAAAAACAATTCAAACAGAGATCAAAAACTCAATTCACAAGCTGAAAAATGAGGTAACAAGCTTAGCTAATAGAACAGGCCAGATAGAAGGTAGGATTAGTGAAATAGAAGACAAGCAACTTGAGGCACAACAGAGAGAAGAAGAGAGAGACTCAAAAATTAAAAAAAAATAAGACAGCCCTACAGGAATTATCTGACTCCATCAAAAAGAATAACATAAGAATAATAGGTATATCAGAGGGAGAAGAGAGAGAAAATGGAATGGAGAACATACTCAAACAGATGACAGATGAGAACTTCCCAAGCCTGTGGAAAGAACTAAAGCCTCAAATTCAAGAAGCAAACAGAACTCCGAGTTTTCTTAACCCCAACAAACCTACTCCAAGGCACATAATAATGAAATTGGCACAAACCAAAAGCAAAGAAAAAATTCTCAAGGCAGCCTGAGAAAAGAGGAATACAACATATAAAGAAAGGCCCATTAGATTATCATCTGACTTCTCAACAGAAACTCTACAAGCTAGAAGAGAGTGAACCCCAATATTTAAGGTCCAGAAAGAGGAAATTTCAGCCATGAATACTATACCCATCAAAGCTATCCTTCAAATATGAAGGAGAAATAAGAATATTCACAGAAACAGAAAAGATGAGGGAATTTATCATCAGAAAATCCCCACTCCAGGAATTACTAAAGGGGGTTCTCCAATCAGATACAAAGAACAAAAAAACCCCACAAAGCCACAAGTAAAAGCTCCAAGAAGAACACAATAAAACCAAATTTAAACTGTGACAACAACAAAAAGAAAGCGGGAAAAAAGATGGAGATTAACAGTAGCAAAGGATGATGGAGTACAAAAGTACTCACAAAATAATGCACTACAATGAACAGGGTAGGAACCCTTTTCATTAGTTAATGGTAACCACCATTGAAAAAACCACCAAAGAAGCACATGAGATAAAAAAGATAGCAACAGAGGAAAGATGTATGGAATACAATCAAATAAAATCAAAATATAGAAAAAGGAAAGAGAAGGATCAAACAAGACACAAAACTAACAGAAAGCAATATATAAAATGGCAATAGGGAACTCACAAGTGTCAATAATTACACTAAATGTAAACGGATTAAACTCACCAATCAAAAGGCACAGAGTAGCAGAATGAATTAAAAAAGAAAATCCAACTGTATGCTGCCTACAAGAAACTCATTTAAGTAACAAGGGTAAAAGCAAATTCAAAGTGAAAGGCTGGAAAACAATTCTCCAGGCAAATAACATCCAAAAAAAAAGCAGGCGTAGCAATACTTATATCTGATAATGCTGAATACAAGACAGCAAAAGTACTCAGAGATAAAAATGACCATTTCATAATGGCTAAGGGGATGCTGAATCAAGAAGACATAACAATTCTTAATATATATATACACCAACTAAAGATCACCAAAATATATAAGAGAGCTACTTATTGACCTTAAAACAAAAACTGACAAAAATACAATCATACTTGGAGAACTCAATACACCGCTGACGGCTCTAGATCGGTCATCCAAACAGAGAATCAACAAAGATATAGTGGCCTTAAACAAAACACTAGAGCACCTGGATATGATAGACATCTACAGGACATTTCATCCCAAAGTGACTGAGTATACATTTCTCTCCAGCGTACATGGATCATTCTCAAGAATTGACCATATGTTGGGCTACAAAAACAACATCGGCAAATTCAGAAAAATCGAAGTTGTACCAAGCATGTTTTCTGATCATAAAGCCTTGAAACTGGAATTCAACTGCAAAAAGGAGGAAAAAAATCCCACAAAAATGTGGAAACTAAACAACATACTTTTAAAAAATGAATGGGTCAAAGAAAAAATAACTGCAGAGATCAAAATATATATACAGACAAATGAAAATGACAATACAACATATCAGGATCTCTGGGATGCAGCAAAAGCAGTGATAAGAGGGAACTTCATATCACTTCAGGCATATATGAACAAACAAGAGAGAGCCCAAGTGAACCACTTAACTTCACACCTTAAGGAACTAGAAAAAGAAGAACAAAGACAACCCAAAACCAGCCGAAGAAAGGAGATAATAAAAATCAGAGCAGAAATAAATGAATTAGAGAACAGAAAAACTATAGAAAAATTAATAGAACAAGGAGCTGGTTCTTTGAAAAGATCAACAAAATTGACAAACCCTTGGCAAGACTTACCAAGGAAAAAAGAGAAAGAACTCATATAAACAAAATCCAAAATGAAAGAGGAGAAATCACCACAGACACCGTAGATATACAAAGAATTATTGTAGAATACTATGAAAAACTTTATGCCACTAAATTCAACAACCTAGAAGAAATGGATAAATTCCTAGAACAATACAACCTTCCTAGACTGAGTCAAGAAGAAGCAGAAAGCCTAAACAGACCTTTTAGTAGAGAAGAAATAGAAAAAACCATTAAAAATCTCCCCAAAAATAAAAGTCAATGCCCAGATGGGTATACCAGCGAATTTTATCAAACATTCAAAGAAGACTTGGTTCCTATTCTACTCAAAGTCTTCCAAAAAATTGAAGAAGCAATATTTCCAAACACATTTTATGAGGCCAACATAACCCTCATACCAAAACCAGGCAAAGTCAGCACAAAAAAAGAATACTACAGACCAATATCTCTAATGACTACACATGCTAAAATACTAAACAAAATACTAGCAAATCGAATACAACAACATATTAAAAAAATAATACATCATGATCAAGTGAGATTCATCCCAGAATCTCAAGGATGGTTTAACATATGTAAAACGGTTAACGTAATACACTATATCAACAAAACAAAGAACAAAAACCTCATGATCTTATCAATAGATGCAGAAAAGGCTTTCTATAAAATACAACACAATTTTATGTTTAAGACTCTCAACAAAATGGGTATAGAAGGAAAATATCTCAACATGATAAAGGCCATATATGATAAACCATTAGCTAACATCATATTAAATGGCACAAAACTGAAGGCTTTCCCCCTTAAATCAGGAACAAGACAGGGTTGTCCACTCTCTCCACTCTTATTTAATGTGGTACTAGAGGTTCTAGCCAGAGCAATCAGACAAGACAAAGAAGTAAAAGGCATCCATATCGGAAAAGAAGAAGTAAAGGTATCACTTTTTGCAGATGATATGATCCTATACATCGAAAACCCCAAAGAATGCACAAAAAGACTACTAGAAACAATAAGCCAAAACAGTAAGGTTGCAGGATACAAAATTAACATACCGAAGTCAATAGCCTTTCTATTTGTCAACAATAAAACATTTGAGAACGAACTCAAAAGAATAATTCCCTTCACGATTGCAACAAAAAAAATAAAATACTTAGGAATAAACATAACAAAGAATGTAACGGACCTATATAACGAAAACTACAAAGCATTGTTAAGGGAAATTGAAAAAGATACAATGAGATGGAAAAATATTTCTTGTTCGTGGGTAGGAAGAATAAATATAATCAAGATGGCCATATTACCCAAAGCAATATACAAATTTAATGCAATTCCCATCAAAATTCCTATGACATTCTTTAAAGAAATGGAGCAAAAAATCATCAGATTTATTTGGAACTATAAAAAACCCCAATTAGCCAAAGCAATCCTAAGGAAAAAGAATGAAGCTGGGGGCATTACAATACCTGACTTCAAACTATATTATAGGGCCATGATAATCAAAACAGCATGGTATTGGCAGAAAAATAGACACTCAGACCAATGGAATAGAATAGAAATTCCAGAAAAAAAACTACATATATATATGGTCAAATAATTTTTGATAGAGGGGCCAAGAACACACAATGGAGAAAAGAAAGCCTCTTCAACAAATGGTGCTGGGAAAACTGGAAAGCCATATGCAAAAGAATGAAACTCGACTACAGCTTGTCCCCTTGTACGAAAATTAATTCAAAATGGATCAAAGACCTAAATATAAGACCTAAAACAATAAAGTACATAGAAGAAGACATAGGTACTAAACTCATGGACCTGGGTTTTAAAGAGCATTTTATGAATTTGACTCCAAAGGCAAGGGAAGTGAAGGCAAAGATAAATGAATGGGACTACATCAGACTAAAAAGTTTTTGTTCAGCAAGAGAAACTGACAACAAAATAAACAGACAGCCAACTAAATGGGAAATGATATTTTCAAACAACAGCTCAGATAAGGGCCTAATATCCAAAATTTTCAAAGAACTTATAAAACTCAACAACAAACAAACAAACAATCCAATAAAAAAATGGGAAGAGGACATGTACAGACACTTCTCCCAGGAAGAAATACAGATGGCCAACAGATATATGAAAAGATGCTCATCTTCATTAGTTATTAGAGAAATGCAAATCAAAACTACAATTCGATACCACCTCACACCTTTTAGATTAGCTATTATCAACAAGACAGGTAATAGCAAATGCTGGAGAGGCTTTGGAGAAAAAGGAACCCTCATTCACTGTTGGTGGGAATGTCAAGTAGTACAACCATTATGGAAGAAAGTATGGTGGTTCCTCAAAAAACTGAAAATAGAACTACCTTATGACCCAGCAATCCCTCTACTGGGTATGTACCCCCAAAACTCAGAAACATTGATATGTAAAGACACATGTAGCCCCATGTTCATTGCAGCATTGTTCACAGTGGCCAAAACTTGGAAACAACCAAAAAGCCCTTCAATAGAAGACTGGATAAACAAGATTTGGCACATATACACTATGGAATACTTCTCAGCCATAAGAAATGATGACATCAGATCATTTACAACAAAATGGTGGGATCTTGATAACATTATATAGAGTTTAAATTAGTAAATCAGAAAAAAACAAGAACTACATGATTCCATACAATGGTGGGACATAAAAATGAGACTAAGAGACATGGACAAGTGTGTGGTGGTTACCGGGGGTAGGGGGGAAGGGGAGCGTGGGAGGGAAGGTGGAGAGGGGGAGGGGAAGAGGGAGGGGCACAAAGAAAACTAGATAAAAGGTGACGGAGGACAATCTGACTTTGGGTGATGAGTATGCAACATAAGTGAATGACAAGATAATCTGGACATGTTTTTTTTAATATATGTATCCTGATTTATTGACGTCACCCCACTAACATTAATAAGAATTTATAAAAAAAAATAAAGAATTTTGAATCCGCCCCAGACCTACTTAATCAATACATAAAGTTTGATATCTCTAGGTGATTTGAGAAGCACTAGGCTTAGTGATCTAATAAAAAAACAGTGCTTTTAAAGCAATCCACTCAGGGCCAGTGGCAATAGCTTCTCATCACCATCTCTTCTCCCTGTCTTCATTTTTGGGGCTTTAATCTTTTCACTGACATTTAGCAGTATGCTCAGCATAACTTTTTTTCAGGTTTAACTTGAGTCAGAATCAAAGGAAAGAGGTCCTGAGACTCCTAAAGACTTGTAGGATGACAAATAAGCTGGCAGGACTGAAGATAGACGTTCACAGTGACAGCAGCTGGCAGGGACCTGATGGATCCTTTCCAACTAGGTCCTCCCTAATTCACTGCCAAGAAATATATTAGATATTGGCCAGAGTCAAATAGTTGAATGTTTAGTAAGATCTGTGAAATTTCCAGTTAGGAAAATTAGCACTGTTCTTCAGTCCCAGCCCTAGAGAAAATGAGCTGTAAACAAACAAAATTCAAATTCACACCTGAGGGCTTTTGGTGGCTGATGCACACTGAGATATCAGAGGCCTGCCCTCTTGAACTCTAGTTTTTATGGGAAAGGTTCAGGCAAGCCACAAAAACGTTTAAGTGGGACAAACATTTTTGAAATGTTAAAATAGGAACCCTTTGATCTAGCATCTTTGGGAGTGGAAATTTAAATTTGTGTTTTCTTTACATATTTATGCCCTTTGAAATTTGATTGAAAACAGTCTAGAGTGTGTTTGTCAAAGTTGTATTTTATTCATTTCAAGGCAAGAGTATATGAGATTTCTTTTTATCCTTGAAACATTCTTCATCAGAATGGACTATAGATGTTATTGTTACATGTGATGATTGAGTTGCTTAGCACACAGTTCATTCCCTGGCTGCTCTGGATATGGGTACATTGTGCTTGTTTTGGGTTTGAGCCGAGTCTGAGCCACGACTGTCTGCACAGGTTGGCCAGCTGGGCTCTGATTCTAGTCAGCACTGGCTGTTGCTCTCCTAGTCATCTTTTTATCTTCCTGGATAATCTCAGGTTTAATTTGATTCTTATCTTTAATACTTTCATCTGGCTTCTTTCTTTTTTTTACAAAACATCTGTCTGGAACTTATATAGCCATCCACATGACCACTTGGGTATTTAATGTTTCTCTTCTTGTGTGGAACTGGGGTCCATGAAAACTCCTTATATAGAACACAGAAGAAATTAACTGCAAGAGTTTGTAACTCTTTAGATGCTACAGAAACATTCAGGTCATTTTTTTCTTTGGTCTTCCTGGTTGCTACTTGTACAGAGAAGTTACCTTAGAGAACAAAAAGTATGTCCCCTCCAAAATAGTTTTTGTCTCTGAGTATCATTGTATAGGCACTCTGATTGAACCACTGGATACAGATTAAAGAAAGACCTATTATATTTATTAACTGTTCGTTTACTTTTCTGATGGAAGTTTATCTTTTTGCAGGCTATGCTCTTGTTAAGTATCACCTCTTAATTTTTAATATTTTATCATGATACATTTACTGAGGGATTGATGTAAGAGATTACAATTAGAGATAACAGTATTTTTTGTTGGCTTACTTGGTTTTAATATTAGTGTTTAAATTTATTAACCTCAGTAGTTCCTTAAAAAGCAAATGCTAAGTAAAGGGACATGTGGGAATTTTATTTTTCTTAAATGAGAAGTGAGAAGGCAGAGACAGACTCCTGCATGTGCCCGGACCAGGATTTAGCTGGCAAGCCTGCTACTGGACAACGCTCTGCTTATCTGGGGCTGCTGCTCTATTGCTCTACAACCAAGCTATTTAGTGCCTGAGGTGAGGCCATGGAGCCAACCTCAGTACTAGGGGCCAACTTTGCTCCAACTGAGCCATAGGTGTGGGAGAGAAAGAGAGAGAGAGAGAAAAAGAGAGACAGAGAGAAAAAAAAGAGGGGTAGGGGTGGAGAAGCAGATGGTCACTTCTAATGTAGTGCCCTGACTGGGAATCGAACCTAGAATGCCCATATGCCAGGTCAACACTCTACCACTGAGACAACTAGCCAGGGCCAACATGTGGGAATTTTTCATGTGATAAATATGTACAGTATATTATTGCATTGATGGTTATGCTACCATATATATTAATATTTGTTAGCACACATCAAATTGTATCTTAAAATTGATTAATTTTATTGTATGCAAATAATACCTCAATAAAACTGATTAAAAGTAAACACAGTGCTAAGTAAAAAATTATGCAAATCTGAGATTTTTCTATAATACATTAGCATTATTATCTCCCAAACCATCCTACATTTATCTTCTCACTTTTGCTTCTTAAGTATTGTTGTAGTCAGCTGGGGCTGCTCTACTACATAGATTACCATAGACTGATGGCTGATAAAAAAGATAAAAATTGGTATTGAGAAATTGGAGTGCTGCCGTAACAAACACCAAAAATGTGGAAGCAAATTTGAAAGTGGGTAATGGGTGGAGGCTAGAGGAGTTTTGAGATGCCTGCTAGAAAGAAGTGAATTAAAGTGAATGGACCTAGCCCTGGCCAGGTAGCTCACTTGGTTAGAGCATTGTCCCAATATGCCAAGGTTGTGGGTTTGATCTCCAGTAAGGGCACATACAAGAATCAACCAATGAGTGCATAAAATAAGAGGAACAACAAAATAATTTCTCTAATCAATAAATAAAAAAGAAAAAGAAGATAAATAAAGTGAATGGACCACAAATTCTGGTGTGGGATCAGAAGGGAAAGATGAGAGCTGTAGAGAAAGCCTCTAACTTCTTAAAAAATACCTATGTAATCTTGGACAGAATGCTGGTAGAACTACAGACAGTATAGGCCAGGCTGATGAGGTCTCAGATGGAAATGGAGAAGATGTAATTGGACAACAGAGGGAAAGCTATTTTTGTCATAAAGTGGCAAAGGACTTTGCTGAATTGTATTCATATTTCAGTGTTTTGTGGAAGGTAGAACTTGCTTGTTTTGAAATTGGATATTTAGCTGAAGAAAATTTTTAGCAAAGTGTTGAAGTGTGACTTGACTCTTCCTTACTGTTCAGAGCAAAATTTGGGAAGACAGAAATGACTTAAAGATTTGTTAAACAGAAGAAAGATTTAGAAAATTCCCAGCCCATCCATTTTGCAAAAAATATGAGAACATGAAATGTGTGGCCAGGTGGCAGATTTATAAGGAGATAAGTGGGGACCAACCATATCAACAGAAGCCAGGAACTACTCTCTAAGGCAATGGAAGAATGGCCCAGAGGGCCGATTCAGATGCACTCAGATCTGCCAGTCCCCTATGTGCCCAGAGTGCCAGGACAGGGTGTGTGGTGGGCAGAAGGCTTTCCGAGGAAGGGCTGCTGGGGCCTGCAGGACCTTGGAGTCTGCTGTCCCGCTGTTGCATATCACAGGCCCCCTCCAGGCACGCCAAGCACAGGACTCTTCAGCAGCTTCAGTGCAACTCAGGCCAGGATGGCCATTCCTCTGGAGGACACAGAGGCAAGTTTTTGCAACAAGTACATGGTGCTATCTTCCCATGCACACTGAATAAAGGAATGGCTGCCTCTGTACCTAGGTTCCAAAGCACAGAGACATCTGTGGCCACAGGCACAGGGAACTGTGGCATGGACGGCAGCAAGGGTGAGCAGACAGCCAATGTAGGCCGACCCAGGGAACAGTCAGATGATGTTGTGACCCCAGTCGGCCTGGATAGCAGAACATTGAGCCACAGGGGATCATTCTTGAACCTTAAGTTTTAACGTCATTTGCCACATTAGGTTTTGGACTTATCTGGGACCTGTCAATCTCTTTCTCCTTTCTCTTTTGGAGTAGGAATGTCTCTCCTATGCCAGTCCCACCATTGTATTTTGGAAGCACAAAACATGTTTGGTTTCACAGGTTTACAGCCGGAGGGGAATTTGCCCCAGGATGAATCGCATCTTGATTCTCCCTCTTGAGTCTGATATAGATGATATTTAATGAGACTTTGGCCTTAGACTTTAAAATTGATGCTGAAACAAGTTAAACATTTTGGAACTGTTGGGATAGAATGAATATGTTTGCATGTGAGGACATAGATTTTGGAGGCGAGGGACAGAACGCTATAGACTAAATGTGTTCCTCTTAGAATTCATGTGTTGAAACCTAACTGCCAGTGTGCTGGTATCTGGAGGTGGGGCCTTTGTGAACTGATTAGGTCATGAACCCTCATGAATGGGGTTAGCACCTTTATAAAGAGACTCCAGAGAACTCACTTACCCCTGCCATCACATGAGAACCCATTGAGAAGATGGTCATCTATGAACCAGGGAATGGGCTTTCTCCAGACAATGACTCTGCTGGCGTCTTGATTTTGGACTTCCCACAACAGAGAGAAATAACCATTTAAGTCACCCAGTCTGTGGTGTTTATTTTGTTTTTTTTTTTTGTATTTTTCTGAAGCTAGAAACAGGGAGAGACAGTCAGACTCCCGCATGCGCCCTACCGGGATCCACCCGGCACGCCCACCAGGGGGCAACGCTCTTCCCACCAGGGGGCGATGCTCTGCCCCTCCGGGGCGTCACTCTGTTGCGACCGGAGCCACTCCAGCGCCTGGGGCAGAGGCCAAGGAGCCATCCCCAGCACCCGGGCCATCTTTGCTCCAATGGAGCCTCGCTGCGGGAGGGGAAGAGAGAGACAGAAAGGAAGGAGAGGGGGAGGGGTGGAGAAGCAGATGGGCGCTTCTCCTGTGTGCCCTTGCCGGGAATCAAACCAGGGACCTCTGCACGCCAGGTCGACGCTCTACCACTGAGCCAACCGGCCAGGGCACTGTGGTGTTTTTGTTAGAGCAGTACAAACACACAAAGACAGGTATTCTTTTCTTATTTATAGCGAGGAGAGAGAGAGAGAGAGAGAGAAGGAGAGAGAAAGGAGAGAGAGAGAAGGAGAGAGAGAGAGGGAGAGAGAGAGAGAGGGAAAGCAACAACTGGTAGTAGTTTCTTGTCATAGGTACTTTGACCAGGCAAACCCAGGGTTTAGGACCAGCGACCTCAGCATTCCAGGTTGGCGCTTTATCTATTGCGCCACCACAGGTCAGGCACGGGCATCATATTTTTTATTTCATTACCATCTGCTGGTTACAGGAAGTGGTTTTCAGTGTCTCAACAGCTTCAGTGCATTATTGCTTATTTGTCTTAGAGCTTAGATAAAACAAACAAACAACAAAAAAACTAATATGATCCTTATTAACCATCACTTTTGCTGCTTACCGGAAAGGAGCAGAAGAGAAACCTACTCACCAATGATCAGATATTTGCTAGTGTTCATTCACTCAGTAGTTATTAAATGCCTACTGTATGCTAAAAACCAGTATGTGTGCTTAATTACATTTCTCTGGCCTTACTTCATTAATCCATGCCTACGCTTCTTTTCCCAAATGAAACTAGGCTCCTGGATTCACACTGTTCAGTTGTCTTTCTAGAGTTAAAAAACAAAATAGGCCCTGGCCAGTTGGCTCAGTGGTAGAGCATCGGCCTGGCATGTAGAAGTCCCGGGTTCGATTCCCAGTCAGGGCACACAAGAGAAGTGACCATCTGCTTCTCTACCCCTCCCCTCTGCTTCTCTTTTTCTTTCTTCCCCTCCTATAACTGTGTCTTAACTGGTTCAAGTGCATCACCCCAGGCGCTGAGAATGAATCTGTGGAACCCCCACCACAAACGCTAAAAATATCTCAGTTGTGAGCATGGCCCCAGATGGGCAGAGCATTGGCCCTAGACAGGGGTTGCTGGGTGGATCCCGGTCAGGCGCATGAGGAAGTCTGTCTCTCTATCAACCTCTTCTCACTTGGAAAAGAAAAAAAAACTAAATAAGGAAAATCCTATTCTCCTCCCTACCTTCAAAAAAATAAAAAATTTGTTTTATTTTTATCTTTTTGCATAATTTTAGTTCTTAAAGGAGATTATGAGTTTCTGAAGGCAGGCCCTCGGTGCCCCTAAGGCAAACTTTGTACAGAGTAGATTTCATATTCATGTTCTATCCTAGCACACACAGGCTTCTATTGTAGCATTTACCACACTTTATTAAATTGTCTCCTTGTGTTCGTGACCTTGTGAAATTGTTAACTCCTAAATAGCCTATGTTTTTTATTTATTATATTCTTAGCACACAGCTCTGAACTGGTAAAAACCTTATTACCAAAGCACATTTATTTATATGAGGAATGCTAGAAGATACAACTAATCAAAATATTTACCCTTTTGTTCTGCAAATTTACTTGAAATAGTTACCTCAGATATCATACTTCATTTTCTTTCTTTCTTTCTTTCTTTTTTTTTTTTTTACAGAGAGAGAGTCAGAGAGAGGGATAGACGGACAGACAGACAGGAACAGAGAGACGAGAAGCATCAATCATTAGGTTTTCGTTGTAACACTTTAGTTGTTCATTGATTGCTTTCTCATACGTGCCTTGACCGCAGGCCTTCAGCAGACCAAGTAACCCCTTGCTCGAGCCAGCGAGCTTGGGCTCAAGCTGGTGAGCTTTTTGCTCAAACCAGATGAGCCCTCGCTCAAGCTGGCGACCTCGGGGTCTTGAGCCTGGGTTTTCCGCATCCCAGTCCGACGCTCTATCCACTGCGCCACCACCTGGTCAGGCTGTACTTCATTGTCTAATTATATTGTGACCTATTTGGGATTATGTGCTATCTGAGTGGAATTATACATAACAAACTAACACAGCCAGGTTTAGTTTGATCAGTCACCAGAATGTTTTTAGTGAGGATTCATTTTAAGAAGCATTAACTCTGAAACCAGAAGAGAAAATTTTTTTTCTACTCCCTCTTTTCAGAGTAAATGTGAGTATGCATTAACATATGTATACACACAGACACATATAAAATATATATTATATATACATACAGATATACTATATATATAGAAAGTATATATGTACCTTCCTTTAACCTTACTACTGTGAGGCAGTCTGATGTTTTTTCTCTATTCTGTTCTATTTCTATTTTTTAAAATACAGATTGTTAGGATGCATTTTATTAATTTCATCCTAACTAATGAGGCTGAAACCACTGATTTGGCTTATTGATTAATCCTTTGAGATTATCACATCTATCTGCGTTAGGTGTTGAGAAGAATAAA